>NW_009260791.1:2840372-2850155 GCF_000687185.1 Egretta garzetta
TTCAGGACTCCAGAATCCTTCTGCATTCCCCATCTAACAAATTTTCATCCACCTTACCTACTAAAAGTGGACAAGAAGAACAAAGCACCCATGCTCACCAGTGCAGATGGATTTTTAAAATAGACAGGGTAGGGCAAGCTGGGAGTTTCTTGTTGATATGACAGCGAACTTGAGGGTGGGCTAAAAAGACCAAAAGGTGCGAAAGTGTGACCCCTGCATTGCCTGCTGTGTCCCTCATTCCTTCTGAGACAAGTTTGTCAGTCCTGCGAAATTCTCACTTGGCCATCCGGTCCTTCTTTAGTGACTTGACTGCTTAGCAAGTGTTCCCGTTAGCAAAACCCTAAGCCTCCCTTTCACAAGTGGCAGCCCGCTGCAGAAGGCAGCTA
Organism: Egretta garzetta; assembly: GCF_000687185.1. Lineage (NCBI taxonomy): Eukaryota > Metazoa > Chordata > Aves > Pelecaniformes > Ardeidae > Egretta > Egretta garzetta. The sequence goes on from NW_009260791.1 coordinate 2,840,759, forward strand.
CTTTACCAGGCAATAACACCTGGTGGAGGGAAAATTCCTGTAAGCAGATTCCTTGTGACTGAAGCAGCAACCTTGACCAGTCACTTCAGAGCCTTCTTACATCCATAATGATACTGTCTCCACCTTTCCCTTCCCCCCAGCATGAAAGATGAGTGGTTGTGTGGAACGAGTCCCCGAGCTGTGATGGGAATCCGTCTCGCTTGGCTGCAAAAAATATATATATCCTGGTATGGCTGTGATGAATCCTTTCATTATTCATCTGCAATTGCCCTGCTACTGCTGCTGTTCCGTTCTCACTCTCTCCCTTTCTTTTATAAATAAAAATGGAAACAGATTAATGACAAATGTTGACAGTGATTGCTTTTAAACAGCCACACCTGAATGTGGGCTGTGGGGGAGGAGCAGTGGCAGAGCAGCATCAGAGGGATGGGAAGACCAGGAAAAACTAAGTGAGGGACAGGAAAAGATAAAGATGCTCACTCCAGCTGGGACAGGTGAGCAGTGACTGGAGCAAGGTATCTTTCTGGTGATGAGGACCTCAATTTGCTCCAACAAATGCACTCCAGATTAACAGAGCTACGTTTCCAAAATATTTTAAATAATGTACAGTAGTCAATTGTGCTATCAAAGATACTCTGGAGAGAAATTTGCAGAGACTCCAGCAAAATACTCATAGGATGAAATGGCAACATACAGAGGGGCAGTTACACACAGCAGTCCCCCAGGGATAAATAAATAGTACCTGATAATGCTGCTCATCCCACTCTACTCCTGGAGACCAGTGAACATCAAGGCTCTAGTTTGTGCAACCACCAAAGCCACTTGTATTTTGGGAATGTGGCTCAGACAGGCAAAGACAGACCGTGACCAGTCAGGCCACAGGTTGGCAGAGTGAGTGAGTGCATCCAACGGAGGTAAACCAGGTCTCATGACACCCTTCCCTGTTCATTCCCACTGCATGAAGAAACACAACAAACATTTTACTGTTATCACTTCTCTATGTACCTCTACCCCTATGGTGATACCCAGTGACAGTAGGCTCCTCTAGGTCCCACGCTTCCTATCTCAAGCATTGCCTATCCACCTGAAGATACCATGCCTGCTAAAATCACCCTTTGCCTAACCATTTCCAAGGCTATCTCACCTTTCTGCTGTTGGTTGCACCTTCTAGCTAGCTCCTCATTCCCATCAAACTGTTTGGCATTGCATTTGAAAGCGGAGATGAGCATGGTGTCATTGCTGCTTGCTCCTTGCCAACCTCCCACTTAACTAAACCCAATTTTCATCCTTCCCTCAGAATTGCTCCTGCTCTTTCAGTGCCAAGCCACACTCCTGTCCTCCTCAAGGCACGCTGCTCCTTGGACTCCTTTCAACAGCAGCTAATGCAAGACATTACAGCACAGAAGCCTGCGCCAACATCCAGTGCATAAACAAAGACCAGATACATGAGAGGAGGGAACACACTGTCAGCATTTAATAACAAAGACTAATTGCGAACAGGGGGATGGGGTTCTCCATCCCTGTTCTCTCAGCAGCCAAAAGCCATCTGAGCCAGGAGACGCAGCCATTCACAAACTGGGATCCATTCTTCGCTGAATGGCCCCCTGCTCAGTATCTGACTGACTGTCAACAGCCTGCTCGGTGGCTGACTGATCCACTGAATGGACAGACAGCCTCTTGGAGCATCCCTCAGTAGCGCAGGGACGCAGAACTATAAGGCTGTTAGGGAAGCAACTTCAAAGGCCTTTTGGGCCTGCCACAGATTTGCCCTATAACCCTTGCGAAGTTTTAACTTCTCTCTGTGCCTCTTGTTTACCTGAGAAAATGGCCTCACATCCCAACCCAGAAGGCTGCGGAGAGTGCTGTTTGTGGGCCTCAGGGTTTTGGTACTTCCATTGCAAGCTATTGCAAAGGACAGATGGCTTTTTTAGTAACGTTCTCATACATCAGAAAGGCTGGTTCTCATCACATGCCACATAGTGCAGAGACACTAAGCATTTTCCACTGTTTTGCCCCATTGCCCATTACTCCATATAGATAAAAAAACCAGCCCCCTAAACAGAAGAGATCCACATGAAAGACACTTTGGGTTCTCTAAAGCAGGCAAGTCCCCTCTAGGCATAATCTCTTTTTAGGAAGCACATATGGTTATGTCACAGGAAAAGTCCCTTCTCACCTCAGCTAAAGATGGTGTCAAAACCCCTAAGGAGCACCTGGGAGACAAGGAGCACACAGTTCTTGGAGAAGGAGTTCCACATGACTTTACAACCCCTCGAAGCACCTCTTGCAGCCTTGGATTGCGCAGAGTTCCTACAAGCTGCTGAATACAGGGTGGTGGGCACAGGTCTGTAAGCGATTGAGCCAAAGTTAAAAGCTTGGTACTGTGAGTTGGGTGGGTCTCCCTCATTCAAACCATTATTCCCCAGGATGTTCTCCCAGCCCACCCATCATCCCAGTCCTGCCCTCATGCCTTGGGCTGCCTCTGGCGCTCCTCACACACATCAATTGAGCCAAATCAACTGATGAAACCAGCAGAAATGCAGTCATCTTTTGTAGTTAAGGGGGTTGACGTGACTCAGAGGGGTCCGAGGAGTGAAAAGTAAGCAGCAGGAGCTTACAGCCAGGCTTGGGGAGACAACGGGGTGGAGATGAAGGAGAAGGCTTCCCCTTCCAGCAGAGATGAACGGTTTACCTCACCTCGTGGCCTTGCACCCATATTTCCAACAAAGAAAATAAACCCCCTAAAATTTCTGTCAACTGCAAAGACTTTATAGAGTGCTTTAGGATGTATTTGGATAAAAAAGTAGTAGAGAAATGGAAGGTCAACACTCTTCCAAATTTCTACATGCTGTAGGGTTTCAGCTCTCACAGGCACTCAAGGTGATGTTGGAAACCCTTTGAGGGCATTGCAGCTGAACTTACTGTCCCAGTATATCCAGCTACGTATGCAGTCCCTCCAACATGCTGCTATAGTCCTCACTGTACTTCTCAGTTGATATTAGCCTACACAGCCTTTCAGGATTCAGAGTCTCAGCCCTCCCCCCCTGTCCCCAGTATCCACCCCTCTCCTCAGGCTCTGAGGCCGGTAGCTGCATGGTTACTTGTACAGTTACTTAGGACAGCCTTATGAGAGAGTTTAAGCTGTTGCCTTTGCCTTGGAAACTTTATTAGCTTTGATATTGCTTGTTGTTTTCCAAACGAACACCCTTCATTAACTCATGTGAAATTTTCGCTCTCCCAAGACCGAGCAGATTTGAACTCTGTGAAAAGACAAAAGATCTGGAATCCATTGACCTTCACACCCCATGACAAAGCCCACCTTTCACTCAAGCTTATGTTTAATGAGATGACATGAAGTGCCTAAGTAATGGGGTATAGTATTCATATGGATATAAACTGCCCAAGCAAAGGCCTAGTCCAGCCTGTCTCTTTTTCTTCCTTAATCCTGCCCCTTGTGTCTCACAGCTTTGCCCCTTTGCCCTTGTTCTGACTCTTTCCTGATCCTCCCATCAGGTGACAATTTGAATTTTAAAGCCATTTACACTCCAAAAGGTGCATAATCAGATTTTTATCCTGTACTTTTCTGATGTGACTTTTTTATTATGACATCAAGTACTGACCCATAATAAGGATGTAAATGCCCACTTTAATGTCTATTACCAGTATCTGCAGATGCATATAAAATTATAGTATCATCACATAACTACATATTAACCTCTTGAGCTCCATGACAGACAAACTCTCCAGGGAACACTGTATTCCAATTTTCAATTACTGGCAGTAGTTCAGTGACAAGCAGTGGAAGTTGTACTCATCCATATCCTAAACACTCAAGGTACTTGCAGAATGACAGAGAGTAGTCACACTCCGAATACACCAGTTCTGGTGCTTCCAGTTGCCAGCTATTTGTGACAAGCGTTTGGCTCCTTCCCAGGAACAAATACGCAGTTACATTTAAGTATACATACAGGTGGGATGCAGCTTCCCCGAAAGAAGTTTGTCGTTTTCAGCAGTTGTTCCTGTTTCTGATTGCGCACAATCACTTCACCCGCAGCAGTAGCAGAGAGAAGGTAAGGTGTACAGCAATGCACCTTGTGTCACCTTTTACGCTTCTGTTGAGCAAACAATGCACTTTGCTCGGCAAATGCCCACAGGTATAAAGGTGCAGTGTGCGAGCAAGGAATGATGTGATCCGCAAGAGGTTACTGCAAGGATAAGGATACCACGACTGCAGCTACCTGCCCAACCTCAAGATGGTATTCATAGAAATTCAGACATTCTGATTTTCATCTTTCAGGTTAATGGCATCTGTCTACATCAGAAATCGACTATTCAGCTGCGAACAGAACCTGCCAACCCATGTCTGACACAAGAATCCTACAAAAACTTGGAGAGGGAGGTTGGTTGGGGTTTGGGGGTTTTTTGTTGTTTTCTTTTTTTTTTTTTTAAATGCAATGATTTCCCTAGAAGATCTAGACCTGAGAGTCAATGGAGAGAACAGAATAAAACATAGGATAATGAAGACAAAAATTAGTGCCATTTTTTCTTCATACCTTTCCCCTTCTTTCTGTTACAGTTGTCAGATGATTGATTCTGGTTCCAAAGAGGTTCTCTGACCTAGGGGCATTCTTCCTAAAATATACACAAGATTTCTGATATTTCACAACTCTGCTGAACTGGGCATTAGCAGGCAGCCTATTATCTGTTAAATAAAAGCCAGGTTTTCTGCACTGGACAGTCCTTACTTTGGAGTTTAGGAAAGAGAATCAGAGGACAACACTTGAAATATCAGTGCAAGACACGAGTCAATAGTCATATTGTCCTATGATGTTCAGATAAAGGTATATAAAGTGTAACTGCTCAACAGCAATCTTTCACCTACCTATTGCTCTTTCTTGAGTTGTAGACAAGCTATTTCACAGCAGATCCTCTGTGATACTGTGCATTTGGGCTGCTCTTCCATTTTCAATTCCTTTGAAGTCTAGGAATCATGGATATTTCCAGAGACAACGCATATTTTGGGACTCTAAAATACCATATAAGGAAACCCAAATACAAAGTGAATAGATACCAAAAATTCCTAGCTCAAAAATAAATAAAATCTATCCATCTATACACACAGATATCTGGTTACAGATAAAAATACTCAAAAGTGAGGAAATGAACTGCCATCCTAATTTGTCCCTCTGTGCATACACATTACAATAATGCCAAATCAAATGATCACACAGCTTATTTTCTATAAGACTCCAGCTTCATACAGAGCACAGAACTGAAAGAGATTGGGTCTGACTCATTTGCTGCTAAAGGCAGAAAGGACAAAACAGGAAACTGTCAAGGCAAAGTTCTTGTCCTGAAAGCAGTTGAGCACCAGCCCTGAGAGACGCCTGCCTGTTGCCATCTCTCTGACAGCTGAGAAGCCAGAGAGAGACTTCAGCAATGAGGACCACACTCCTCACCTTGTCACTACTAGTGGCTGGATTTGCAGAAGGTCTGAGCACTCATAGCTGCTACAGAACTTTGTAGGAAATGTGATTTGAACCTACAAAAGGCTACAGAGTAAGCCACTCCAAATCACCAGTGCCTGGGTATCTCATCTTGTGCCCCCCAAATTCAGAGATAACTCCTAGTTTTTGCTTCAGTCATTCTGACTTAAACTCCCCATCTATAAAATACGGGTGACATCCAAATTCTCAGCACATAAATAAATTCATTAACATTCTAAGCTGCTATAGCAGGAGTTACCCTGAAGATACTAACAAGGAAATTACTTCTTCTCTCTTCAGAGTAGAGTCTGGATGCTGTGCAGTAAATAAAGCTTGAAGTCAGTCTAAATGAGGGGAAAAACCCACAAACTCAAGTAGCTGTGCATACAACCCTCCTACACTGACTGAGGTAGGAACCTAGTGTGGAAGTGAGGGGAGGGGGACACACATGGGACGGGACACAAAACCCTCAAACCCAACAACAAGTTATGCAACTGCCTGACTGCATTGTATCGTGCATGCAGAAGGGCACTGATTCCAGCAACACTGGCCGCTTGAACTGTAGCCTTGCTTGTCATGGGAGCGCAAATTTTCAAGTTTATTTTCATTTTTATTGGGGGTGGGGGTAAAGAAGGTGCTTGTTTAAATGTCTAAACAAATACATAAACACAGGAAGGCTGTGGCTTAGGGTCATGCAGCCTACAGACGTGGTCAGGAGTGTGGGAAATGCCACCTGCCCCACAGCAGCCCTGTGGTAGCCCCTGCACTGCATAAATGCAGGGCAATGGCTGCACCTCATGGTCCGTCTCCCAGGAATCAGACCCTGCACCCCTCATTCCCACTCCTTGCTATCTCCACAGTATCTGAAAGGACCAGCGAGGGATAAAAGGTTCACAGAAGCTCCCCTTGCTGCTCTTGTTCGTACAGGTTCCTTTCATGGTGACGCTGGAGGCCAGGAAAGAAAACACAGGACTTCTTTCACTTGCCATACAACACTCAGCAATAAGGGTGTCTTCACCTCTGGTTTTCTCAAAATGGGAATGCGTGTTTCCCCACTGGGGGGGCAGGGAGGACTGGGCAAGTCCAAGCACTTGCAAACTTTGTGGTGAAGTAGGATGAAGAACAGTCCTAAGGCAATGTTGGTGAACCTCTCAGGAAGCTGGTATCAAAATTACTAGAAAAACATCAGTGTCAGTGCTGGCATTTGTTTAGCAGAACCACTGGTTTGCCATCACTGCCCCTGCAGGCAGCCTGTGAGGAAGAAGCTATGACGATTCTCAAAGTAAGACTTCCCCAACTTGGTGCAATTTTAAAAGTGTACATTGCAAAATCCATGTGTTTCATCTGCCTAATGGCAGCAGCTCCTCATGAAGACTTGCTCTTGTTCCCATCTTTAGATACCTCCCTGTTGCTCCCCCACTAGAAATGAATGAAATTAATGTCATTTAGTATTTTGAAACTTTGTACTATGTTTCATTAAAAAACTACTATCAAGTATCTGCTCTTACTGGAAAATTGCTTCACTTCAGTAGAGAACAAATCTTGTTACCCTCAGATTTGAAATACCCTTCATTTAGATGTGAGAAATTCTCCATTAGTACATAGGAAGTCTTCTTGTATTCATTTGTAGCTGGAAAAGTATGAAGCAAGCACGGTCTGAAAAACATCAAAATAGATAAAAGCCACCACACTGGAGTCAGCCCTGTTACTGAATTTATCACCAGCTATTCAAACAGAACTGAGAAAATTCTCAGTCCTTTGGTATAAAATTAAGGATGTGTGAACAAGAACCATTCAGCTTTTTTTTTTTTAATAGAAATGCCTCCGATAATCAAATTAAATGCTCCATTCCTCAGAAAAAAAATGTAAGTAAGTGGAAGACAATGAGTTCATAATGATTTTTAGATATCTGTCATTTTTGACTGTTACCCATAGCTGATCTTCTTTGCCAAATCTGGGCACTTCCCATAAGAGAATCTATTGTTAAGCACTCTCTTCTCCTTGCTCCCAAAAAAATCAGTACATTTCACCAGGAACACTTTTCAGTTCTCACAGGTGCAGCTTGCAGATGAGAGAGGAAAATCATCACTTTTAAAAATTGGAAACCCCCTCTCCCACCAATATAGTGTTGAGAACTTGAAGCAACTTCCAAAGGATCTTGATCTTTTTGCTTAAAAGCATTCAATCAACTCAGGATCTAATTTTTTACAATTTATTCCTTGGAACAGTTAATGTAGAGGGTGTCTTGTTTTGTTCCTTCCACAAGTGTGCATAGCTGTCGACACTGGGACACAAATATATGCAAAAGAAAATTCAAAGTCCACTGCTCATTTGATCTTGGAAGCCATTGCTATCATGGTAAAAAAGAATGATGCCAATCTATCTTAAAAGCATGTTAGCGTTGGCAAAATGAATAGATATCCATTAAACTATCAATTGAGACTGGCCTGCTCATTTAAATGAAATCCCTTTTGGGGCTGGGCAGATCTGAAACAGCAACTTGGAGGTGAAAGGCTATTTCAGAAACTCTGGAATTGTTTCAAATTCCAAACAGGGAGCATCTCGCTTGTCTAGAGACAATGTCATGACAAACTGGGAAACAAACAAAATCATTGCAAAACCCAAAGAACAGACATGATAAATTACCTCAAATCCTTCACTTACGTTTGCAATTCAAAGGAAGAAAAGCATAGCAGCTCCCTATAGACCTTTGGGTTACAGTTTATACTTAAGGAAACAGTCAAGGAAGCATGCAGATTATGGACATTCCAATACTGTAAATCCAGTTAGATGTCAGTGAAGGTTCTCTTCTCCCACTGTCAACTCAGTTCGCTTTATATCAGATGAAACATTTCTGTCATATATTGATTTATTTCCAGTTTCTATAATCAGAACAAAGATTCTGCAAAAGCCTCATTCAGAGAATACACATCATGTTTAAGACAGAGGAATACAGCAAGAATCTTCCTTATTTACATGTTACCCCCAAAATAGAGTTCTAGGAACCCGGAATCCAATCCCTGTCAAACAGTTAAATCTTATGACCACATAAAATATTTGGGACATGCACAGTGCAGGTTTTGAGTAGACCTTTTTGTGAACTATCTCTAGGTAAGCTTCCTGGGACAGAAGGAGGAAGCTAGAACGCAACTGGTGGTAGCTTTGGCTAATTGTCTGCTGTTGCTAAACTTGAGAGAAAATTCAATGGCTTCAGCAGTGCCCGGAGGCTCTGGTCAGGCCAGACCAGTTTCAGGTCATGGCACTCTTCTAAGGAGGTCTCACATACACCCATCTGGGCAACAAAACCAAATGCTAGCATGGGGCGTAAACACTACATCCAGGACTTGAGATCTGAAGCAACAATTCAAGTGTGGCACTATTCCATCAATGGAATTTTACATTCATTTTGAAATAAAGGTACAGCGTAATGTATTTTAAAGCTGAAACAGCTGAACATGTCACTGCTCCCTAATGTTAGAGAACGTGCTACCAGAGAATCGCTTCTTCCAGTCATACCAACTCCTCTCAGATGAGTGCAGAAGAGCTGTTCCACTTGGAGAAACTACCACCTGCTCCTTCAGTGCGATAGTGAAGGCTACAGGCTACCAAAAGGGCACTCCAACAAGAAGGCATCTTCCTTATAGGGCATGAGCAAGAAAACCAGAAGCAACTGCATAGTGATTAAGAAAGATATCGCATATTTTTTTTTGGCAAGTATCCTATCAAGGTAAAAATCCCACCAATGCTCTCTCCCCTCATTTGTTCTGATTTCAGTGCAGTGTGCAGGCAGTTCACACAGCTGAGCGAGCGACCTGAGACAGAGCTGCTGAAGTGGAGCCGGTCCACAGGGAACACTACCCCAAGACAGCAGAACTCTAGCTGCCAGTACAGCAAGAAGGGGGCAATCCTCA
>NW_009260791.1:2850173-2862398 GCF_000687185.1 Egretta garzetta
TTCAACCGAGTGATCATGTAGGTTCTGAAGACTGCATACTCGTATGTCATCATACTACTCACAAATAAACTGGCACGCAGAAATGATGCTTCATTTCAGTTGGCACAGATAAATTTTTTCTCACCTCACCTTCCCATGCAAGTTCCATGACAATCTTTTGGTAACACCATAAAACTTCCATCACCATGACTTTTCCCTATGGTTGTCAAAACACTTCCCATTTTTCAACAGATCTCTATACTGCAGAAAAAGTCTTCTGTCTTCTCTGAGGTTCTAAACCAGAAACTATCATTTTGTGTAGACTGACCTTCACTATGAAAACTGACCATTCAATGTCTTTCAGATGCTTCTGTATTTATTTCAGTGGTGTATAGTTGCCTACAACATTCCCTCCATAAATCTGCTGTCTTCAAATTGAAGCTTGAAGATACCCAGAAGCTACTGCTTCCCCAGTACTTTGTTCCAATGGTTAATCTGTCCTCACTGTTAAAAGCTCACACCCTATTTCTAACTTGAATTCATTTGGCTTTAGCTTCAAGTTCCTTCTCTGCTCATCTGCTCAAGACAAGAGACACTTTATTACCAAGTATTTCCATTTCCATAAAGAACTGTCTACCACACAGGCAAGACATCTCTGATCTTCTTCTGATAAAACTAAACAGGCTGAGCTCTTAAGTATTCCAAGTTATAAAAACTGTCAGTCCAAAACTGCACTGTAATACTGCTAAAGGAAATGTAATGCATTTTGGGATAAGAAAAAAAACCAATTATTTTTACTTTCTAGGATCTTATGCATTGAAAATCAGTGATAAGAACTTTAGATTCAGTTGGCTGCTTAAATATTACTTTTATGGTAGTGTTACAGGAGTATATCTGGGCAGAAAGGGCTAGCATGATGTTTGGATATATGAGTATATGAAGCCTGAATAGCAATAGGGAAGCAAGGGTTTCCGCTTCTGTAAGTGTAGACACTAGAGCTGAATGCAGATGGATATAGGGATTTTCATGCAGGAGCATAATTAAAGGTTAAATGACAAGTTTTACAGTGTGAAGCTTATGAAAAATGACTTATATGGGCTAGTGGATTACAGAAGACTTGTTGACTGGGTATAGGTAGTTATACAGGACAAAGAAGTCTGATTGTAAAGGAAGAATAGGATGTTTCAACCTTGCTGAAAAAAAAGCATAGCAAGAAAAAATGTCAGGATGTTGATATTAGGAAAAAACTATTTCAAGAGAAGATGCAATTGCCTTATAAAGCAGGTAATTAATAAGAAAACTGATGACCAAGAAAGATGAGCTAATCCTTACTTGATGTTTTTAAAGTTAGATTACATGTCCTTCTAAAAACAGAATTAAATCCAGCTGCAGGATAAATGCTACGGCCAAAAAGGTTGACAGATGTTTTCTGCAGCCTTGAAGAAAAGAGTTTGTAAACCTTTTTGGGACAGGACACTGGGCTAAGAGAATGTAAAAGGAAAGTATCACTATATAACTACTTTGTCCTTACAGTAAGCCCTAGGCACCCAAACCCAGCCACTGTGAGAGACAGAATACCAAGCCAGACAGACCTCTGGTCTGACCCAGTGCAGCTTTTCTTATGTCGTTCATCCCATTTCCTTCAGAGGCTACAAAGAAAAGAGGTCAGCTTTGCAAAACCCTGATCATCCTCATAATACTGGCAGCTCTGCTTTAAGACAGTGAATACTCTGGGTTATACACGCAGGGCTCAGCAATACTTCCTCTGGTTATTGTCTGCAGGTATGTGTCTTTTGCATCTTTCTCTGACAGAACAGGCTGTGCCAGTCCTTTTGCCACTTTTACCAATTCTTTGAGTTGGTACAAGCATTCTCTTCTCCTGGTATGCCAGTTAACACATCTTTGTCAACGCACTGGAGTCACACTAACAGCCAGGTTTGGAGCTGGGAAGGCGTTTGACCCACATTAAAGTTGAGAAGGATGTTGAAGGACTCTTCTGTCTCCACAACTCCATCTGCATGTCACCCGACTGAGGGCCAGCCACGCACCCATCTCTGGGCACTGGTGATAGTTTAGTCTCCCTGCAATTGCCTATGGCACAGTTTACTTTCTTAAGAAGGAGACACTGGTATATTTAAGACATTGTTTTCTATGCCAAGTTCAATCCTTGTACTGGGTAAAAGTTAATGGCCTAAGATAATCTTGTCCTGCCTTCTGTAAGGCAAGTGGCCCCTTATGCTTTATGCCTTAAGAAGCATTGCTGTAAAGTATTTTTCCCATATTTGATGGTACAAAAGCAGGATGTCTCAAGCACAAAACACAACTTGGAATAGAATGCAGGGGACAAAGACACACTAATGCAGCATCACAATGAGAACAGAAGTTTGTCCTCCTTTGATAGTCTCCTAACAGACTATTAAAATACATTTTCTGAACAAATGACTGGTAGCGTCCTTCATTTTTGCTTCACTGAAATGTTCTCTGGTTATGAAAGTGTTCCTCAAGACAAAAAAGCAAAGTTCTTATCCACTTTACATAATTCCTTTTTGATATCCAGGCACATGCATTTTTTTTTTGTAGCATCTTCTTTCTTCAGTGCAGAAGGGGTTACAATAAAAGAGGCACTCAATCACCCTTCTCCTTGCCCTTCCTCCAATTTCCCTTCTCATCCTCTGCCCACTGAGCAGGTCTGCAACAGCCACAAAGTAACAGCATGAGCTTCTACAGTTGGAAGGACAGCACTAACCATCCCAGTGTCATTATTCAGGAATGCTGGCAAGACACACCTCTGCGTACCACGATCATGAAGGTAATCTATCATTCAGTAGCACTAGGCCCAACCTCTTACGATCTTCACTCCAGCTACTGTTTTGTTGCCTTCTTCGCTCTTTGCTGTACCTTACCTTAAAATCATAAATCCGTAGGGCTAGAAACGACGTTCTTTTAATTTGCATTTCTCCAGTACCTACCAAACTGGGCAGTAAGCCTCACTAGAGCTCACTGGAACTACTGGAAACATGCAAACAACGACTAAATGCGTTCCTACCAGCTCTTGATTTCTTTCTCACTGAACATCCATCTTCTCCCCATACAAAAGTAAAGCCCTGTTTGCAAAAGTATATCTTTAGAGGACTGGTCTCTGTCATCTACGAAAAATTGTGGCAATTGCATGAAGTCACCAGTGACAGGAAGGGGTACACATCATATCACCTTTCTAAAGAGGCAGGAAGGAGGATCTGGGGAATGACAGGCTGGTCAGCCCTACCTCAGTCCCGTGTAGCTTTATGGAGCAAGTTCTGCAAGCCATTTCCAGGCAGCCAAAGGACAAGAAGGTGACTAGGAACAGGCAGCCAGATTAAATGAGAAAAAATCATGCCTAAGAACCTGACTGCCTTCTATGATGAAATGACAGGCTCTGTGGACGTGTACAGAGCAGTGCATGCTGTTTACCTTGACTTCAGCAAGCCTCTTCATGCAGTCTCTCACAGCATCCTTATAGCCAAATGGTGGAGCTATGGACTGGATGCCTTCCCATAAAAAATGTCAGTGAGAAACCGCCTAAACTGTCAGGCTCAAAGAATAATGATCAATGGTTAGAAATCTGTGTGATGCCCAGTTATGAAAAGCATGCCTCGGAAGACAATACTGGGATCAGTATGCTCAGTAATCATTAGTGAGCTGGTGGAAAGAGACAGAACATACTCTCGGCAAGATCAGAAATAATGGCATGTTGGGGAGGGGAGCCACTGATATGCTGGAGGGTGGGGGTAACACCCAAAGGAACCTTCACAGACTGGAGGAATGAAGAGACAGAAACCTCATGAAGTTCATGAACAGAATAGAACATTTCAGTTGGAAGGGACCTACAACGATCATCTAGTCCAACTGCCTGACCACTTCAGGGCTGACCACAAGTTAAGTATATTATTAAGGGATTGTTCTCTTAAACACTGACAGGCATGGGGCACTGATCACCGCTCCAGGAAGCCTGCTCCAGTGTTTGACAACCCTAATCTCAAGTCTGAACCTCCCCTGAACTGATGCAGCTTTGGACCATTCCCATGCATCCTGCTACTGGACACCAGGGAGAAGAGATCAGCACCTCCCTCTCTGAAGCTTCCTGAGGAGGGGCTACTGGAGAGCAATGAGGTTGCTCCTCAGCCTCCTTTTCTCCAAACTAGACAAATACAGAGTCCTTAGCCACTCCCCAGAGGACATGCCTTCCAGTCCTTTCACCAGCTGTGTTGCCCTCCCCTGGACACATTCAAGTACCTTCACATCCTTTTTAAATTGTGGGGCCCAGAACTGCACGCAATACTCAAGGTGAGGCCACACCAACACTAAATACAGAGGGATAATCCCCTCTTTTGACTGCCTGGTTATGCTGTGTTTGATGCACCCCAGGATGCGGTTTGCCCTCTTGGCTGCCAGGGCACACTGCTGGCTCATACTGAGCCTGCTGTCAACCAGTACCCCCTGATCCCTTTCTGCAGGGCTGCTCTCCAGCCACTCTTCTCCCAGTTTATACTTGTGCCTGGAGTTACTCTGTCCCAGGTGCAGAATCTGGCATTTGTTCTTGTTAAATTTCATGCCGTTGACGATTGTCCGATGCTCCAATTATCTAGACTCCTCTGCAAAGCCTTTTCTCCCTTGAGAGGGTCAACAGCACCTCACAGTTTAGTATCATCAGCAAACTGGCTACTGGCTCATTCAACTCCTGCATCCAGATAATTGATAAATATATTGAACAGAACTATCTTTAGAATTGAGCCCTGAAGAACACTGCTAGTGACTGGTCACCAGTCAGATGTAGCCCTATTCGAGCCCTACCACAACCCTTTGAGCCTTACCGTTCAGCCAGTTCTTCACCCAGTGCACCATGGACTTGCTCATTTCACAGCTGGACAACTTGTCCAGAAGGATGCTGTGAGGGACAGTATCAAAAGCCTTACTAAAATCCAGAAAAACTACACCTACCACCTTCCCTTTGCTCACTAGTTGCATGACCTTATCACAGAAGGGTATCAAATTATTTAGACAAGACTCTCCCTTTGTGAACCCATGTTGACTGTGCCTGATGATTGCATTGTCCTTTAAATGCCTTTCAATAGCACCCAATATTATCTTCTCCATAATTTTTCCAGGTACTGAGGTTAGACCAACATGTCTGTAGCTTCTTGGGTCTTCCCTCAAGCCTTCCTTGTAAATTGGAATAACACTGGCTAGCTTCCAGTCAACAGGGACCTCCCCAGACTCTCAAGACCTCTGGTAGATGATTGAGAGGGGTCCTACTGTAACATCCACAACACCTTTAGTATTGTGGGATTCATCCCACCTGACCTCGTAGACTTATGAACATTCAACTGATACAGCTGGTCCCTTACAATTTCAATGTCCACACATGGAAAGTCACTGTTTCCACAGTTGTGGTCCTCCAACTCAGAGGACCAGGCAGCCCAAGGTCTATCAGTAATTATTAGAGACTGAGACAAAAAAAAGCATAGAATGCCTCCACTTTTTCTTTATCCCAATTTGTCAGGTGACCATCTCCAACATGTTTTCCTTAGACCTCCTCTTGCTATTGAAGTACTTCAAAAAGCCTTTCTTCTTGTCTGACACAACACTGGCCAGTTTCAACTCTAATTAAGCTTTAGCCTTTTGTGTTTTCTCCCTGCATATGTGAACCACAGCTCTGTAGTCTTCCTGCAAAGCCTGACCATGCTTCCAGAGATTACACAATTTCTTTTTCTTCCTGAATTCCAAGAGGAGTTCCCTGTTCAGCCAAATTGGTTTTCTGCACCGCTCGCTTGACTTTCAACACAATGGAATTGCCTGCTCTTGTGCTATTAAAAGGTGGTTCTTAAAAACTGACCAGCACTCATGGACCCCTAAGCCCTCAAAAGCAGATTCCCAGGGGACACTCCTAACTAGCTCACTGCACAATTTCAAACTATCTCTCTTGAAATCCGGGATAGCAATTCTGCCAATCATTTTTGTCATTACATCAAAAATTTTAAGCTCAACCATTTCGCCATCACTGTGGCCAAGACAGCCACCTACCATCACATCTCCCACAAGTCCTTCTGTATTCACAAATAAGAAGTCTAGGAGGGCATCCTTCCTAGTTGGCTCACTGAACACTTGTGACAAGAAATTATCTTTGACATACTTCAGGAATTTCCCAGGCTTGTTTGTCACAGCAGTATGGTGTTCCCAGTTGATGCCTGGGAATTTGAAGCTTCCCATAAGGACAAGGAGAGAAGACAACTGGAGAGAAGACAAACCTGGGAGAGACTGGGGAGTCCTAGTGGACAAGAAGTGGAATATAAGCGAGCTGTGTATCTTTGAAGCACTAATCACATACTGGACTGCCTTAGTAGAAGCACAGCTACCAAATCAAGGCACGTTATTATTCCTTTCTACTCAAGCAAACCACATCTGAAGCACTGTGTCCTTCACTGTGAGTGCTGTGTGAGTACGGTGTGAGTTCTAAGGAATTTGCCTTGGAGGAAAAGAGACAAAACAATGAGCCCAGTTCATTCATCTAAGAATGCTGCAAATATTCAAATCTGTATCAAGCTACTGAAGTCTGAAGATGAATTTTGATAAATACCCTGGGGTAACAAGACAGATAATTTATTTAGCTTGTCTACCACTCAGGAGAATCAAATTTGGTTGAGAGCCTGACTGACCTGCAAATGGATTCTAACCCAGAAATAGGAAAGACAGGACAGCTACAAGAACTTCAGTCTCCTTGCACTTCCAGAAAGTTGCCATAGCAGGAAGTATGGCTTACCAGGATAAGGCCTGCCACAGTTACTCTTCAATACTGCCACAGGTACCTTCAACCTTTAAAGGCAAGGAAGACCTCGTAGGAGCTTACAACCTAAGTAAGGGCTTAACCAGATGAACAGTATGACTGACCTCAATAGGAAAATCTGATAAAGTACCTTTCCCTGCCCCCAGCGAAAAATCATGTGAAGTCTGGCAACCCCCTCCCCCCACCACAATGAGTGAGATGAAGGCCACCGATTCCCTAACACCTCAAATACTTCTCTTATAAAAGTTTTAGAACTGTCCTGACACCACAGAAGAAACAGAACTACTCTGAACAATACTCAGAATGTAGCAACATATATCAGAATTGGTTTTAAAAAGGGAAACACAACAGCCAAAATTTAAAATTTTAGCTGAATGCTCAGTAATCCAAGTAAGTCTGTTGAATAGACTCAAAACAAGAGAGGCTGTGGAGGATCCTTCATGAGATTAAAAACATTCAATTGCACAAATGCTCTTTTAGGGAACCAGTCCCTGTCACTGAAACAGCCTGCAAGTTGGGCTACAAGGCTTCCAATCCTAAAATTTATCTGCAGGTTTTCAGGAGAGTGTGACCACCTTTCCTCTTCACTGTGTTCATGAGTACTAGACAGTCAAGCTACTACTCTTTAGGTTTACCTTCTCTTTGTATGTTCTATATTACAGCCCCTCCAGAGCTGAGACTTCCTGTACTACCTCTTAAGCACCATTGCTCAAAATAAGTACAAAATAAGACAATACAAGGACTACTTTAAAACAGGAACAGTCCCCTCTCCACAAAACCCTTACAGCTTGTCCCATAATCCAAACTGACCTGTGTACTCCTTCAGCAAGGTAAAAAGACTTTCCCTGTTCTAATTGGTTCTAAAACGTACCACTGTAAAAAAAAAAAAAAAAAAAAAAGAAAAAAAGAAAAAGGTTTTGAGAGGGATTTACATGGACCAATCTGACAGTTTGCTTGGGCTGCGAAATATAAATCCAATTTGGATCTCTCCCCAAGAATAAGTAGGTATTAGGGGATCAGACACAGACAGTGTGTCTGTAATATAACTGTATTTGTCAATCATGTTTTAGTGAGTCATTCAATTTTTGGTTTGTGTATGTTATGACCATTTAACTTTTCAATACAGAGTTAAATATAAATCACTGCTTTATATCCTCACAATCAAATCCACCCCTCAGCTGTTTGATTTATAAGGGAGAGCACACTGCAAAACCACTAAAACCATACAAATTTTGTTACCTACTGAAGAGTGTTAACTGCACCTCTACATTGAAAATTAATTTTACAAGCTTAAAACCAGTCCTGTCTGAAAGCTCCACCCAGTGAGGAAAGCAAAGAGTTCTATGCATACAAATATACCCTATTTTAAAGGACTTAAATAGCCATGAGGCCACCTTGACACATGCTGTACAGGTATATATTCTAAAAACACAGCCCAAAAGAAGCTCCAGAGTAATTCAATAAAAGTAAGTGGAGTGTGATCAAGAATTCAAGAAAAGAGAGGGAAGAAATCACTCTCCATATATTCTTCCACACAGAAGGTAACAGGGGACCAAGTGGAAGTGCAATGAAAAGAGAATCTCTTTAGTGTATACTGCAGAGTAAAGTACAATCATCCATAGGTAGAGTCACCTCCAGTAGATATAGCAGACAATACTTTTTGAAGGGAGGGAAAACATGAGACAGAAGTGGTCTGATCAATACCCAGAATGCTCTGAACTCAGGTGATACTTTAAATAGCTTTTTTGTTCAATGGCATGTTAAGTTCAACGGCAAGCATCCTTTAGAAATCCTAACAGTCATTTTTTAATTTATACACCAAGAAAGGGAAGTTTTGTATAACCTCTACCAATATATACCCCAAGGATATTCAAGGGCCCAGGTTCCTTTCCAGGACACCAGCTTGCAGATTAATGTCCAAGTAGTTCTCCCAAATCCTAATCCATTAGGAGATTTAGGAAAGAACATGCAATACACAAGCAAGAGTAAAAACATTCAGATCAAGGGAGAAGGAATAGGTCTAATGGACCATGCTGCCAGCGAGCCAATGGCAATTTCCGAATGGACAAGCACCGTATTTGCTTCGCTAGAAGCAACATGATTCGAGTCCATTAGCATATGGCCTGAAAACATTCTGCTAATACAGAATTCAGGTTCCATGTTTGAACTTGTTTGCATTCCCTCCTCATTCCCCAGCCAAGAAATCCTCCTGGCCTGGAAGAAAGCAGGGAGAGACTTTTGCCTCCCTGGGCAGTAGTGGGACTTTGACCCAAAAAACGCCAAATGCACAAACAAGCAACATGTCCGGGGGTGAACAAAGATCTGAAAACCCAAAAGAATCTGTACATGACCCAGCACATATGAGCTGGCATCAGGGAAGGAGATGAATGCATAATAAATACAGCAATAGCAAGAACAAGTTTAAAAGCCGCTGCGGTCCCAACACTCATTACCTTTTTTAAAACATAGATTCACAAACATGATTTAGGTATGGGGGGCACGCAGATCAGTCTGGATGATGGCACGCATCATGCGCCAATACTGAAGATATCATTACTGCCAAACAAGACGTTTGGTGAAGACACACACCAGAGTCAAACACTTCCAAAATCCATCAAGCTTTTACAGTTGCAATGCTTCCTCTTAGCTGTATCCAGGGTTCTTCTCTGGTGGCATTTTAAAAAAGTTACTGGAGGCAGTAGTAGTGGCTTTTTCAGCTGCTGGTGTTCTCCCTGTCCACTCAGAGTTCTGGGGTCTCAGGGATGGTGTTGCTGGTAGCTCTGACTCTGCTGCATCCAAGTGGACAGATAAAGTTGCTGGAATATAAAATTGCGGGAAAGGGGGAACAGAGGAAGAGAGGAAGAAAGGGCAATTAAAAAGTTAGAACAAGTGACTTCGTGGCAAATGCCTCATATATATAATTTATTATATGAAGTTGTTATTTACTGAGTTGCTGCAAGTTCCCCCACCAAATTCCTTTGAAATACAGGTTCTTGATAGCATTAAGACCTTTGCCCTAATGATTCTCACATTCACAACTCCAAGTTCCCAGTCGACTAACTAGTTCCCTCGAAGTTCCTACTGAAAATCAAGAGCTTTAAATGTCCCATAATTAAACTGTATCAATTCATAATCACTCAGATGAAGATAACCTGATTGCTCCAAAGACTCAATTAACCCTGTATCTGAGAATTTCGAAGTCTCTGAAGGCTATTTTTCATGTTGCAAAGCTCAGTTAGAGAGGAAAATATATTTCTCCTCTTTACCCAGTAAAGGCAGTACCACGAACCTCCACATATATCCAATATGGTAAATCAGCATATTATAACAAAAAGCTACGTGCTAAGCTAGGTTGGAATCCATTCCCATTTTCTCAGTACAACCACTGCTTCAAAATGGGACAGGCTATAATTAGCAAGAGAGATTTGCAGATCCATAGTTCAACCCAACAGTCACCCAAATTTCCAGAAGGTCTGCCAGAAACTTAGAGATATGAGAGTTTACTCCCATTCTCAGTATCCCAAATCACTTGATCCTCACAAACAGAACAGGGCAGGATTAAAAAAAAAGAAAAAAAGAAAAGAAAAAAAAAAGAGTAATTGCCACAGGAGTCTTTGGGGCAACCAGAATCTTTTTGAACAAGTAACTGCTTCAGTAGGAAACACATCTCTTTCTCATTGTATTCTCACAATAGATAATAGTTGTTTGTGTGTTTTTATTACAAGTTGCATCTGCTACTCTGTAGTGGATGAAGGATAAAGAGGCCACAACAAGCCTCAACTAGAGGACTGATTGCTTTGAAGTTTAAATAAAATGCTGGTTCAATGCTTGAGGTTCCACACTCAGTAGATCTGGAACCCAAATAAACTGCTTCTGGGCATCCATCATTCCCATACAACCACAACAACACAGCTGATAACAATACATTGCATATTTTAGCTCTAGCCCATCAACTTCCTCCATCTGAAGGTCATATGAAACACACACAAAAAAAAAAAAGTAAGTCAACGTCCTTAAACTAATAATGACCACCAATATTACACTATGGGCGCCTCATTAGCAGCCTCCCCACTCAGGCTCTCCATCTTTGCTCATAAAAAAAAAAAGCAAAGGACTGAAACAGGCTTCTTGCTACTAGGTACCATCACACCATGACAAAGAGTGAATGCATTAGCAAGAAATAGGAGAAGGAAAATTCCCCAAATCAGTACTACTCAGACTGTTCTCTGATAAGCAGTTTCAGAGGCTGCTAACTGGCACTATTTAGAAATTATTATTTTTCACAAGCCAAGTGTGAATACGTGCCAAAGCAGACAAGTATCTATTTATGCAGATTTTTTACTCCAGACTCACTGTAACACCTGAATAGGATGCCAGTTACCATGTGCACTGCTATATATATAGGAGACTGGCCCGCATAAACACTAAAAGCCTTAGTTGTCAAGCTGAACAGTTGTTCACCATTTCTTTAACAACCATCTATACTCGTGGCCTATTCTGACAAACAGAAGACAGACATGACAGTCTTCATCAGATCCCTTTCAAACCAGAGAAAAACTACCATGAGAATAACATTTTATACAGTATTTCTCAGGCAAGCTCTACTGTAGATTATTCGAAATCTACTGCACTGCAACGGAAAGTAACTAAACACAAGGACACCATCCATATCTTTTGAGACCCCCTAAGTCTTAGATCACTGAAAGTTTGAAGGCTCTTTATCACTACAGACTTTCTTCTTCCCTAGGCACTGGCTGTTGGTCACTGAGTTGGATGATCTTCTGGTTTAATCCAGTACAGCCAAGTCTTACTTCCTCCAGATTTCCTTATTCTACTGCCAAACTACACCAGCCAGACTCCTATTCTTACCTGGTGAAAGCCTTGTGCTTTAGGGCTCACACACTGCTCAGTTATCTAGGGTGGAAAGCACTAATTTTCGTTTCCAATCTCTCTCAACATTTGCAGAAATTTGCCCAACTTAATTTTGATAAAAGTCACTTCCTGAAGTGCAAATGAATTCTGAATTTTCTATCCACTTTTTATTGCTCTCAACAGCCACCCCTTTTTCTAAAATGCTATTCTTTAACAGCTATCTCAGTTATGGTATTTAGGCCAGTTAGCCTCAAAGGGCAGGACTAATACCAGAAGTTTGAAGCTATAACAATACAGTAGAGACCTAGGCACTTCTGCTACAGTATTGCATGTTTTCTGACGTTGATACAAGGGTCTCTGACAAAAGATGCCTTACCAAAACCCATAAATACTCACATTCATGAAAGTATGTGAGAAGACACGGAATGAACTTAGTTTGCCTGGCTCCCAAATAAACATATCTCCAGCTCCCTTCTCTCATTCCTGCAGCTAGAAGGGAGATAGCATCCACATCTCATAAGCCTTTTATTAGCATCTTCTGATATCAGCCAAAT
>NW_009260791.1:2862422-2890913 GCF_000687185.1 Egretta garzetta
AAATTCATCACGATGACAGGGGAGAGTGTTGGCAGAGATTTGAGCTATTTATTCTTTTAGGAAAATCCTATAAAGAATGACACGAGGAAGCCTCTATCTGCAGTCTTGTTCATCACACTGGTGAGGAGTCCGATAACAGATGTATGCAGTACCGTGATTTAGTGCCGGGAGCTGGCCCCTGATGTGTATTAATACAGCGGCAAAGCGGAACGAGCCCCTCTTCATCACTCATCTCTATAAAAGAGGTGGAATCCGAGATGGCCCGATGTTCGGCAGAGCAAGCCCATTTGTTCTGCTGACTGATGGAGCCAGCTCAGGCTGTGTCCTTCACCTCCATGGGGCACTCAGGTTGCAAAAAAGGAGATCACTGAAGCAGGACCTGGTCAACAAGTGAGACGAGAGCAGTTGGACTCAGCTAAGGAGCTATTTAAAGGTGAAGAAATCCAGCACTCTGTGTGCCTGCAGTGACAGGCATGGGCCTGCGTTCTGATTCACCTGTGTTTCATCTTTTGCAGAAGTAGAAGAAATACCACAAACACAAAAAGCCTCTGTAGTGAGAAAATGAGGCTGCCATGATTCCTTGGGTACAGGGGAACGCCAGTATAAGACATTTATGTAGGGGTGAGTAGATGCAAGGGAGAAAAATATATATCTCTCTCATCGATGTCTAACAAGCATAAGAGTTAATTCTACATCATTGCAGAGTAATCCTATGTATTTCTTTAGGCATTAGTAATACCACAGTCAGATCACCTTTGACAGAAATAATATCAGATTTCATAAGTTTAAGTTACATGCCCAGGTTGTGCTCCAGCTGCAACTGGGAGACTGCTGCGGGAAGTCAGCTAGGACACAGCTTCAGATATCCAATCATAAAAGCTTCTTTCCACAAATCAGTATTGTAGCAAACCCTGCCCATGGCTGTTAACTTGGCTGGGGATATTTCTAAACAGGTTACAAGGAAGAGATCTTTATAATTTCTGACCCTTAAAGACCTTGCAGCACTTTTCTCTTGATAATCAGCACCAGCATCCTGTCCAGATTTCAGCAACTACACTCTCTTTCCTTTTTTTTTTTTTGTAATACATACTCTAATTTGCTCTCCCTCATCCTTAAAAACAAAAAAACCCCACCCACAACCTCTCAAACCTCTGTGCTATTTTCCAGTGCTGAGTTCCACTCCAGATACAGATTCAGCTCTTCAAAAAGTGTTCACTATACAATTTGCCTAGTCAGGTAAGTACAACTTGCATAATATTTTGAAACATGTAGGCATAGAAATAGAAGCTCTCCCTATAGAATGTGACAGCAATGCTGTACAGAATATACTCCAAACAATAAATAAATCAACAGGTAACAGGGGACAGTGAGACACTAGCATTCATACCAATAAAACCTAATATCCCAGAAGCAAAATCCTGTGGCTACGAATATATGATTTTTCTAACCCTTTCACTACAGAAGTTTGAATATCCTAGCATGGAATACTCAAAAGACAGGAAAGAATATCCTAAATAAATGGTCAGCAACAGCTTGCACTTTTGCTGAGCAACAGATTATTAATTTAAATGGGTTTTTTCTCTTTTTTTAAATACAGAACCTTTCAGACAAGTCTGTAATCCAGATCTGTGGCCTGCAGAACTAGCACAACTTTCTTCCCTACTTCATTATTTTACTATCTATCCATCAGCCCAAGGAAGAAATCTAAACTTCATTCCTCCTAGTCATTATCAGTTCCTTTGGTGTTCCCCACTGTTTTCACATCACCATTTTCCCACCAGCTTACCCGCTGCCTTGTTACTGGATTACAAATATAGTTTTTTAATAAACTAGTTGGAAGAACATGAGTTGCCTGATAGCAGGCAAAATATTTCAAGAGGGTGTAGGGTGAGAGGCCAGAAAGAAGTCTCTAACCCCCTCTGTGTTCTGCAGATTAAAACTTTTCCAGATTCTGATGAGTAATCAGTCACTTTCCAGAAATATGCCACATGAAAATAAAATAAACCAACATTTTAATCACTACATCCCCAGAGCAGGAAAAAAAATGACTAGAGCAAGACAATTCCCAGTGAATAGGTAGTCTCACCCAGTGATGATACAAAAGTTGCCAGATTTCTGCTCCTGTGAAAGTGTCTAGAAACACCCTGAAAAAGGGTACCAGGGCCACCAGCTAGTGTCAGCCCAGCACTGAAGGAACACACTATGTATACTGATCACCTCCGTATTGCCACGTACTGCATAATTTAGGAACAGTGGAAATAAGACCTTACGAAGAAACAGGTTATTATCCACTGCACAGTGAAGCACTGTAAGTCATATTAACTCACCATAGCTGCATCATCAAAGATTTGTTTAGTAGGCAGCTTTTAATGCTATGCAAAACAACATTATGTTCTCTCTCACATGTTGCCTTTCTCACACATGTTTCATTAGTTTCAAATCAAGGTAATGCTATTTTTTATTATTGTGACTCTGGCACTTTCCCTAAGAGGGACACGACTTTAGAAATGCTGGCACACAGGTAAATCCAGGCTACCTGATGTTGGGCTGGACATGGAGGCTGCAGCTGGCTTTCGTTTCCTCTTGATGTCCCTCGAACATGGTGGTCCCAGGTGTACATTTGCTTGCCTATAGAGAAATTAAAACAAATTAAACTCTGTTCCAGCATCACCTTCCTGTAAGACTCTGGCCAATCAGCCTCCAATTCCCACCTTCCCGTCAGCTTCTTAACTAGCAGGCAGCACAAATCAAAAGCTTCTCAGGGAACTTTTGCTCACATTCTTCATTAATATACCATTATGCTCCATTTCTTTTTAGAGTTCATGCATATATACTGCTCAGATGAGCAATTATTTCTTAGCCTTTAAAGGATTTGGGTTTGTATTAACTTTAAAATAACTCTTTGTATAAGTAAAGATGTGACGAAACAGTGAACTGACATGTCCTACCATTGCTTCTATAAAGTATAACAAATATCTGCGAGATTACTCTGAAGAAATTGCATGATATTTGCTCCCTTATTCAGAAATTATTTTGCAACTTATTTAGTACTGTAGAGTCATCTTAGAATGTACCTATATTCCAAATGTCCATACATATTGTTTCCACTACAATAGTAAGTTCATAAAGTTAGGAATACAAAACTGTCTCATGCATTTTCAAAATGACAACTTCCCTATCAAAGTGCTGTGGAAACAGCTGAATCTGGCTTATGGTAATACAGATTTGCTACACCTGTAAACTGGCATAATCTGTCCCGGTCATACCAACTGTTAAGTCTGAAGCCTACTGATGACCACTTCTGTGAAACCATTTGCCAATTAAGAAGAAACCTGCATTATTGGGACTGACTTGAACTGAGGACTCCTCCAAGTTCCAGACATAGGAGGAAGAGAAGTTTAATTCAGAAAAGACAGTCTTGGCAGCAGACCAGAGAACTTTTCCAAACACAATCTATAATGAATACAAATGCATAATTTAGCTTTGCCTGAGATAACAGAGTTTCTTTGGCAAGTTCCTTGGTCACTCTCTGCATCAGATCTGACGTGCAAAATGCAGAACTACAGTGCAAACAAAATCCATTAAAGATTGTGAGGTGCTTACATGGTGTAAAGACTGGAACCATATAAATTTTGATGATTAAGTGATGAAAAGCTTCCGTGTCTTTAAAGCCTGTTATTTTGATTAAAAAAAAAAAAAAATCCTGAATGTCTAACAAGCATATTTATCAAGTACTGAAATCTTTTACAGGTAACAAAAGGAAAAGTTCATGGCTTCATATTTCCACGTCAATATCTATTTCAAAAAAAAAAAGCAGCATATTTCTAATATATACAATTTTAGATGCTCAATTTATGCAAAACCAAAGTGTGCTGTTGTAGCTATACAGAACAGTGTAAGTAGCACAAAAAAGTTCCTATACCAGCCAAGACTATAAACTGTTTGAATGCTGCTGGGTCTACATACTTACCTGTAACAAATGCACAACCACAACATAAGAAATATCTACCGTTCTGTCTTCTCAACTAAAATTCAAAAGTTCTACAAGAAGTCTACAAGATCTGTCATCTAAATCTGACATTAAGGAATAGTTTCAAAAATTTTTAAATTGTGCTAAGTTCCACTGACAGCAAATTTTTCAAATCTGCAAACGCATATTAGTATAACCAGTCACAGAAGTCTCCTGAAATCATGAACTAAAGGCTTTCAAAAATACCAGCGCACCTATAGACTGCATATTCAAATCTTTTGTCACCTCTAAGTGACTTCACACATGCTAAAGGCTGCTTCTGTACATGATTATGATAGTGGCTATATAGCATTTTACCACAGTTGTAGCATGTATTCTGAAACATGGAGGCACACATAGCCCAAAGAAAAGATAGTCTCAATCAAGTGGAACTTCAGTTTTTTATTTTGCATCAGTGACACAGTATTAGATTACTAACTAGATGACTATGTAATTATATATACTAATCCAACTCATTTTATCACATAATAGTAATAAGGTTACCATTTTAATTTGTGAACTTACACCAACATTGGCCAGCTGATCCTCGGTGGAGAATCACTATGGACTAGGAAAGAAGTATGCACTACCATTTCCAAGAGACTTTATGCAATTTTATGCAGTTCACAAATGTTACAGCTAGATTTCGAATAAGAGCTCCTGGCTCTTAGCACATGCTCAAACCACATCTAATAAGAGCTCCTGGCTCTCAGCACATGCTCAAACCACATCTAATAAGAGCTCCTGGATCTCAGCACATGCTCAAACCACATCTACCCTTACCTCATGATTACACAGGGAGTAAAAAAAAAAAACCACACCAAAAAAAACCAGATACAAGAATCTCAGAATCCCTTCTTGTAGTGAAAGTAAAGGCAAATCATACTCCAGCTGGAGACTAATAGCAAGGACACTGCAACTAGCAGCCCTGCCTCTAACACACAAAGGCTCAGAGGTCATAAATTGTCTCTGTAACATGTATTTCATTCAGGTTTATCCCCTATTGATCACCCAGACTTCAGTTAGTAAATCAGGAACCTATTGATTACTCACTGGCTCTGACTGACCTGGTGGTAAAAGTGTCAGTTTCAAGTGGATGGTGCACTTTACGGGCACCATAAATCTGCATACAGGGAATCTCCAGGTGGTAGGTACCTTGGGAGAGAGAGGAGCAGAAGAACGCACGCAGGGATGATTAAGACATGGACTTTCTGAGTATGTCTGAGGTATAATTTATGAAATATGCATTTTTTGGTAGATATCACACTTTTCAATCTAAATTTCTAATTACTAGCTGGCATACAGGTAAGAGAACAGAATTGGTGAATCTCAGTTTAACAGCAGACTCCTAGAAACACCACCACCAGGAACGTCAGATCATGGGTATGCGCAGCACACAACATTGCAGTGGACAGGCTGAACTATAAATTGTGAAAGTCTCACTGACAGGCTGCAGCCATGAATTAGTTTTTCTGCCAAAGTTGAATTTTAACAACTCTTCTGAACAGTTTAAAAATTATTCTGAAGTAGAATAGAACAGGGCTGAGAGGAAAGGCTGACAGAAAACGCACATTCATCCAGTGTCACAAGCCCCTTGGTGAAGAAGTCCGAGGCACAGAGCTTTGTGGGATGGAAGATCTGGGACTAAACTGAGAAACTAGAAAGATACTTACTCTGTCCTTACTGGATTTCAATCTCTTCTGCTAGGCTTCTATATTTTCTTTAATGTTGCACAAACAGTAATGAGAAAATAATTGCCTGATTACTTTTGGACTATGTCTGGTTGATCATAAGAAAAAAAACAAAGTCACAGTGCTCAGTCACAGTTGAATCTGCTAGGTGACCAAAGACTAATGTGAAAACCTAGTTTATAGTCTAGAGAGGACTGAAATTTTAACCTGGGAAGAGAAAAAGCAGAAGACACCTAGAGACACAAAGCAGGATCCAAAGTGCAGCTATACTGATGGCTACAATATATCCAACTCACATGGCAGCCTCTCACTACCAGGAGTTAGTGAATGAAAAATTACATATGTACAGAAAAAATGGTTTTATATGGAAAAAAGTCTATAGTGTCTTTCTGACAGTGATGGGGTTTTTTTTAATCACAAGCTAAAGGAATTATCCAGGAAATATGGATTTGTCTCTTGTTTTTAACCTAGTACTTAAGGTGCCTGATTCTGCATGCAGGTCATGCTGAAGAAAAAGCAGGCTTTGCTACATAGAAAGCCGAGATTCATTGCTGTCTCTAATGTGTCAGAAGTAATGCTTCCTTTCTTTTCTTTTCCACATGTTTATTCTATGACTCTCAAATTTTTTTTTTAAATGAACTGTAATTGCATACACCAGATTCCTATCTCACTCCTACAGTTCGAGGTGACCACGTGCTGGACTATAGGGTCACAGGAGCTTGCCACTATTTTACATCTGCCACAGTGTTTCAACAGAAAATTAGGATTGGCAGTACAATCTGGAGGGGACAATACAGAGCACAAGCACACACCAGCCCACAAAGAACCTTTGTTCTTTCAGGGGCATTAGGCCCCTGAAACCTTCACTATCTGTGAAGAAAAGTCTAGATAGTAAAGTGACGTCTGCTCTCAAAATTCAGGGTAAAAACCACCTCAATCTCACAAGGGAGGTCTCTGAGAAGTCCCTGCAGAGCTAACTGTGGCAGTCTGTGGCCTTCTTGGAGGCAAGAGGCACATCACACACTTGGGCATGTATGCCTCTCGCTGTAATCTCCCATCATCCAGCTTCTCTGCTGACAATCTTTATTCTAACGCTATCCTTGGAGGAAGCAAAGCGCATGGATTATGTAGCAAGAGGCAGCTATTAATCTACTGTCATACAAACAAGGGATGCTATTATCCTCATGTTAAAGTAGATGTTCAACAGAGACAGCTTTCTAACAAGGATACTGCTACTAAAACTCCACACAATCCAGCTGTTGCTGTTGTGATGCTATATTCCCAGCAAACAGGCTAAATAAAAGGCTCTCTCTCTAAGCCCTGAAGTGTTACCTGAGGCTGTTGATGGTGGCTTCACAAAATTAATCGTAAAAGTAGAGTTCTTCATCCTCTTTGACTACAGAGCCAACTGGGCACCAAAGTCTGATCTGCACATAACAGGTGTAAATCAATACAAGTTGCTCATCCAATCTGCACACAAAGCTCCCATGCATCCAAGTGGTTCTTACTATCACATCACACTGCAGATATTGCCTATGCATAGCAGAATCTCCCCTGCCCTGCAGAGCCTCATGGGAGAGTTTCTAGAGCTCATTTTCAGATTCCAAAAATCACTAACACGTCAGCTCACTTCTTCAGTCATCCAATTCTCACAGGTCTTCATGCAGAAGCAGTCTGTTCCCCTAGTAAGCATTCCAATAAGGTAGCAATTCCATTCCTAAAAGTTCGTGTGTGGCAAATGCAAGTGAACACATTTTCTTCTAGTTTTCCAGGTAAGCATTCTACACAGAGAGATGATGTGATCTCATGTATTGCATTCTCTATCTTCATACTGAATCACATGATACATAATCATGATAGGAAAGAGTCCCAATATTTGCCAGACCTGCTGAGTACACAGATTTGATAATGGCAACATGCTTTATAGGCACAGAAAGCAAGAGCAAGTAAACAAAAATCTGAAGCCAGGGGCATTTATTTTTCACTCCAGAGAATTACGATTCACCAAAATGGGAGCATTAGGCCTCAGACAACTGCATGTGACACTAGGTTGATAGCTGCTGTTCATTGCATGCTTGTCAGAAGAATTCAGTTATATCCTCAACTGCAATATTAGCCAGGCTTTAGCAAAGGAAGACATGAAAGCGCTCCAGTTAAATGGAAAAAGAGTTTTTGAAAAAAACAGGGAGAAAGATGCCATTTTTACATAAAGACAATTCCAGGAAGATGAAGATGTGCGGATTGGTTGCATGGAATGAACTGGATACTGTCCTGGTCAAGTGAGACAGCATGAAATTGTGAACATCCGTTCACTCCTTCAGCTGCCTCAGGAAAGACTTGACATAGTGGGCGATCCCTATACTTCCACATGCTTAGGTAAGAGGCAGAAATGTCAGGATCTCTGCACAAACACAGAAGAGAAAAAACAAGATTTACTTTGATGAGCATATTTCCAGAGCTGGAACTAGAATTAAGAGACATTCAAGCCTTTTCACTCTAACAGCACCACCAAATCCAGGGTGTGGAACAACTGGCAGTTTACTAGGAGATGATCACACACCCCTTTAGATCTCTATCCTGTGTTCCAGGACAGATGAGACACTTGCTTCTAAACCCAATTAAACTCTAGGTTTACAGGTAATATTAACTGAAAGTACGTGCAACGTGATTTTCTTTGATTCACCTGTACCATCTCTAACATAATCCTTCAAATCTTCAAAACCTTCAACATCTACTTGCCATCTGAGGTCCACTTTTCCTGTGACCTCCAGTGGGAACATTTAATTGAGTTTTTCACCCATAACCCTATTTTCAAGGCTAGGCAAACAATAAATGGCATTAGGGACAATTTATCTTCTACCTTCCTCTCTTATTCTACCTGCTATTCAAACTCAAATTGACGGGAACATTGGCTCTAGGCTCTTCTGAAACTCTTACCCTGCCTCAAGGGAATAACATTCCACCAAACAACAATATGTAACATCTTCCCACTGACAGAACCATTGAATAACCAAAAATCTAATGAGATATTCTGCTTGAGCCTGTACAAAATCCTCTTAAGTAGAAGGTCAAGAAGAAAATTCTGTTCAGACCACTCCTTTCTCCCAGAAAGGCAAATGGGCAGAGGGGAAAGAGGAGAAGGATCACTTGGGCTGTCCATGCAAGTCTCTACTTGCTTGCTTTTAACAGCCTGCATCGTCAAGCTGAAACCTTAACAGACAAGACATGATTAGCAAACGCTTTGTGCTCTTAAAGGAGAGTAATTATAGGCATGTGAAAAAAGGAAGAGATCCCCGAGGTACTCTTCCTTGCATGCCTCCCGAGAGGCAGCAGGGCCATTAAAAATTCCATGATGAAGAGGAAAAACAGCCTGGGAACAGCCAGGAGGCAATACAGCAAATTAATACACCAGTCGTCCCTCGGGAGGGCTGCAAGAAAGCAGGAAACTCTCCTCGCTTCACAAAATAAAATTATACCACTAATGATAACAGTCACCACACACACAAAACTGCTTCTAATGATGGGTGTGAAATTCCCAGTGCTGTGCATACACTTTGAATGAAATCTCTTCTCATCACAGACATAAAGCAAGAAAGGTAATCTTGGTAGTGTACAATTTATACAGCCTTTCAAATAGGACTTCCCAAGGAACCCTCCACATAGAACCTCCTCCTTGACACTGAAAAGCCTTTCTTGAACACCCCCAAGTGTGCTCAGTATTCTGGCCTTCAGCTCTGCTTAAACGAAGCACTGGGTTACCAGCCTTCCAGATAAACTGCACCAAAATCTACCACTGAGACAAAGAAAACACTTCCATGGGAGAGAAGAGACTCCACCTGGTAACTATACTCCACTGGATACACCTGTGATAGCAGAAACTAAATAGAGAGTGGTTATTTTGCATTGCACAGTGGGCATCAGGGTGAAGAAATTGGATGCCCACAACATCAAGACAGTTTCTCCTCTAACACATTGTATAGCATTCTCAGGGGATTAGCTTCCCCCACACATACACCATTCTGACAAATTTCCGAGTAGAGTTTCTCCAGGATGAGGTGCAAGCTGTTAGGAGCTTACTAAAGCACAAACTACTGGAATCGACTCCATCCGTGGCAAAAGAGGAAAATGTTAACTGGGGCAACAGCTGAAGAGCACTTAGAAAGATCACCTGAACCTCATGTAAAAAAATTGACAGCTAATAGGGTTAGCTCTTGAAGCACCTAAAGAACAGCTATTGTCAAGAAAACGTTTCTGTGAAAGAACAGTTTCTTTCCGTGCCCTTGGCAGCATCTTTGCATAAAGCAAGCACCTTACACTGAAGAGTTCAATCCTTGCTACGTATACGGAACCACAAAACACATTCATTCTTTCCACATTTCTTTCTCCTATAAAGATTCTTGAGCACATTTCACACTAAAATAGGAACTACTTTCTCAAACTACAGGCACTTAAAAACACAGCTGCCTCTGGGATGGGACAACTTCCCTGCCAACATTCAGTAACAATTCATCAGGGATTATACCTGTCAGGACATCAGCCACCTGTTCATTAGATGAAGGAACCAAGCATATATTCATTGGTTAACTAGACTACATATTCAGCAAAACCAAGCAAACACAATCCCTCCAGTTTTAGAAATCCCTTGCCATAACCAGTAGCTTTGGAAAGGGCCTTCACTGATCATCACAAAGGTAGAGACCTTGCCCTGTTTGAATTTGTGAGCAGGATTTGTCTAGCTCTCCTTTCTGGAAGCCAAACTTCTGTAGAGCACCAAGTAAAACACTCAAGGCACAAGAAAGTTTATCCTAGCTGTAAGTGAAGAGAGCAATCAATCTTCTTGCTTCACAGGCACAAAACATCCCCAGATTGGGGCAAAAGCATAGAAAGGAACCAATTTGTTGATGCGCAATCTTCTGAATTCTTTTTGTTCTCATCCAGTTGAATGTTCAAGTGTTGATTTCTTCCTCCCTCCCCCTTTCCAGCTTTAACATGCTAGCTACAGCAGCATGAGGTCATGGTGCGACATCACAAAATTCCCTGCAGAAGCCAGTGGGAGGAGAGGCTTTCCTGGGTGCGTGCCAAGCTTTCGTTCAGACACATACAACCTCAGTACATTTTTCATGCTCTATTTGCTAATTAACAAGGGAAAGAAAACCATGAAGCTGAAAGTCCAGAAGTTTCTTTCAGATTTGGTCCTTCATACAAGCACATAAGTAGAATTGTGTCCCAAGCAAGGCTTTGTCTCCTTGCATGGGAAAGAGCTCAAGGGCACCTTACCTTTAGAGAGTCACCTCCAAGGCCGACACTTGAATTTAATTTAGGATTAGTCAGCAGAAGGTGCCTGAATAGCATATTAACCCCAACTATACAGACTCAAATATACCTCAACGTTTGGCCAGAGCAGATCTAAATTTCAGCCAGAGCAACAGAGAGAGAGATCAAGCCATTAGAGGTCACCTCAGGTGAGTTTTGAATCTGTTCAGAGGGTCTATTTTAGGCACCCAGGATACCAAAATGCCTCAGCGTGTCACCCACACGAGCTTGTCAGCACTTTCTCTCTCATCTTGTTCTGATTTTAATAGTGGGCAACAATACTATGTCCATTTGTACCTATACAACAGACTTGCAGCAACTCACTGCACAATCCAGAACAGATCACATTTATTTCTAAAAGCACAGTATGTTCTGCCTGTCTGTCATACACCGTTTCATACATTCTAAGTGCTTAGGGTGTTGAGATTCTCAGATAATCTGCATCGGTACATTTTATGCTCAGTTTGAACACAGCCCTCCTAGGGAAAAGCGTGTTAACTTCCAGGTCCATAAGTATTGTTCAGACCACATAGTACTACTGAAGATACCCACAGGAGGGAAGTGAGACAACCCCAACAGAGCAGAGCAATAGAGTTACCTGGCAGTGCAGTGTGCTGGTGAGCATCTTCGGTGGGAAGCATCAGCAAGCACATCCAGAGAGTACAGAGGAGATAATGGATTGAACTGGAAAGTCAAGAGATTTTATTTAAGCAAAGCATTAAAAGAAATAGTCTCCAGATACAGCTGCTCAGATCTATTCCCTATAGTTGTTCATACAGTATAAGGAGACCTTTCTGACACACCAAGGGGTGCGACTAGATAAGAACCGACTAACCTCAGACAAAAGGCTAGCACGGGGTGCAACAGCAAATCTCATAACCATCTTCTCACAGCCTTATAAGCACACTTCTCTTCCAACTTGCATTATTACAAATGCTGGTTGACTAAAAGCATACTCAAAGAGCCCTACTGGTGCATGCCATGAGCAAAAAGTCTGCCTCCCTTTTGGACAGCCTCTTGTCTACCTTCACATCGTAAAGAGAAAAGTCACCCTTATAAATGGTGCAAGTACAGAATTTCCCATGGAGCAGTTCCAATATTCCCTATAGGCATATGTATCACTGAAACAGATCTCTAGAAGACTCAGGTCCACCATGTTCAGTTCACAGTGAGCTCCCAATTCATTCCACAGCAGGCAAGCTGGTCCTCCCACTCCCAACCCACCTCACAAGCTTTCTTTACAAACTGCTTAAAACTAACTTCTGAAACACTGCACGGTCAGGCTAATCTTAGATCCTCTGTTAAACATACACTAGACAAATCCTGAAGGCAAACCTGCGCAAGACAGCTTGTTGCAGAAGATGCCGCTCTTAAGATTTTTATTTTTTTTTATAGGTCACAACAGGAATGTAATAATCTAGTCAATCAATACATGGAGCAAACTTTGCTCAACGTGCAAATAGAAGGTTTAGACTGGTAGTTTCTCTGGGATACTTGCATTACGCTTCCATTCAGCATCTCCTCTTTATTTATAATTCACACCACAAGCAGGAAATTCATTTCCATCTGCTCTGCAAAGTGCAACATCAATCTCCAGAATGCTTTTCTTGTATTATTAGGATTACTGATGCATTTTTAAATAAGGACAAATTAATAATCCACGGACTTGTCATAAAAGCTATCTGCAACTCTAGAACTCACTACTAGGACCTTGCCTTCAACCTTTCTGAGAAAGAAGAGGCACTATGCACCACAAAGCTGCTACTATAAGGGAGCTCCTCCTTAAGTTGGACTGTTAAATTTACTGTCAGTGAAGTAACACTGCAGCTGCACAGTAGGGGACACTCACCAGTAACCCTCTGTAGCTGATTCAAGTTCATTTAAGAAAAACAAAAGTAATTTATTCTGGTCATTTTAAAGCTTATATAATTATCATTCTTATCTTTAGCAATATATAAAAGTGGTATGTGAAATGTTCTCATTAACAATTGCACAAAGGCCTGAAAATTATGTCTTGCCATATGTTTTACCCTTCAGGTGACTAAAAATACAGAGTTCAGTCCTACTGCTCACCAACCAAAAACCAACTCACAAAGGAATAGAAGGGAGTGTGCATGGCTAGGAACAATGTTATAATACAGCTGCTCAAATGGAAGATCCTTTTTGCTTTCTGCTATCAAGAACCGAAGCTCTTATATCTTAAGTAAAAAAAGCTTCCTAACACTGAAGCTATGAAAGACTTACTGAAGAATATAAAAGTGCATACACAAGAGTTTCAGTTAAAAGAATGCCTGTTTCTCTTGCATATCACTTCTTACGTTCTCCTGGTACACTTGTTATTTAACGACAATCAGCTCACCATTTTTTTCCCTTCTCTGTTGATGAAACTATCAGGTAGAAGCCCGAGCCAAACAAGACAAAACAAAGCATTTGGAAAGAGAAAAATGTTCCAATTCTTATGGAATTTTGAGAGGCGAAAGTTTCTCCTGCCAAGAGGCATTTTCCCTCCCACTCATTGTCAAGAGAGGAAGGCCTACACTAACCTGAAACAGGTGGATAAACAAAAGGAGTTCCTGAGCTATTCAGTTTAAACAGACAATATAATGCCAGAGACATGGGTTGTGTTCAAAGCCCAGAAGACATCAGTTACCAAAATGAGAAGGGACAGGCTGCCTTACCTCATGTGCACAGGCCACAGTGTGTGGGAAATCAGAAGCCGGCACTTTGTTCTTTCTAGAGAGAAGGAAACCAAGAAAATAAAAAAGGTAGAACAGAGTCAGCTTACCTGGTTGCGATCTCTCTTCCCCATGGATGGTAACCAAAAACTGGAAGGAGGCAGAGTCGGAAGGACAGGTTGGAGCAATGCCAAGGAAGGAGCGAACATGGGGGGGGGGGGGGAGAGGGGGGGGGGGGGGGAAAAGGAGGGTTGCGGGTAACAAGAGAAGGGGAAAGGAAGAACAAAAATGGAGGGAGAAGAAGAAAGATTAAACATCAGCAGGACTCGTATTAAAACCAGTGAATTTCAGATCCAAGGAAGAAAATTGGATACCAACAGCTAGTGATGGCTGGACCCACTGCACTACAGTCAAGAGGTGCCACCCTTATCTATCCATTGCCCAACAAGAATAGCATTAGAGGGATGCCAAAGGATATGCACCATGACTATTTCCGGTGCTGACTACAATTTAAATACACTAATTGGGGAAGGAGACAGAACACCAAAGAAAGAGAAAGCAATTTTGCAGCTGCCTTGTCAGCAACATTTCTGCAGTCTGGGTATGCACCCATAGTGTGACTCGACACAGAAGCTTCTTAAATAACTAACATACAGGGCTCAGTCATCTTATACTGTGCAGAAGATGTGCAGTTATTGCAATGGCACATTATAAGGGAGGGGGAAAGAAAAAGCTGACTGTCACCAAAAGGGCATTTGAGCAGTGTCCACCCACTAGGGTAGCCTTATAAACAAAAGGGAAGTCAGCAATTGCAAATAAGAAAACAGAAAAGCCATCAGTAGAGGACTGTCTCCCATTCTACAGGTCCCTGCATGCTTAAGTTACCACCCGGCTCTTCATTCTCTTCAGTCCCAGGAGGGAAGAGGACCCTATAGTTCTTCCTCCCCTCCCAAAGTTCTACACAACAGCTGTTAAGGGCCTTACTCTTTCTGGCGCGGATCACTAACAATATGACCTAGCCTCTCGGTGCCCAGAGTGCTCATGGAGGTCTCCTGAAACACAAAGACAGGTAAAAGGTTGCAGACTCTCACACAGTGAGCAGATACAATAGTTTCCTGCTGCCAATAAGAACAGATCTTACTCCCCTGGGCCACATCCTTTCCTTCCCAGCCCACTCTCAGCTAAACATACTCACCCTCTCCTTTTAGAACCTCGACTGAGCTGATTTAACTAATTAGAAAGGCAGAAAATCATTCAGTTTTATTTGTGAGGCTTGTTTTTATTATTTTAGTGATGGTATTTGTTTGCACAGGGGTGCACCAAGGACTGGACCAGTATAAAGTATGCAGCACAAGGACGCAGTTAAGAACAGGGGAAATGGCTGATAAGTGCTTATTTCCAAGTTGCTGGGGTCAGCTGGGACAGGAACAGGCTGAGAGTCAGGACATCACACTGTCCCACTAACAATGGGGATTCACCAAGCACAGGTGAATGAAACGAGTACAAATGAAGCTTTTGCCCTTCCTGAAAGCAGCAATTCAGCAGCAGGACCTCTAGCAGCTAAAGAAAAGGTAGATCCTATGAGAAAGGAATTGCTCTGGGAGCATGTTTCTCCCTGCAAGACACTGCCTTGTGCATGTGCTTGATGCTGGCATACACGTACGCATAGAGCCTGAAGCACCAGCGGTTCATATCTGCATAGCAACTACCTCCGAGAAAGAAATATACTTTACAGTAAGAGTCTGAAGATGAGGGTAAAAGCCTTTCACAGGTAAGATTCTTCACAATTTGTACCAGGTACATAGGCAAAACACACTCAAAGTTTGGGGGAGTTGTAGCAGCAGGGGTAAAAGATGGGCTATTTGTTACAGCAGGAAAATTATTAACTTAAAGTGCCGTAATGTTTAAATTTACGGTTTATTACTGTGTAAATTACAAGCCGTACTTTTGGTAATTAGCAGCTCGCTAGCGGGGAGCTCTGAATGAAACTCATTATTTATGATTACAATTTAGAGAGATGGGAAAGGGGGAGCAGTGACCTCCGCTGCAAATGACAAAGATCCCTTTAAGGTGATGAAGATGAATTAAACAAGTAAATATTATCCTTCTCATTTGGATCATTAGAGGTGCTGCCAACAGGCCCAGCCACTTGCAGGTGGCCTGAGGAACCCTACCCAAAGCCAGTCTCTTGTCAGCTGAGGATTCATATTTTAAAAGCTGGTTACAACCAAGCAAGGTGAGTGGAAGAAAGAAGGGGCAAACAAGGATCTTTCAAGTGTGACTGAACAGAAGGAAGACATCACACTCCTCTATACTCCAGGCCTCTCTAACACACCTTGTTAACAGACCCTCTAAAGCCAGTCAGCTCAGTATATACACCAATATTTTCAAAAGCACAGAGCACATCCCCATAACAGCAAAGCCAAATGCAGCCAACACCTTCCTCATCAGAAACATCTTTTACAACAGACAGCAGCACTCAACACTCTGAGATACAAACACAACCAGGTGTGTCCCTCCTCCTTTTAGGCAGGCATCTGTGAAGTGTTGCTTATTCCTTTAGAAACAGAACTAATATTTTATTGGTTGTTTCCCCTACATATAATAAACTTAGTCAACGGCTCCAGGTAACTTTGTCTGCATTATTGCATATAATCTTTTATTCTTCTGTCTCCCCACTAAAAATGCAACTGCTAAAACCTTTGCTGCCATTCATATCAGTCTGCTTCTCTAAAATTTGGCCTTCCTTCACCTTTGAGTCACCTCTCTGCTCTTGTAGTCTCAGATTATGAGCATGTACAAGTCTCATGCCATCATCATTTTCCTCTACATTGTCTAAATCTTCTTGATATTTATGTTCCCTGTCATTCATCTTCAGACCTCCTTTCATACTGCTTTTAGCACTGATCAACTGTCTTTGCCACTCCAAACGTGCCTTAAAATCCACTTAGCCACTCAATCAACTTCTGACAGTCAAAGCAGTTAAACAAATCAAACAACACATGAAACAAAAAACGTACAGGGCCCCTTTCTGCAGAAACCAATTCACATGGTATCTTAGAATAGTATTTCAGGACTGATCAGCATTAGAAATACAAAATTATTATCCCGGAAAAGGGAATACCTTGCCAACAAGCCTCCTCCGACCTTTCCGGAGACAACGGGCTGCAGCTCCTGGAAGGCGATTCAGGCGAGCATGAAATCCTGAAAACCAAACCCAGAAAAACTGAGCAATGAATACAGAAGATTCTTCTTGACAAAATCACCAGGATAAACAATTAGTTCAGTGGTCAAATCAGATCCTCTGCCTCTTGTTTCTCAATCTGCAAGAGGTAGATATGCCAATTTATTAATAATCAAATAAAATCCCTACTTAAAAAAAACAAGAAAAGTCAGGAATGTGGGCAGCTGGTATGAGTATTTTAGTATCCTCTCTAGTAGTGCAGCTATTTTCAACTGGATTATTAAAAAAAGCAGATCACCAATAATCAATTTAAATTCCAGCACCTATGAACAGAATCCGCTTTTGCCATCACATCAAAAGTTCTCAAACACATGGCATTCCTTATGGACCCCACCTCTCTGAGCTGGCCGCGAGGGCAAAAGGAATGTGGAATCCGAGAGCTTGTCCAGGCCTGAGTCAATCCGCTCCACTTCAGATCGGTGGTCAGCTCCCCACTTGGGAAGAAGGTTCGGGACGGTGAATCCTGGAACACATTCTCCTTCATAAAACCAATCACTTTGCTCATCATCTCCTAAAGAAATAGGATGGAATTAGCCACGAGTAACATCAACGTGCCCTGTGACAGTCCCACAAAATACTACAGCTAGGCATTTGTGGATATGAAACAGCTGAAGTCTCAGTAGGAATTCCTTCCTGAAGAGCCTTATATTTGTATTCTGTTTCAATGATCCGCAGTAACTGTGGGGCCTCACTAAGTGCTTTAAACTCTGCCTAGGGCAGCTTTAGCACTCTGTTGCAACTGCATCTCATCAACCTTAGTTCAATGTTGTGTGATGTCTTATGCACAACTCTTTCTCTGAAGTAATTACTGTGACAGAGGTAGAGGCCAATCATTTCGCACACGTTATAGGCTGTCGCAGGAGAGACTTCACAACAGGAGAAGACCAGGCTCACAGAGTAAGCAAAAGGAGCATACTCACTGATGAGAAAGATCCCTAGTCTCCTAAGACAACAGCTAAGCGGAAAACACACAACCATTAGAAACGGTCACTCTGAGTGTAAGTACTAACCATGCTATGTGTCTACCTCACTCAAAGTTTCTTAGAATCTGTGAGAAATACAAACCCTCTGCAAAACTAGAGCAGCAGCAACAGAAGTCACGACCAAAGTCTCCATAAAGCAGGGTCACTGTAATTAATGTAGTTGCAGTCTAAAACTGAACTGCATCAGACACCATTCATGGTATATCTGCCTGGCCAGAAATCTCCTGAGAGCACTAGCATGTGAGCAGTGTAAGAAAAAAAGCAGGAAGAGAGGAAGAGGGCAAAGAACCTGGCACACTTAGCTTTTTAGTAGCCCAACTAACAAACAGTCCTATGTAATTGCAAGGTACCTCACCTTGCCTTAAAAAACTAACACACCTGGCTTAGGGAAAACTCTCATTCGCCTACCATCAAGCATACCCACTTACTCTCCTTTCCGCACCAAGTTACATCATTCCTGAATGAAGTACATTATGCCTACCCACACATCTTGCCAGACAAAAAAAAAAAAAAAAAAAAAAAAAAAGAAAAAAGAATACAAGAAAAAGAAAAAAACCTCATCCTAGTAATAATGCTGCAATCTTGCACACAACAGAAGAAGCAATACCCAAAACCAACTCTAATCACCAACAGGTATGACAGCCAGAACACCTAATTCTCAAAGCTCTGACGTTGCTTGTTACATGCTTGTGACAAATATATTTTAAAATATAAATATCCCTAACCACTGTACAGTAAATTAAAACTAAGTAATGTTGGATAGTTCTTTTAAGTGATCACAATTAGCGCAAAAATATCCCTACAGTTTTGGATCTATGAGCACAGTGCAGTGTCATATCTCAAATCATTACTTTCACAAGACAAACTTTAACAATCAGAATCATATGCTAATACCGCAGTAATTTTCACCATAACAGATCCCAATGCATTTAACAAAAGAAATCCTTACAATCAAATTATAAGCTAGGACCATTCTCTGCTCACAGAAGTGCACTGGCAGCTGGAATTACCAAGACAAGCTATTTAATTAGCAACAGCACAAATATTATATGACATAACCTCAAAAGAAGGGGAGAGGGGTAGAAACTACATTCAATTTAAGTACACTGCTATCTTAAAATTCCCATTATTTAGTTTGGAGTTGTACTAGAAAACTATTTCTAAGATGATGGTCTGTGGAAAAGAAGTTTTGTGCTCTCTCCATCTCACTGAAGTGAAAAGCTGTTGTTTACTATTTACTTTATAACTAGAAATTGACCAAAAAAAAAAATAAAATAAAAAAAAAAAAGAGATGTTTGTTATTCAACTTGAAAGTGCAACAACATTTTTTAACCCTTTTGAACATAACTGTAAGCTAAAGCACATTGGTTAGAAAGCTGTTAATAGTATAAACTGTTTGAACAGACAGAGGCCTGATGATGAGGATGTCCAACCTCTTCTAGTACCTAGACAGGTAAGGCTCTAATTGGATTTTATTGATTTATTTTAGTAGTATATTCTACATGCTCTTGTATAGTGGGCATCTTACTTCTAGTAGCAACCAAAAGTTAATGCCTAAAACAGGGTATAAAACCAGGGCAAGCATACAGACAACTGTATATTTATACATATATATATATACACACACACACACTTATCCAGTCTACATCAATCTTGCCTCAGGTGATGAAGTAAAAATTCAACACTTCAGTCACCACCTTGCTTTGTCATCTGATATGAAAGCACTCACTAATTTCAACTCCCCCAGAACAGTCTTCAGGAAAAAGAAAGGAGAAAAGATTTGACTTTTCTGTTGCTTTTGGGAATATTTTTCAGCAAAGCTCAAAGCTGATGTTTGAAATCCTTACTCTTAGGGAAAATACTATAGCCACCTAAGATCACAACACATCAGCCTAACATCATCAGAAAACATGTAAGCATACTTGGTATCGTGGTGTTGCCTCACACGCAGATATCTGGGTCAGTAGCAAGCTAGCAGAAGCAGTATTTCCTACTGAGTTACTGATACTACTTCCTGTGGCACTCATATATTCCCAGAAGAGATCTCATCCAAATTTTAGCTTATGAAACGTGACAGAATCAGAGTGCACACCAGCAGAAGGTGCGTGGAATTACAGGTCTCTAGGGTCACATTCCACCTGCTCCAAATATAATAGTCCTGACTGCCCATGTGCCTACTACAACCTCTTCACACTTACTTCTGCCACATCCCCCACAAACCAGACACTGTGCTGTCAATTATAAATAAAACCAGATTATACTCCACACTCAAACCTCCTAAGAAACCATTTCTACAACAGACATTGAAAATACTAGGCTCAAACAATGCATGCAAGAGCAAGGGAGGTATGTGTATTTAAAGAAAGAAAATCACGTATTACTGTTGTCGTCTTAGCATAGTCCGTTAGGTCTCTAGTCAGTACGACCTGATTTTTTTTTTTTTTAAACCCACATCGTCTCTTCCTGCCCATACAGAAAACAACTAACAGATTCAGGCCCTAATGGCATATAGACAACAATTAAAACACCTATAGAAATAAATCATAACCTCTGCTCTTTCATTACGGAGAGCTCTAAAACTCCTCTTGTATTTCTGTGCCTTTCCATAATAATAGCTCATATTTCAAATGTTATGGATATGATATATATGATATGTATGATATATATGATATACAAAATTTCTTAACTTCTAGCCTTCCCAGACACTGGCCTTTGTCCCATACATCCCTCTCTGTCCCTCTTCAAACATACATCTTTCTTTGTATTTTTAAAGAAAGAAGGAGACATTTCCCAGCAACACATGAGGAAAATCACAGGACAGTTGTTACCTTGGCGGCCCTCATCGTTGGTAAACAGGCCAGTATCACTGCTGCTGCACACACTGCTGGTTTCACTGGAACAAAAACAAACAAACAAAAAACCCACATTGTTACAACTACAGCAGATACAAAACAAAACTCACCTTATTAACTTTTACTAGCTTCTCTGAGCCCAAAATGCTCTACACATCTCACAGAAATTGCATTTCAGACACATGGCTGGCTCTAGCACGGGATGTAATTTGTTTCTGTTGAAAACTAGCAATGCTGCATCACTTGAAAAAGAAGTAGAATCCTGTGTCTAGTCTAGTTCTAAGTTATCAAAAAGTAATTAATAAAATGCCATTTGCCTCAGGTACTAGAGTTAATAACCTAACTATGACATTGTCTGGAATACTCACTAGGAAATTAAGTGCAGTTAAAAACTCCATCCTTGAGTCACTTGACAGGTACTGAAAACCCTCTGAAGTTTTCCATTTCAGATTCCTTTTTCTCAAAAGTGTTATACAGGTACATAAACTCCCCTTCAATCTACAGCAACTTTTATTTTATTTGGAGGGAAGAGCAGCTGATACGTTCACAACTCTTCAGCTAAACACCTTAGCATAGCATGACTTGCTGCTGCTGAATACAACCTCGTTACAGCACGCTTTGCATTTGCTGAAGCAGTTACAGGAGACTTAATTCTTGAACCAAAAAATTAAACTAGAAATTAATGTGTAGAAAGCCATTAATTGACTGTAAAGCTGGATGAATATTTGTAGCAGAAGTACATGCTCAGATCAGTCCCAAGCATCTGACAGCTTTAATGCTGATATTAAATCAATCTTTGGACACTTCAGGCAATAATTCCTCTGATTTAGCTGAGAGATATCAGAACAAGCAGAAACTACTTACTGCCCACCCCCTTAGCATTAAGGCCTTAGATGCGAACATCAGGTATAACTCAGCACTCAAATCAATCTTTGATCAGGGCGTGCTCTTAGAAAGCCTCTCTGGGTCCCTCTTTTCCAGGGAAATTGGATCATACTAGACATCAGTATCAACTGGAGACCCCTTGATTCAAAAGGCTGAAGGATCACAAGATGTGTCACCCCAAAGAATTGCAGGCACATAATAAAACCCCATTTTGTGAGCATATTACAGAAAACGCACTCTAAAGTGTAGCCAAATCAACTCATCATGCTGGACATCTACAAACTCTGCATCTTCATCATTACATAAAGGCCATTTAAACTTAAAGGATGAACAGTCTGTACATCATTCCCACATTT
The DNA here is from genome assembly GCF_000687185.1 of Egretta garzetta. NCBI lineage: Eukaryota > Metazoa > Chordata > Aves > Pelecaniformes > Ardeidae > Egretta > Egretta garzetta. Next base: position 2,884,431 of record NW_009260791.1, read on the forward strand.
CAGTATGTAAGTTAATAACAAATTCCAAATCAATCCATTACAAAGTTTGGTCATCCATTCACCCTCCCACATATACACCATAGCAATTAAGGCCAAGGACTGAGAACCGTGAGTCATCCATTTCATTCCTAGCTCTCCTACCAACTCACTGTATGACCCTGGGCAAATCTCTTAGCGTGTCTGCTTTCTCTTTTGAAAGCCTGGATTAATAGTCCTCACAAGCAGCAGATGCAAGGATTGAGTGACTGCTTCATAAGGGGTTTAGCATCCTCAGAGGAAAGGTGCCTGAGAAAGGAAAAAGCATTAAGTCAAGATTCCAGATCATATTAACAGTACTTTAAGCATCCTGTTGTACTGAGAGCTCTTTAGTTCCTTATAGATACGCATTACTGCCAATGCTTTACTGGAACAAGCTTTCCAGTTTGCTGGTGGTGCTATACCACCCCTTTTACACTTCACGGCTGAACACAAACTAGACTCCTACACAAGCCTTTCTGCAGGTCCAGTAAGCACTGATTAATGACCTCCACTTGCAAAGGAGGCTACTTACCTTAACCATGAAATAATGAATGCTATTGATCCAACAAGCTACTGCTATAGAGTGTTATTGATCACCCAATCTTTGGTTAAAATGGTCCTCATTTAGCAATTTCACTGTCACAAACACCTGGAGCAAAGCATGCTTATAATTAAATAGTTTGGGGGAGTTAAAGTGAGAGGTGATGGACAGAGATCTCAGGTTTCCCCCATTTATTCTTTCGCCTGAGCTACTGTTTGTGTCAGGAGGGATATTGATTTTCTATAAAAATAAGAAAACAAGAGGCACCGAGGGGCTGCAGAAGGTCAGGCTGGGCTGGAGAAGGAGGGGAAGCTGAACACTCTGTCTTTGTCACTTGCCTTCCAAGAGAGAGGGATTTTTTCTTTACAGAGAGACTGGCTTCCAATTCATCAGCTTAGCCGGGCTCTTGACTGCCACTGCAGGCTGTCATTGAAACAGCCCCCTTCCAAAGGGTAAGGTGACTGTATTGCACACTCAGGATGAGCACTGGTTACACTCCCAGGCCAGAATACTGTACTGATTTTGGCTGGGATCGAGTTAAATTTTCCTCATGGTAGCTCTACAGTGCTATGTTTTAGATTTGTGACCAAAACAGTGTTGATAACAGACCGATGTTTTAGTTATTGCTGAACAGTGCTTAAAACGTGTCAAGGCCATCTCTACTTCTCACACTGCCCTGCCAGCGAGTGGGCTGGGGGTGCACAAGAAGCTGGGAGGGGACACAGCTGGACAGCTGACCCCAGCTGACCAGAGGGATATCCCACACCATATGATGTCACACTCCGCAATAAAAGCTGGGGAAAGAAGGAGGAAGGGGACATTTGGAGTGATGGTGTTTGTCTTCCCAAGTAACCATTACACATGATGGACCTCTGCTTTCCTGGAGATGGCTGAACACCTGCCTGCCCATGGGAAGCAGTGAATCCCTTGTTTTGCTTTGCTTGCACGCACAGCTTTTTCTTTACCTATTAAACCAACTTTATCTCAACCCTTAAGTTTTCTCACTTTCATTCTTCCGATTCTCTCCCTCATCCCACTGTGAGGGTGTGAGCGGGCGGCTGAGCTGCCTATCTGGGTTAAACCACAACAAATACATCAGCATCAAGTCAGCGAAGTCACACAGCATTGGTGGGTCAGTACAATACCCAGGTTGAAAAAGTCATGTTAAAAGTTATGGCACTTGAGAGTAGATCAGAAAAAATGCACATCTCTCACTAGTAAGCACACCATTCAAAATGATTTTTCAGACAGCCCTTGCACTATCGTTTGTTCTGCCCCCAAGCCAAACCCAGACCATTCTGGGAGTACTCAGCTCAGACCAAGACGAAGAACTTCAGCACTCAATATATAACTTGCCTTTCCTTTACTACAGCTGCAGGGAAACTCAAAGCATTAAGGGACGGAAGGGCATGTTACTTCTAACAGTCTTACCAGTTAATTGTCACCTTTGTACAAATATATAAATGGCCACTTAAACTAAGACCACCTGCTTCCTCTGTTGTTTCCACAATCATTTATGCATCAGGCTTTGAGCCATGTCATTACCCAGTTTCGAAACATCCCTGCACATCCTTCCTTCTCTCAATTTGTGTTCATCTCTTGCCATGTTTGGCAAAAAATTTCAAAGATTTCATTTCACATACACTTTGAATCACAATACTGCAGCAAATCTTCCTCCAGGAAAAGACTGGCTGCATTCCCACAAGCAAACTATGAAAACTACCTCCTTGTTATGGATCCATATCCAAAGCTTTCTCAGTGAATGGGAGTTCATCTACTGAATACAGTAAGTTTTTGATCTGATTTAGGATAAGGGGCCTTCTAGAAACTAGAGAAAATGCTGAATATTTTAGCATTTACAGAGATTTATTCCCACATAACAAAGAAAAGCAAGCGTCAGTGGAAGGGGAGAAAAAGAAAGTGAAAAAAAAACCCAGTTCTGAATATGCAACTTAGTTTGCCTAAAAACACATTAGTTTTGTGACACTCCCCACCACTAAAGGAGTGAGCATTAGTGGAACCAATTCAGTATCAAAGTGTTTCGCAAATGACCACATCAGCACAGACTGCTTCCGAGTCCCAAGCTGTATCAGTCACTTTCCCTCCCATCAGCTTGTGAGGACAACCATACCATTTCCTCTCCTAGACATACAATTTTCTTCTCCCTTCCTCAGGATATGCCCTTGTTATACATCTGTGTAACGTACTTCTCTTACGGTACCAGAAAAAAACAGCTAGAGCAGAGTGAGAGTGAGGTAAGCATAGCCAGTTTCACTCTGCTGCTAGCAGCAAAGTGCTATATTTAGAGCAGCAGAGACCAAAGCATGGTCTTTCACTGCCGTGAGGGATACTCTGCAGTGAAGAGGGCTGTATGTATTTCTCTCTCCAACTTTGACCCTCCCTAGTGAGTCATAGCACAGATCACACATGTGGTGTTGGAGAGGTCAAATATTCCAACCCCTGGATTTCCAAAGAGAATCCCAAGGATTTGGCAGCAGATGGTAAATGTCATTTGATGCAGACACTTGCACAATAATTAGTTGAGAGCAAGGGACAACCGAGACAGAACAAAGCGATCTTCCAGCATGGTCCTCAAGGAACAGTCCAGACAAGGCTGTTTATTTACTCTTTCAAAACCTGGCACAAATAAAGGCGGGACAAAAGCCTGCTGGTTTGAGTTCTAGTTTGACATGATGGAACAGACTCTGACTGGTGGGAAAAAAACCTCAAGGAACACTGTCCATCACTGCCACATCAAGTAAGGGTATCTCTCAGTCCATCACCACTGACATGCAATATTCAGGGGCTACTCAGCACATTCCCTTTTCCTGGACTACCAGCAAACAGCTCTGAAAAGATGAAAGTGCTTTTAAGAACTCGTAGCAAAAAGGCATCCACTAGTCTCTTGAAAAGGCCTGCTTTGCACCCACTTTTTAAGCAAACAATAGCCACTTTTTAAGGAAAAGAAGAAACAAAACACTTTTTTGCTACTTCCACCCTATGAGGGTTACATACAAACCATGCTGATTCAGTAATAATGCAACAGTGGTCCCCCTGGATCGGGACAGTGAGGATGTATTACAACCTATGCTTTTCACAGCCTCCCAGAAAATACCATTGAGAAGTTTGCACTTCCAGCTATTATCCACAAAGCCCTCAATAAGCAAGTGCTACCTATCCACTCTGACAAACTGCAGGAGCTAGACAGTCAGAACACTTAAATGAACCTCGACTTATGCACAATTATACTGCATCAAACAATTGTACCTCCCAAATCCACTGTCCTCTCTCAGATAGTGCCTGTTACAGTGGATGTTTGAGGAAAGAATATGAGAACATGACAAATACAGACCTACTGGCTCCTCTGTATATTCCTCCAGCTTCTAGCAGTCAGCAGTTTAAGGACTTCCTGAGCCAGACCTTCCATCTGGGCTGTCATGCTTAACAGCCCCTGATAAATCTATGTTCCACATCCCACTTTTGGGCATATTTAAATTTCTGACCTCTAAAATGTCCCGGAGCAGAGTTCCAAAACTTGTGTTTCATGAAAAATACTACTTTTGTTTGTTTGTTTTAAATGTTTCCTCAATGTCTCCTGCTTCTTACACAATCATAATTAGCAAATAAACAAGCCTTTTCACTTTCTGCATGCCATTCATTAAGAAATTTCCTCCATTTGATTCTCAGTAGTTGTTTCTTTGCTAACCTGAAAAATCTCTTCGTACAGAAGCAGTTTCATAACCCCAAGCCTTCTACAGAGAGAACAGAAGTCGCACTCAAGGGGAAAACTTCCGAAGAATGACACAAAAATTAAGACCATAACATTTACAGTTCTCGTTTTCATCTCTCGTATGAGATTCTGCCACAAATTCATTAAAGTTCTCCAAAACTGGACACGAAGACGTGCCAGACTCCACTGTTTGCACAGGCTTATCCTGTAAGTATTAATTCAGTTTCCCTCAACTTCTTTATCATCTTGTTACATTTTCCCCACAGCTAGCCTTTCAGGACCATTTTTCCAGATCCAGAGCAGAGATGGAGAACTGCAAACAAGAAGTTTTGACAGAGCTTCACACAGTACCTGCACAGAGGGCTAACGGTCACAATGAGAGATCTGTCTGTTCTCTATTACTACATACAGTAAACTCTGAAAACAAGAAACTGAGATCAGTTCATATCAATCGCGCAACACAAGTGCCAACAGCGGATATACTCTCCAAACCTCAGGCCACAAGCATGCCTCTTTGTAGCTACAGGGCCACAGACATTTCAGAGGGCTCCTTGTGTAACAGAAGCGAGAAACATATCAGCTTGCCAACTTTTCAAGGAAGAGTTTTGGGTCATCAGTACAGCATTGACAGGAAAGACTTGGAAAAAAAATAATCTCCGTTCAGAAGTAGCTGAGAAATTTCTCCTCTTCAAAAAGAGAACAGCACTGAGTAACTTTGGTAAGAACTTCTAAAAGCAAGGCACGGGATTTACAAGCAGCTGCAAGCAAGGCGGCCATCTGACTAGCACAGGGAAGAAACTGAGATCTCACCATTCTGACATGTTTTCATCTGAGCCCTGTTTCTGTTCATCAGCTTCACACTCCATCCGCTCCTTCCTTCCCCCTTTGCTGAGGAAGGGCCTGTTCTCTCCTGATTCACAAAGGCCATGAGTGGATGATGTCCAAGGGGCATTTTCTTTCCAGCGTGAAAGACGCTGTTTCTTGGCTGACTTAAATCTGCAGCCCCTCTCGTAGTTCCACTCTGACACCCTGAGCTTTTGCTGGAGACTGGCAGCCACCTCTGATGTCACACGTTTGACTTTCCGACGGCGCCTGAGAGGTCGACAGGGTGCATTCTCTGTAAAGGAGTCTGACTCGTGCCACGAGTGTTGCTTACTCCTCAGGGTGGCACTGAGAGCTGGGTGTCGTTTGACCACTGCCATGTCATCAGAGTCACTGAAATTGGCTGTCAGCACCTCACGGCAATCCTTGACAGCTTCGTCCAAGCTTGACTCCGAGGCCTCACTGTAGCAGCAAGCATGCTCTGCCTGATGCGTGAAGTCTGAGCGTCGTTTACGACCCCGTCTCTTGCGAAGCTGACGCCGCTGCTGCCGGGGGCTTAAGGCCATCTCTTCCCATAGCTCATCCAGCTTGTTTTGTTCTGAAGTCTGCTCTAAGGCTGAGGCCAAGTCATGTACCAGTTCATCCATTGGCAATGCCGACTAAAAATGACAACAAACAATTAGCACCAGACATAAATAAATGCCGCTACCAACACATGACTAGACTACAGTATGCTATAGCCTTTGTAACATTAACCAAGTTACACACTTACTTTGGACTTGCCTGGGAGAACCCAATGCAGGGCAACTGCCGCTTCTTGGGCTAATGCTCACTCCTTCCTTTTGCGAGGGTTAATCCCCTCTTCTAACCATGGTAGCAGAGATTTTGCTACTGCAGCAGTTGGGTCAAGTGCTCTGTGTCTGAAAAGGCCTTAAGGTCACATCTTTTGCGCTGAAGCCACATGCTCTACTATATATCTTAAGGGTATGAGAGCCTGCAACTAGTTTGCTACCTGGTGTCGGTAAGCCACAGAGAAGGGTTAGCTTGCTCAGCAAACAGATCGAGTCTTCCAAAAAGCAGAGAAGCAGCAAAGCTGAGAGTAAAACAGACGGTAAAACAGGTAGTTTGCAAGCCAGCATCACTTCAACAGCAAAACAAGGCATGCGGGACCCAGAACAGGGTGTTATGAGGCCGAGCCCCAACTCCTACTGCCAAAATATCCCACCCTTTCCACCTTAGGGCTGTCAGGGCGCCAGTATCAGTGTCCTGGCCAAATCCCACGCCTCGCAACCTCCCTTCTCCCCACCCGCGCCTTGCAGACGCGGGATTGCTCTTCCCACCTCCTACCGCCCTCAGAAACACCCCCAGCCCC
>NW_009260791.1:2891242-2893930 GCF_000687185.1 Egretta garzetta
CAGCGGCCTCACGGCCGGGCCAACCCCCAGGCCCCGCCGCCCGCCCCTCCCTCAGGCCGGGCTGTGGGGCTGTGAGGGTCTCGCCCGCTTCTCCGTTTATTTACGCGCTGGTTGGCGCCATTACAGATCATTTGCCTGCTAAACGGGGCAGCCCTTGCCATATTGCTTACCTTCGCTGGGTTATTTTACTTTTTTTTTTTTTTTTTTTTTTTTAAAAAACGCTCTTAACTCCCTATAAACCTTGCATCTCTTTTCCCATCATCATTTTAGCACACCACCGGCAGCCATCAGAGTAAACCCAGGTGTGACCCCGCCACCGTCCAGTTTTGCGTAGCATTCCCTTTTATTTCTCATCTTTCATGTTTGTTTTTTTATTGTTTGGGGTTTTTTTTTAGCCCAGGTGGCTGCATTCATATTCAAGCCAATACCAGTTCATTTCTCAAGTAACATTTTATGAGGCAGCCTACCAAAGGCTTTGCCGAAGCCCAGATATATTACTTTCGTGGCATTCACTTCGCTAATTTTCTAAATTCAATGAGAGAAAGTAATCAGGTTTGTCTGACGTGATTTGTTCTCTATAAATCTATGCTGCTGCTTTATTGGTCGTAGATCTCTTATCCTTTGTATTTTTACATTTTTTTCTGCCTCCGTTTATTCCATCATGTCACCAGGAACAGAAGTTACTCTGAAAGGGTGATAATTGCCACGATCACCGCTTCTTCCCTGCTCCCCTCCTAAAAGCCTGGTACGCCAGTTGCTTTTCCTCAGTCCTCTGGCACCCTCCCTAGTTTGTCAAGATACTTCAAAAAGAACCGAATCCTTGAGTTTGCCATTGATTCCTACACCCCAGTAGGACTGCCGTCGTTTCACTTCACTGAGCACTCTGCATGCCCTTTCTCTAACTAGTCCTTTATGTCGGTCTGAGCTGTCATGTTAACATTTTCATTACCTTTTAGTTCTTTCAGAAATTTCTTTGGAAAAGAAATATTAAAAGAAGAAAAACAGGCATTAGGTAGGCAATTTTTATCCCATTCCCAATAGCTGACTTCATTTAAGTTACTTCCTCTGCACCGATTTCTCTGTAAAATTCTGCCCTTTTGTCTTTTTAACCCTTTCCATAGCAGTAACTCGCCCTACTTGCCTGCAGTATTTTGTTTTCCCTGCCAGTTTCCTATTTCCAGCACAGGGGTTTTCTTTTTACTTTCGGATCTGAGAGCAAATCCCTCCTAAAATCTAATCCTGTTTCACCGCTGCAATCCTTTTTCATGCTTCAGGATATAAAACAGCTACAAAATGTCTGGGTTAGAGAGAAACTCCCCTGATGGGAAGGTTATTCTGTAAACATCCACTTCAGAGCTTCTTACCCCTTCATTTCAAGCACTCGGTACTGGCTGCCGTTCCAGGCAGGGTAACAAACCAGACAAACGATTGTGTACAAGAAATCCTGTTCGGATGTCCTGGGGAGATGGCAGCAGATGCCCATTCTAATTTCTCTTGGTTTACCTTCATTTTCCCAAATAGTTCTCTGCTGTTTCTGTTGGTTAACAAACTGGTTTGCAACTGGTATAAATTTTACTTCACACGCCCAATTTTTTAGCCATTTTCCACACTTCAAAACAAATTTCAACAGCTGTTGGCAGCGTTTGGCCTGAGTAAAGGCAGCAGATTGGTGTGTGGGGTTGATTTTCTGGGAGACGGCAAAAGCAAAAGGTATGGCAGAAGCTGCTTTTGCAATTGCAAGAGTTGCAAGAGATAAAAGGGTGCATTGACATGTACAGAGAAAAATCAAAAAATTGGGAATAGGAGTTGGAGAAATACAACAGGGCAGTTGGGTTAACCTGGATTTGAGCAGTTATGGTATATCTGTCCTGTCTTACCAGGTTTACGCTGAAGTGGGCCACTGACCAGAAATTTTGAATCCTTGCCTGCATTCAACTTCATCCTGTGTCCCGGGAAATTGTTTACTCTCCATGTAGTTTGCAGGTTCCTTGCATGGGCGACGGGAACTGGCCCATCTTCTCAGCACTAGTTTTGCTTGTGAAATGCTCTGGGGATACAAAACGTTCAGCACTCTTATCCCGGCTGGATTGTTATCCATCGCTGGGCTTTGTACGTACAGGTTTCTTTTTCCTGCCCAGAGGCTGTAGTCACCAGCGTTGAACAGTTGCTGGGCCCGGAGGCGGGAGAGGAGGTGTTAGCGGTGAGGGATGGTGAGGGACGTTTCGGAGGTGGGCAGGAGAGGAAGCTCGGCAGTGCCTTGGCCCAGCTCCCTCTCCGGCAAGCAGCAGGAGAGGTACGGCCCATTAGGTCAGGGAGAGTAGAGGGGTCATTGCTCTACCCTAGCAAATGTTCTGCCTGGTCCCATGGTGCTGCTCAGCAAAACCTTCCAGGGGTTAAAAGGAAAAAAGAGAGAGACAGAAAGGGGACAAGAGACAAAGGGAGGAATAAAGTCAAAAAATGTGCCGTGAAGCTTCTTGCAGCAAAACGCGGAGAAAGTCATTTCCAACTTCTTTCATCTCGGAGATGAAGCCACTAAATAAAAGGGCAGCGCAGAACACAAGGGCTTTTAATCTGTCTCATCTCCTTCATAATAACTGCAAATTTTCCCTGGGCTCCTGGGAGTGAGCCTCTTTCCTCTGTCTTTGCCTTATCTCCCCCCTCCATATTTCACAGCCGGCTCGGCTCCCC
>NW_009260791.1:2894203-2902356 GCF_000687185.1 Egretta garzetta
AGCTCCCAGGGCCTCATTGTTCCCGGCTTGGGAGGAAGCTCAGGGAGGGAATTGAAGGCAAGTCAAAGGGAAACGGCATCATCGCTGCTTCATTAATGGGAACCTTTCAGCAGAAAACATATCAGAGCGAGGTCTTTTCAGAGGCAGTAATTAGCAATTTGGAGCCTTCCCCCCTCAGGAGATGCAGCTGCGATCTAACAAGTGGGAGCAGTGCTCGCCTCCTTTTACGCTTCATATTTATTGTTTTTCATTTTCTCCATCTTCCTCCCATTGTCCAGCCTCCTCCTCGCTGTCAGATAAGGGCCCTTTATTAATCACTCCCTTTTAATTCTTCATTAATGATAATAACTTTCTCTGGCACGCGGAGAGGAGTTAATCTTTCCTGGGTATTGAGAAAGGACAGGGCTGAAAGGGAGGGAGCGAAGAAGTGCATGGTGGACAAGGCTATACCGCCACGTTTCCCTCCCGCCCCACCACCCAGAAGGAGTTTCTGAAGACTTTGGCTGTCAGTCTGTGAGTTGCCCATTGCAAAGTCTCCGGGCTGACAGCTCGGTCAAGCTGTGTGGGTTTGGTGGGATGTACCCTGGCTCAGAGAGACAGCCCTTACCAGAAACTTGTATACCTGAGCCAAAGGAAGAGACTTTCTCTGCATGTCTTTGCAAAAAAAAGACTCAGCGTCTCGGTGTGACTAACGGGCTGTGTCTGCTTCTCTTGTATGAATGGTCCCTCAGACATTTTCAAAGCCCAGCTTCCCAACTGCCAACACTGCCCAAGCTTCAACAGCACCTGAATGTGGAAAGAACTGGTATCTGGGAGACTCTGCAGATGACAAGATCCTCCCTGATGCATCCCCCCGGCAGCTGGAACAGTCTGTGCCTGGGATTGCTCCTATCTGGAGGTGCCAGTCCACCAACGTGGACATCTGTGTGAGGTGACTGCCACCAGGCTGGCTCAGCATGGGTAGCCCAGTGGCAAAAGCTGGATGAAGATGGCAGGGAGGGGAGGAGTCTATCAGGCAGGCTGTGGCCATGTGTGTGGGGCTACAATCAATGAACACCAGCCCCAACAACATGGCTAGAGGGGACAGTGCCACAATACCCAATACGCTTACAGACCTTAGCTTCTCTTCCTAGCATTTTGTACCACTGGCTTCATAGGAAACCCTGCTAGTAAAGGCCATGCAACTGATTTTGCCTTCTAGTGGTAGCCTCAGCCCCTTCTGGGTAGCTGGGCACACCACTGCCCCATTAAGAATATTTTACTACTACCAAACATGAGGAAAAAATATGGTGTTAATGTTACCAGGATAGGTGGCTTCACAACCTCACTGAGAAGTGTCAGGTTGGCAACAGTGGGAGATGCTGAGAGAAGGGAACAAATGGCATGAAGAGAACCCAGGACTTCAATGCAGGAGCCCAAGCTCATCAGTCAACTGCAAAGACTGCTCTGTGGCCTTCCCTCACACAGTGGTCCCATCCCAGCTTCACACCCTGGTGCCATTCCATGAGTTCTGCCAAAGAAACTGGCCACAGTTCAAATTAGTGACTCCCACAGTCCTGGAAGGATAAGTCCCCACATGCTCGCCTGTGACAGAGGTTAAAACACCACCATCAGTATCACTGCATGTTGATCTGAGGCAGTTGTCCGGCAGCGCTGGGAACTGGGGGAGAAACCAAGCTGCTGAGGGGATCAGGGCAGGAGGGGGCAGAGACAGAAAAAAAACGAAATTTGATGCTTTCATTTGCTACTTCTTTGATGTCATTTGCAGGGCAGGTCTGCATTTTTTTACAGACCATGGTAGTAGATAATTTTTTCTCTACAGTCAATGCTCTTTCTTGGCCCAACATTGGGACTCTTGCTAATGGCTGTGGGGCAGAGAGGGTGAGTTTATTTCTGGTTAGTGTTCTACAAGCATCAGCTGATGTTTCCCTAATATGCTCTGCTTGTCAAGCATCTTTGAGGGTGAAGTAAAACTCGGGCCTACATTTATATTCCTCTGAGTAATCTGCTGCCAGCATCTTTGGTGTTCATTCAATGTGGACTTTGAAGGATTCCTGATAGTTCCAATAATCAGGGATGACCTGTGTTTTGATGTCCTGTGACAGAACTGTGCTTAACTTCCAGTGACCCTAGTACACTGTGGGGAGATGTCTAAAAGAACTTTCTAGCTATGAACTTGAAGTAATATAGAAGTCAGGCTGGCCTGTCTGTAAATGTTGCATTTTAATATCCCAGTGGGTCAAGCTAGTCCTGTTAAATGTGGGCTGGCTTTTAGAGCTTATTTGCCCACAACGTCAAGACCAACCAAAAGACTTCACCTGCAAACAGCAAATATAAGAGGTTTTCACACTTAACAGCAATAAATGAATTTTGTCTTTTAAAACATGCATCTTTTCTTTAGACTCAGTGAATCAGATCTTCTCAGGTCCAACACTGCTCCCCTGCACTGGCAGGCTAGCAAGGTCTATCAAACCCTCTCCTCCACCCTTGCTGCCCCACTAGTCATAGAGACACTCTGCACCTTCTGGGACTGCTGCCTGCCTTCACACCTCTGGCAAAGTGTGGACAAAGCCTGCATGGTGGAGACAGAAAGAGCTGAAGTGAGGGAAGCCAGAAGGTTTGTGGAACCTGGTACATATGAGGGTCATCCTCCTTCCAGTATTGTGTGCTGAGCACTGAACAGAGATGCAGCTCCTACCTCAGTCAGGGTTCACGGGGTCTTTGTGGCTGCTAGCAGTCAGCTGAGCAATGACTATGTGCAGGGTACATGGTTGGGACTTCTGACAAGGTGCCACTCCTGCTGATGTAGCCAAGTCAAACTCCTGGTTTCTGTGGAGAGGACACTGTAAATATAGGTGTGAGGCAACATAAACCAAACACGATTATTGCTGTGGCAAGCAAGAGACAAGGCATCACAGATGCAGAGTTCCTTGGGAAAGAAATTTTTAAAATTAAGAGAAGTTAGTTTTACTTGGATTCTTCCATGGAAAGGACATTTAAATAGAGTAAGCAGGATGTTAATAATGCTGTAACTTGGAAGAAAGAACTAAGTAAAAAGAGAAACTGAGCACAAGCAAGGCAGGAACTGAAGAAACACTAAGCACATTACAGGAATCCCCTTAGTCTTGCAACTGAAAGCCTGGTCATGAAGCTACTCGTATCTTATCTAACACATTTTATTTGATAATTTGCTTTATTTGGCAATAGATCAAGGACTTCTGTAGGACTGGAATGGTCTAGGTTCTTACTATGGTTTCTGTCCACCTGCCATTGCTGGGGTAACAACAGTGGCCTCTGAGCCACCCAGAGGCGCACTCAGCGGCCTCCCAGCCAGCCTCAGGGACCCAGCTAAATTCCCTGAGGATGCTTTGATGGTCAGAAAAGAAATACATTCACCGTGGCAGCAGGGAGCTGGCAGTGGCACCAGTGATACTGGTGAGGGCTGGAACATTGTGGATGTTAATGTCAGGTGGCAGGAGTTGAGTGCTAGCTTGCCCTCAGCAAGAACAAGAGGTGTTTCAAAAGCTATAGGCCTCAAAGAAAGCCAGCACAGCCAAGAGTGGGGATCACCCACAAGGACTGGTGAAGCCTCAAGGGGGCTGGAACAATGCCTTTTGTAGTTATATTGATTGCAGGTTTTGCTTCCCAAAAGCCTTCTGTGGAGTCTGTTGCTCTTCTCCTGCTATCCCTGTATCTTGCGATGATCTGCCTGTGGCACTGACATCAACTGGTACACAGGAGAGCAGCAGGTTTTATATAGGGCTGCAGGGCATGTTACAAGTCTGCATAAAGTAGGCAAGCAGGGGTTGCCAGAAGGCCTCATTGGATGCATTGTCATTCCTTCTTCCAGGGAAAGGGGAAGGTGCTCTACAGGCTGGATGTGTGAACCGGGCTGGGTGTTTCAGCCAGGGGCACGCTCGTTGGAATAGCCCTGCAGGTTGGCTGGCATCCATAGGTTGGGCTGGGCTGGATGGCTTATTTTTAAACATGGAGCTGTTATGCATATAGGATCTATAAATGCGTAGCTTTAGAAAGCAACCAAAAGGACAGCATTTTCTTAGTCACAAGTGTTACTGCAACACAATTGCATGCAACAGCAGCTAGATCCCTGCCCCAGGCTACACTTAACCTCTCGCTGCCCTCTGGACCAGCCTGCAGCGAGGGCTCTCTCCCTTACCTCCATGTAATTGCTCATTCCTCATACCACTGCTTTCTTTCTGGACAGTGTATTTGCCTGGTCCTTGCCTCTTGTTGCTCAAGACCCAAGTAAATCTGCTGCAAGCCCCTGCCCCTTGGGCAGATCCTGCTCACTGCCTTACCTGGCTTTTGTGTGCCGGGTGCCATGGCCTTCCCAGCACTGCACCCAGGCACCCCTTCCTCCTACCCCCTGCTGTGGCCAGGGGAGCCTTCGGTGCTGACATTGCCAAGCCTTTCGGAGGGTTGAGAGCGCTTCATGGTAAGGAAGAAGGCAGCAGCATGGATCTGTGGGGAGGGGGAGGGGAGCAGCCTGACAATCCCCTTCGAATTATAAACATATCCTCTTTAAATACATTTCTAAGGATAACATTTGTATTACTGCGTCCTGTGGCTGCTGATAGGGCCCTGCTTATCGCCTTGGTCTCTCCTCCTTTCTCTGGGCCCTGCTGGGAAAGGTCCCTATCTGGAGCCGAGCTGGCAATCCTCCGCCAAGCAATTGTTTCAGTCCAGGAGAAAAATTAATTTCTGCCTATCGTTAATTGAGAGAATTGTGTGGAGAGCTGGGAGGGGGGCTGGCGGGGGAAGTGGGGGATGGAGTGGGGAAGAGAGAGATCGTGTTATTAACAGTGTCCCTTTCATAACCAAATACCCTGATTTCCATCAGTGAGATGAGAGGCTCATTACAGCAAGAAGGTGATTAGAGAACTTGGAGGAGCTATCAGGCTAAGCAGGAGAGTGGCAGGGGAGTGGGGAGGGACTCCCAGCAGAAGGGCAGCCGCACCAACCAACCATCCCCTCTCACCCTCACTGCCATCTCCTCCACCCCTCTTCTCCCTGTTGGCCGCAGTGACCCCCTACCCACATCTCAGGAAAAAGCCAGAAAGAAGTTCCAAAGATCAGCAGGTTTAGTGGCTGGGGAAATGGTTTACATGGTGTCAGAGCCCACACACTCATAACCAAAAGCCCACTGGAGTTGTTCAGCTCCTAAATGCCCAGCTGACAACTCACCTTAAATGCCTTTCCCCAATGGCCAAAGAAGATGCACAGAGTCTTGGCGTCCCTCCCAGCTACCTGGGGAGGTCATGTGTGGCCATTCAAAGCATCTCTCATTAGCTGATTCCTCAACAGGTGGCTAAAACTAGGAGCCCTGCCTGTCTCACTTACAGAAATGACATACAAGTGGAATAAAATTACCCCAGACTGTCCTCTGGTCCAGGTTTTGCACCACTCTTCCCATGTGTGTCTCTTTCTGAGTTATTTCCCCTATTTTAGAGGTATCACTGCTGTGATACAGCCCACCAGCCCCCAAGCCATCTCATGCACCATGTGTATGTCTTCATGAATTTGCTGTCCTTCAGCTCACAATCACTCCCCTGACAAATAGCTACAGAATCCCCTTGATTCCTGACATTGCTAGAAATAACTTTCTCCCCCCTTCGGGAAGGTAAGCAGCCTTGAAAATTCATCCAGCCCACATAAACACTAGGGGATGGGACTAGGATAAAGAGTTGAACCTCTCCTACCTTGCATGTGAATGATGCAATGAAAAAAAAACTCCATCACTTTAATTTTCCTTCTTTTTTCCAATATAAACCTTTGGCATCCCAGACAAATTTGCAGTGGACAGGAAGACAATAAAGATTCTACTACATTAGAGCAATCTATCTCACCCATTACTCTCACAGTTAATACTAGTTAATGCTTTAATTATTAGGATTTTTTTGTTGTTAGACTATTGCCAATGCTGTACTTAAGACTGTCAAAAATCCTGTTCTGAGATGAGAAAGGGGACTTTGGGAAGGTCCATACTGGAAAGAAAAGCTGCAACAGAGAAGACAAAGTGTCAGCTGAGCAGCTGCAGATTGAAAAAAATTATGGGGACTGAACTCTCCTCTTCCTTTGACAAAAGCCATTCCTCTAGGCTTGGGATGAAGGGCAGATTGCCTCACTCTACAGACTGCAGGAAACTCAACCCAGCATGGCACTCGCAATAAATTGATGTGAAAACAGAAATACGTTAGAAAGTAAAGGGGCTACTTCTCATCTAGCTCATGCAGGAGAACGTAAAGGCAGACAGAAGTGCTCACTGTCACAGAGTATGGAGTTCTGCATAAAGCACAAACAACCTCTCCTAACTCCCACCCCAGGCAGATCTCCTACCTCTTAGGCTCTTCTTAGCCTAATCCCATCTACCCATGACCATGTGTTGAGCTCTAGTAATCTTCAGCTCTTCTGGGAGATCCAGGCAGAAGCAGACCCTCCACACAAGGCAAGGCCTCCCATTTTAGCACCAAGTTTCATTGCTGACAAGTAGAGGACAAGTCCAGGAATATACAGTCTTTTGGAAAGCTAGCTGGAGGGCAGAGTGGTCAACAAGATCCGTTCAAGCCTTGGCAATTTCTCTTCATTCACTTATCCCCATGGGAGAATTACTGGCAAAGAGCAAATTGTTAACAGGCAGTTAAGAGTAAGCCCAGTGCCAGACTTTGAAATCTTTGAAGCCAGAATGATTTGTGAGATTCTGTGTTTCGCCTTTCCTCTTTAACAAAGTGTCCATTTCTTGCCGATTTCTTGTGCGAATCAACAGTAAAATGGAGAAGAATGCTTGTCATAAATAGTTTGTGTGTTAAAATTCCAGGTTACTCATATTGTCTTCCTCTAAAGACGCTGAGGGCTTAGCCTTGAATTTCTAGTATCACCAGTCGACTAAGGAATAAAGAGGAAGATCCCATATTAACAGGTAGCTCTGGTCTAATACAGTTGATAATAAGGCCAACACAGCCTTCATGCCAGCCCCTCCACTAATCTGAGCTCTGGCCAGAGGGGTTCTGGAGACAAAATACACTATAGGCAGCCTGACCCAGGGACTAATCACTCAGTCCTGGGCAGCTGGACACAAATGCCCTCTCACCAAGCCTTAAACAGCTGAGACTCCACAGAGCTACTGCAAGCGGGTAAGCCTCCAGCTTTGGCTAGCCAGTCTGAGCTGTTGTTCTGGATGCACATAGCCCAGGTTGCCTTCAAGTGGGGAAGTCCAGGCCTTGCATCTCAAACCAAAAGTGATCGGGCGTTTGCCAAAGCCTCCGCTACTAGCCATTTCTTTCTCAGACAGTACTCTGCTGCCAGCTTTGCAAGGCTGCAGCGATGAGGTCTGAGGAAGAGCTTGTATGGCTGTTTCTCGCCCTCTCTTTCTCTGCAGCCCATGAAGAAGTAGAAAAGGGGAGAGATTGCGTGGTCAGCCTCCCACTAAATCCATCCCAATTGATGGGTCTGAAGCACCAATTACAATGACTAGAGTGGAATGAGACTGGGAAAGGGGACAACTGGAATACATAAAAGGAACAGAAAGGTGAAGTGTTTGGGGGAAAAAGACCCAAGTAGTGACAGTGAACCAAGGACAGTGACTGAGATAACAGGAGAAGATGGATGAGAAAGAGAAGAGAGGATTACAGCTTCTCAAACAGGGGAAAGCACTGAAAAAGGGAAAAAGAAATCGCAGAACTTAAATATTGCAGTGATGCAAGATCTACACAATCATTTAATTAAATGGGTCAGTGAGAAAACAACATGGATGTTGATAGATGGTATACAAAGAGGGAAAAGAAAAAGGTGAATTAACAGAGGGAAGATGGGAAATGAAACAAGACAGTACATGCAGCTTCAGTGCTACTGAGCTAAAATGACCAATGTTCCTATTTATTATTACTTTCTTGGCCATCACCCTGTATCTAACTTCTCTTTGCCTCTCTGTGTTTGGTCCGTCAGCATGGGATTCAAAAGGGACAGCATGATTATTTTGACCACATGTTTCTGTATTATCATGCATTACTCTAGATCTTATAATGAGTCCCCTATAAAAAAAAAGAGAGTGCATAACTGAACCCCACCAAAGCATGTGGAAGTACTTCAGCAAGTAAGAAGAAAGCTCCCTCATGCACACAGAGCCAGTCCTGCTG
>NW_009260791.1:2902749-2925007 GCF_000687185.1 Egretta garzetta
CTTCCCGGTGCTCGCAGTGCTTGGGCATTGCTGGGTGAGGTAGAGGACTAACCAGTGGTTAGGTGGAGCCCTTGGAGAGGGTGGGATGAGGGTGAAATTGCTGACAATCAGTTCATGAGGCAACTCTGAGATGCTCTGATGATCTCTGGTGTCCCAGGGCAAGGTGGGACAGACCCAATGCCAGCATAGGGAGCATGCATTTCCCAGCATCTTTCCTCCAGTTCAGCACAGAGAAAGAAGTGAGGAGATGAGCCAAACTCATGGAGTGAAAGAGAGCAGGACACCTGTACAAAGAGGGACAGGCAAACAAGCAGAGCTGCAAGCAGAGAATATAAGAGAATTTCAGGAGGAAGAGTTTGAAAAACAGAAATGTGACTACAAAGAGAGGAGAGTAATGGTGAATTAGACAGAGAGAGATGGAGACATGGGCTGTGTTTGGAGGAAAGAACATAGGGGGAGAAAGGAGGGGGCAAAGTCCGAGGCACTCAGCGAGTTCAGAACAATCTCCATTCTCTACAGCGCTTTCTGTTTAAAAAAATAAAAAAGGAATGATGGAGAAGGGGAGAGAGTCAGACAAGTTTAATGATGTGTGTTCAAAGCTCAGATTGGAAAAATGACAGAGAAAAGCAGCCTGTTTCGGCTCTAATAAATTGTTCTTTGCTGTAAGAGACGCCTGTCGCAGCATTAATACAGGGCCCTAATACACGGGTCAGGGTTAAGTAATTTTCTCCGGCAACTTAAGCGAATAATGAAGCTGGCAGCGGCTAGTGGCGCAGTGGGAGAGATGGCCCAGGCCGCCGGCACTTTGTCTTCATTTATTATGCCAGCTCTCATGATTTGGGTACTGGCTGCAGCGACGGGAAGCCTCCGCCGAGGAGATATCGCTTCATTTCGGCAAGGTAATGAAAGCTGGGATGGGGGGAGGATAAACCAATTTGCTGGCTGACATGGGAAGGAGTGATTTGCAGACCTGGATAAGGGAGGGGGGTGACCAAGCGAGAGGAAGCACAAGGCTAAACCAAGGGGGGTGCTCAAGGCCCTTCCCTGAGATAATGGCACCGTGTGTTTGCGGGGAGGGCAACGGAGCAGGACCAAGCAGGAGGGGATGGTGGGGCTGGAGTGCAGCACATGTCAGGATCCAAGGGTGTGGGGAGCAGGAAAGAACCACCAGGAAGAACAGGAGAGGCTGGTGGAGGAAGCAGCAGGAGCGGGTCCATGGGCTGGTAGAAGTGGTTGGTGGAATAAAGTTTAAGAACATGTAATGGTGGAGTGATGGAAGACAAGCAGAGAGCAGCCATGTCAGGGAAGTCAGGCACAAGAAGCAGGGTGAAAGGGAGAGCAAGGGATGTTGTCCTGGCACTGTGGGGAAGGGAGAACCTCACAAGCAACTTGTCTAAGGCATAGACACTCAGGAATTGCAGTTCTGGAGCTCACTGAAGTTCATCCCCATTAAGCCCATCCCTCTTCTCACAAGGAAAAAACTCCAGATGAAGGACAAGGCAATCCTGCAGCCACATTCCTCCCAGGAGAAGAGGGAACTTCTGTCTCCTGCACTCCATCCCCACCACATGGGCATAGGCAATCCACCTCCAAGCCTACTTCTTCAAAGCAGATTAGCAATGACCGATTTTGTGGCTTAACTCCCAAAACGTGGGTGTCACTCTGACCAGCCTGGGCATGCTGTTTGCATGCTCATAGTCCCCTCTGATTACCCCTGCACTGCCATCCTCACATCTCAGCCTGAGAGGGTATATATGCCTAGCAGCTAGGATGCCATCTTTGTCCCTGTTCTAAAATACCTTCATCACTCAGAGCACAACCCTACCTCCTTTGACCCCCATGTTCCTCACTCCCAAAACAGTGAGGGGAATGGAGGCAACAGAGCCCTAGCAGAGTCAAGTCTGGGACTCTTGTGGTTTCCTTCCCCCCCCTCCTCTCGATGTGGGTTAAGGATTTCCAATAAGGACCAAGTGTTGGAGGCTTAACACTGCAGTCTCTGGAGGAGCAGGGCAATTTCACACTAATCTTCCCCATGAAGGGAGAGAGCATCGGAAGCAAGAATTACATCAAAGAGAAGTTAATGCTGAGAAGCAGACGACAAAAAGGAGCTGCTTTCAGTTTCAAATGAATACACACAGCTGGATTAAGAGATCAGGCAGCTCAAAGCCTGTATCACAAGCTTTGGTACCCAGGATTTAGCCAGCAGGGAAGAGTTCTGATCTGGGGGCTCTTTTGAAAGAAGAGGAGGGTCTTTACGGAGCAACGCAGGTATTTGAGAAGAGCTGGGTAGAAGACAGGGAGGCTGATCTCTTGGTTTGGCCTCCGCTGACCTCTTCTAATAAATAGCTTGACAGACTGTGATAATGAGATGGGTTTGCGCAGCCTACATAGCTCCCGAAGCCTTTTGGTTAGCGAGCAGTTACCCTGTCATTTCCCCCTGCCCCACGCAGCCCTCCCTCCCTCCCGCTTTGGACTGGGGCATTGCAGTCGTGTGGGAAATAGCCCTCCAGGTCCTGAGATGCAGGCAGTCCTTTCCCTGGTGGCAGGAGATGTGTTCAGCTTCAAATGCAACTAGCAAAGGCAGCTGAGCTGACTGTAATATAAAACGCACCCTCCAGAGGAAAGGCGAGCAGAGGGTGATGGCAGTAATGTGTCTGTTGTCCCATTTTAAGTGGTGCTGAAGTGAGTCCCAGCACGCTCCCCCCGCCGGGGGGCTGACAGGTGTAAATCCCGCGATGAATGAAGGCACCGAGCCCTATAAAGCTGGTGTCTCTCCACGCATCTCCGCTCTGATTGACTTGTCGGCTCTCTAAGGCTGACTCTATCAGCTCCTCGCTGCCTCCAATTCCAGGTGTGATTTAGTTTGGAGATGAGAGGTGACAGTTAACATTGGTACTCGTCAGTGTAGATCAGACACAGTCACGCTGTCTTCTCCTGGCTCGCTCCCTTGCCTCCTCCCCCATGCTCCCCACCCCTCTGGTATCTCCCACTCCTATCCCTTGCTCTCAATCTCCCTGCCTATCTTCATCCAGTCCCTCTGTTTACCACCCTACACTTTTGCCTCCCATCACCATTGCCAGAGCTCATTGTCAGTAAATTCTTACCTTTCTCTTGTCTTTTCTGTCCCAGAATAACAGACTCCTAATGCCTTCTTCAAGGGAACTTCCCTCATGCAAAGACTAGGAACAGCTGCTTTGGCTTGTCCCTTCCAGTCCCCCACAAAGCTCAGTGAGCAATACCTAGCAAATACTTTATTTGCCAAATTTAACCTCACTCTCCATTGATGGGTTGTTCATTCAAGTTGAATTCTCTCAAGTGTATTTGCTGTTTGGAATTCACCAAACAGTTTTGAAGAACGAGTGTGGGCTTGAAGACAGAAGAGGGATTTTGCTCTTGGTGTGAGAGATTACAACTGAATTGTTTGGTGTGGAGGGGTTCTTTGTAGTCCGTATGCTGTAACACCCTAGAACAGCCCTACAGCCAAGGCTTCTGACACAAGTGCTCAGATTTCATATCTGGAACTCCTCCTTGATTTAAAATTTCCAGTTCAAACATTTTTTGTCAATGCCCTCTACCTATAACCCGTATGGAAAAAGGAACACAAGGGAAAGGAATCCCACTTTTTATTACAGTTAATAGTTAGAAAAAACCTCGGAGGTATCCACAGTTCTCTCTAACCCAAGTAACTTTCTACTCTATGCCACTCCCTGTCTTCCATTTCCCAACCACATACAGTTTTAGTCCCTAGTACTTTAAGTGGCAGGATTTCTTTCCCACCCTTCTAATTTTCAATTAATTTTGTAGCTGATTCCCAATGAGGTACAACCTTTTCCTCTTTTCCAGGGGGTGGTCACCCATCATCACAGGCTTTACTGTACCAGAGAGTTTGCTTATGAATTTACAGATTACTTAAGATGGAAGAGACTGAATAGACATTGCAGGATGGGATGAGAATCCAAAATTACTTTGACAGATTGGAGAAAAGGTCTGGAAGAAACTCCTTGTAGGTCAGCCACAGCACCACACTCAGCCATCAGGTAGGACTAACACCAGCAGATGCAACTATACAGCTAAATGGAAGGTGAGAGACTTGCAGAGCCTCATGGCCTCAGCACAGGACACATCACATGCATGTTGCGCTTGGAAGTGATAAAGGAGATGGGCTAAAGCTCCCTTAGCATACTCCCTCTCCAATACATCTGAGCCTGAATAATCCACTGCACAATCATGGAGAAGAATCAGGGAGGTAGCATCATTATAGAAATGGATGTAGGGAGACACAGTGGGTCACAAATTGAAGAGAAATCCCCATGCCAAGCTGTTGTGAAAAGGAAAAAAATGTACTTGGCTGTACAAGCAAGAGAAGAGCTTGTAAGGAGTAAGAACTAATCCTCGTGCTCTCCTTAGTGTTAATAAGACCTGAGCTGGACTTCTTGGCCCTTCCTTATTCCTCTCTGGACACTGAAGTTCAAGAAAAAAAGTGGATGAGCCAGAATGACTCGGGGAAGTTAAGCAAGAATGATCAGAGACCTAGAGAACCTGCCCTGCAGGGAAAAGCCTATAACTTTGTTTGTTTAGTCTAGAGAAAAAGACAAGACCAGGGGAGACATGATGACAATCTTCAAATACATAGCAGGCTGCTTTGAAGAGGCAGGATCTTTGGAGAGCAGGAGAAATTGTAGTGTTAAACTGCATGAAGGAAGATTTAGAAAGCTCAGAGAACTTTTTAGCTGTATGTGTAGTAAAGCCTTGAAATAATTTGATTAGAGAGGTTGTGGTGGCACCATATTTTTTCTTAAAAGACCAAGTTAGGTAGCATTTGGAACAAATCACACAGGTATCTTTGGGCTGGATTATATGAATTTTCAGCATTCCTTCCTGTTGCATTCTCTCTAAATTTGCAAATATATTGATGACTCTCTGCTAATGTGAAAGGGACTACCCATAACACACAGTCCCTTCCAGAAATAAATTCCTGGCTGAAAATGTGCAGTGAAGCCACACTAGCTTCACTAGCAGGTGAATGATAATAACTTGAGGCATTAGCTAAGTCCTGTTTATGCGTCTCAGCGTGGCTATGACAAAATGAAGCAGAAAGGAGGAGAGCCACTATACACATACCATGGCACTGCTGAGAATCTGAAGGAGTGTGTCCTTTTCTCTGCATGAAAGACCAAGATGTACAATTTGGAGACTGAAGATTCCTTGCTGCAGATATTGCTGAGTTCTATGATTCTTTCTAAGTTTAGGTACTTTAATGATAAATTAAGTTCTGAGCCCTTGAGCTTCAATGAGGTGTGACAGTAGTTCTGTCCAGGGCTGGTGAGAAAGACAGTGTTCAGAATACACTTATCCTTTCATTCATATTGCACAAATAATATTTACTCTGGTTTATTCAGTGATATTTTTCCTCTAACCATAAATTATTCTTCTCGCTGCCCTTAGAACCATACCAGCATGGAAATACTAATGATATGTGAAGCTACTGAGGTTGGCTGGCTCCTTCTTGTTTGATCTGTTTTAGATTGGTTTCATTTTGTTCATTTCAGGTATCTTTTGCTCTCTGACATCTATATGTGACCACCCATTGTCAGTAACTGGGAGGCACCAGGAACAAGATCTATCCCTGGCCTGTGGACCACCAAGTTGTTCCATCTCTTCCTCCAAGAGAGGAATAGAGCAACTCTGACTTACTATTTGCCCCCTGTACTGTCAAACAGTGTTAATCAAAATCTCAAAGTGGCACTAGGTACAGCCGCCCGCATTACCATCCTCCAGCTAC
The DNA here is from genome assembly GCF_000687185.1 of Egretta garzetta. Taxonomy (NCBI): domain Eukaryota; kingdom Metazoa; phylum Chordata; class Aves; order Pelecaniformes; family Ardeidae; genus Egretta; species Egretta garzetta. Next base: position 2,908,532 of record NW_009260791.1, read on the forward strand.
AAAAGTTTAGGGGAAGACTTTGGTGATGGGCACATCTGCCTGTTTGATGAGCTTCCCTGTGACACACTGATGACAGCCACTGTTAGAGGCTGGATATCGAACTAGATGGACCACTCGCCTACTCTGCAGGGCTATTCCTGCACCCCTCGATTCTGAGGGCACAACAGCACAGTACTGCATGTTCTTCACCGCCTTCCCACACATAGTTCAAGGTCCTAATACTAAACTTGAGGCTTGTCTATAGTGGGAGATACCCATGCTATCTGTGGCTCACTGAGACAGTTTTGAGTCATTGAAAACATGGGAACTGGAAATCTCCCATGTCTACTCTTAGAAACTGAAGGTTGGAAGCTCTCAGTCCTAGGCTAGGCAACAACCTAATGAAGTGGTTCCCAGTTACAAGGAAAGCAAACTAGAAAGTCAAGTTTTAAGCAATGGATCCCTAGGAAGGCACAAACAGAACCCATGGGAAAACTCAGATACCCTGGAATTACCTAAGTCAGATCAGAGACAGAAACTGTGAACTCTGAAATATTCCCATGATCATCTCAGTTGTTGCCCCAAAGCTCAGCAGCACTGGAGCCTGACCATACTCGTGACTACACTCACCGCTAAGACATTTCTCAACATCATCTTAGCCTCTCCAGCCCCTATCTGCCAGCCAGCATTCTTAATCTTCCCATTGTCAGAATCTAAATTATTTCTCTCATTTATATGGCAATATAACAGCTGTCCTCCTGTTCCATCCAAAATCCTCTTCTCCAGGATAGAGATGTGTACCTCTCAATCTGTCTTCATCTACTTTTTCTTCATTGAAGATCCCACCTCTACCTTCAGCCAGAAAGGGGACGTTCAAAGATATAGCCTGCATGGTGTATCTGGGAGACTATTTACCTGGGCAGCCTCATCTTGTCCACAAAAGATTCCAGAGAGGAGGATTGCAGAGGGAAATGGGCAGCATCAGCACACAGCACTGGGTGAGCGAGCCTGCCAACTTCTCTGTCAAATCGCCCCAAGCAGAGCACATGCGCATCTCATTTTTGAATGTCTGAAGGCACTTTTGCCAGGGTTGTGTTGTCAGTGTTGGGATGAAGCAGCAGAGGGAATCTGCAACATTTTAAAGTGGCCAGAACCCTTCCAAACAGAGGGCTGCTTCCTGATCCCAGAAGAGATCTCTACAGCTTTCCAAATGCCCTTTCTCTCTTTCTGGAGGCTAGAAGTTGAGTTTGGGGAACAGACTGGGCTTCACCCTTCCTAGTTTCTCTCAGAAATAGAAAGCCCCTGCCTCCCATAACCCCACTGCCCGCTCTCGCCTTGTGTCCATCCACTCCCCCTCCCTGCTCCAGCACCTCCCTCCCACCTCCAGCCTGGGTGACGATCCATGAAAGCCCCCAGCAGTATGTCACGGGAGTGATAATTACATCCCCTGCTCGCATCATGCCGCCTGCTGCTGACCTCTCACCCCTCCTCTCTTTTAATCACCCCCTGGCATCAGTCACTCTGACAGGGCAGCGGCATGAGCCACGTGACCTGTCAGCCCGGGGACATGACTTATAGGGCCCGGCTGGTGGACAAAGGGAAGGGAGATAGGCAGCATAAATCTCCAGGGTGAATAAAAGAGAGTGATGGGGCACTCTGCCGGGGCCTGCGTTAGCAGATTCTCGGCCTCTTGTTATTCAGCCCAGAGTTATGGTGATGAGGAAGTGGCCGAGAGTGACACGCACTGGTCCCAATCAACCTTGCGAAACCTGCGGAGACCTAGAAGAGCCTTAATGTCACGCATGGCTGGAGAGCCTCAACGAGGCGGGCTAGGGCCAGGGGAGCAGCCAGAGTAGTCCCCAGCCAACAGAGGCATCTGACCAGCAAAAGCTTCAGCTGTCAGTGCAAGGCACTAAGTCACACAGGACAAGGACAAGGGACCCCAGAGTCGTACCTCTCCATCTCTACTGAGCATGGCTGCAGCAGGATTTGCACATCAGAGCACCCACCACTGCTTCAGGACACAAGTTTCTCCCCAGCCAGCACATTCCTCCAGGCTCCCCACCAGTCCTCTGCTGACCTGCAGGCTCCCCTATTATATACCTCCTTTCCACCTGCTCCCTTGCACTCACCTGTTTCTTGGTAGGATGTAATCACTGGTGCATCAGTCAGCTGCCGCCATTATAAAGTTACAGGGCATCTGGCATTTCCACCAAGGAGCAGCCTCCCATCACTCCTCTGCTGGGACACAATTAGAATCATAGGATCATTTAGGTTGGAAAATACCTTGAAGATCATCAAGTCCAACCATTAACCTAGCACTGCCATTCCACCACTAAACCATGTCCCTAAGCACCACATCTACACCTCTTTTAAATACCTCCAGGGATGGGGACTCAACCACTTCCCTGAGCAGCATGTTCCAATGCTTGACAACCCTTTCAGTGAAAAAATTTTTCCTAATGTCCAATCTAAACCTCCCCTGCTGCAACTTGAGGCCGTTTCCTCTTGTCCTATTGCCCATTACTTGGGAGAAGAGACCAACACCCACCTCGCTACAGCCTCCTTTCAGGCAGTTGTAGGGAGCGGTAAGATCTCCCCTCAGCCTCCTTTTCTCCAGACTAAACAACCCAAGTTCCCTCAGCCGCTCCTCATAAGACTTGTGCTCCAGACCCCTCACCAGCTTTGTTGCTCTCCTTTGGACACGCTCCAGCGCCTCAATGTCCTTCCTGGAGTGAGGGGCCCAAAACTGAACACAGTACTTGAGGTGTGGCCTCACCAGTACCAAGTACAGGGGCATGATCACTTCCCTGCTCCTGCTGGCCACACCATTCCTGACACAAGCCAGGATGCCACTGGCCTTCTTGGCCACCTGGGCACACTGCTGGCTCATATTCAGGCACCTGTCAACCAGCACCCCCAGGTCCTTTTCCTCCAGGCAGCTTTCCAGCCACTCTTCCCTAAGCCTGTAGCATTGCATGGGGTTGTTGTGACCCAAGTGGAGGACTCAACACTTGGCCTTGTTAAACCTCATACAATTGACCTTGGCCCATTTATCCAGCCTGCCCAGATCCCACTGCAGAGCCCTCTTGCCCTTGAGCAGACTGACACTCCTGCCCAATTTGCTCCTCTTGGGACTGCAGAGACCTTTTACACCTGCACAGGGCGCATGAGGGCCTGTGGTCCACTAACACCTGCTATGATGGGTGCTGCAGTGGACAAAGGGCACCAGAAGGACCCATCTGGATCATCAACTCCATCCTATGACAGTCACCACCCAGGGTCCCTACAGGTCATCTCATCCCCCTCATCCATATATTTCTCAGAAGGGAAAGTGGCAAGGGAGAGGTGATGCCCCAGTAGTGCCGTAACTCCCCTAGTACAGCACCTTCAGAGAAAAGAAGTCCAGGAGCTTTAAACCAGAAGGTGTAGAAAGGAGAAGGAAGCCCAGGGATAAGAACTGAGGGAAGCTTTTAATATAGTGGAGGAGAAATTAAGGAGAGGGAAACACCTGGGAGGAAGACAGGGAAATTTTAAGTACATTTTCTTTCATTTGTTTGAAAACTGAAAGTGGTATCTGACATTGTAGCTCTTCAACTGAAAGCCAAAAACATCAATGACTTTCCCTTGTGCTTCAAGGAGCAAAGTAATGAAGCCTATTTCCAGCTTTGGGTGCAGTTTTTTCCTGTTGTTTCTGACTGAACACAAGAAAGGTGAAGCCCAGTAACCAGGAGGGATTTGGCTCCATAAACATCTTTATCCGGGAACCACCATGTCTCAGGTGCTCAGGAACGTAAAAGCACTCTAGGCAGAGGGGGAAGGCACTGTTCAGACCGCTCACACTGGTGCCCTGTCCCCGTCCTGTCCTGCGCTGGCAGTGGTTCCTCCAGACTTCAGGTCTCGTCTGCACAGTGAAAACACCAGCAAGGGCAGCTGCCAGTGCTGGCTGTTCCTGCTGTGCATAAGCACCACTTTTGACCATCTCCTCTTGCACTTCCCTGAGACCTCTACAAACTCACAGCACCTGCAACACTGCGGCAGATATCTTCTCATTTTTAAGAAATGCCAGTTGCTAAAATGAGAGGCGTGTCCAGGCAGCGATGGGTGAAGGTCTGCTTCTACCACTCCCTGGGCCAGGGCCCACTCTTGTACGCCAAGGTGTCCCCACTCATGTTCCAGGTGAGAGTGGGGTGCAGCACAGACAGTGCTGTACAAACTATACAGCCCAGCGCTGCCATCACAGCTAAACGAGGGGGAGAAGAGAGGTGCTGAGACCTGCTCTGGGACCAAGTAGAGGGCTCAGCACAGCCACAGCAGCATCCCACATGTGTCCTGTACCACCCCCACCAAGTGCCCATTGCTGCTGCCCTCCTCAGTTTTCCCATCTCTGCCTGCAGCCCCCCAGTCTTTCCACAGCACAAGGCAGGGAAGGCTGCCCCCCACACAGAAGACTTCAGCTATGCTGGGACCTGGAGGCAAAACTGCTTCAACCCTGGAGACAAGACTGAAGAGGGACCCATGCTTCCCTCTCCAACCTTGCTGAAGGTTTCCTCTTGCCGGTGACTTCCCTCCAGGCTGAGGGGGAAGCCCTGCAGCCCCCGCAGCCTCCTCGCCAGCTGGGTCCTAGCCTCCGAGACAGGAGCACACAGCTCCCTACCCTCCTCCCCCCCAGCTGCCTTTTAACAATGATGGAAGCTGCTGTCAGCGTTCAGCGACAGTAATAAACACTCTTCTTAATAACACAGGGTGTCCCTCTTATTAAAATGAATAGACTTCGGTGGTGAAGCCAGGCTGCCTGCCTTGCAGCCTTGTGCGGACAGCAACCCTCAAGCAGAGCAGTTTATCTACTGTAATTACTACAGCAGCTTCAGCTCCAGGACATTTCTGGTTATGGCACTGTACTGTACCCCCAGGCAGAGACACCGGGACATGGACCGAGGCACCTACCGGCACATAAGCACACAGAGACATGCAAGCAGATAATTGCCTGTGTGCCTGCAAACATGTACAGTAATCTCTGAGATGCACAGACACAGCAGAACAGGGTTAAATGTACCCACAGCCAGGCTTTTAGGCACCCTAAACCCCACTGAAACCAGCAGCAGCAGCTGGTGTCATTCTCTCTGCTTCTCTTGTGCATAACAGGTATATTAACACGTGTGCATAAACTGCACCGCACTGAAAGGGGGTAAAGGAAGGCAAATGCTTGGCCAGTGGGGGAGAACCCCCTCCTCCACCAGTGCACAATGCCTCTGCTCAATTTTTCCTGTTCCCTGGTCGATGAGAGGTCACAGGATAAATGTATTTCAGGTTTCACATACCAGCGCAACATGTTGAAAAGAGCTGATGTGGCACCCCTCGCATCTACCCTTTCTGGGTTTTGGATCCCAGTTACTGTACTGGTTTCTCCCCCATGGGGAAGCTGTCCCATCTCCCAAGCACCAAATTCAGAGGATCTCCTTATCCCACATATTGACTGTCTTTCACCTTGCATGCTGTAGCCAAACACCAAGTTTGGGATTCACAGGACGGGGAAGGAAACCATCTGACATGATGCTTGCCAGTGGTTCTTTTGGAGGTATGTTTGGACTGGCTATTAGGCAGCGGCCTCTATGCATGCTTCCTAGCCTGGGAAACCAAAGCAGCCCCTCCTCTGCCAATCTAGTTTATTTTCTCAGCATTTACTGAGCTGGCTGGTTCTGCAAATGTGCCCAGTGCTGACCTGAGGCTACATGTATGTACAAGAAAAGCTGCACTGGGAAGCACTTTTCTCATTTGGAGCTCCCTCAAACAGAGATTATCCAAGGGAAAAATCTATCAGAAAGACAAATGACAGTAGCACATCCCAACCACCACCCTGCTGCCATCTCAGAGCAGCTGTCTGGGCTGCAGAGACCCAAATCTGGTCCACTGCATCTTGCCCTTCTAGGAGCGAGCACAGAGGAGCAGTCCTCAGCTATCGCATCATTTCTCTGCACCTAAAGTGCATTAAGGCAGATTTCTGCATCGCTGTCATCATCAGGCCTCAAACAGCTCATGCCCTCACAGGTCTACAGCATTCAGGAGCACCTAACTCCATCTCACCTTGTGGTGCTCCTCACAGAAGAGGCTCCAGCAAGCAGCAAAGCTAGCAGTAGGCAACTTAGCAATGGGGTAGAATAAAAAAAAAAATTGATTCATGTGCAGCCAGGAGAAGCAGTTGGCAGGACCTCACCATGAAGAACAGACAGAGGTACGTCTGCCTTTATTGTCTGTGAGAGACTGGCATCTGTAAGCTCTTCTTAGAATATATTCCTGGCACAGGATATTACAACCTCACTGGTTTTGCTGGTGTTTAGTACAGCAAGAGATACCAGAGCAGTGGAGCAGATAGAAGAAAAAAATGAAACAATGGATGAATGAACCAGTCTTTTTCAGCCAGTGACTTCCCGGGCTCAGAAGTTAAATGCATCACAAGAAAGCTGCAGTCATGCTGTTTATTCACATTTCCTGAGTCACTCATATGCTCTCATTGTCTGCTAACTTTCCACTGAGCAGAAAGACAAAGATATATCAGGGGCAGCAGCTGATGAATGCAAAAGAAGACAAGGGTCTAATCTAAAAGGCTTCCAAAAGGTCCAGAATCAGTATCTCTAGCTATGTGCAAGCTGACTACACCACTTCTCTCAACAGTACTTTCACTCGCCCAGGGCAGGGATGCTCCAAAGTCCACTGCCCACCACCAGGACTAGATTCCCAGATTCACATGCCTCACCTCACCGAATCACTGCCACTGAGGGCTGCAGGTCAGTCTGGGGGCTCCTGGTGAGGCTACTAGCCTGGGCTTTCAGAACTGCAAGCCTGTGTTGGTGGAGAGGGCTAAACCAGCAGAAAATAGCTCAGGGGAGACTGGGCGAGCACTGACAGAGCTCTGAGGAACAGCCTGGCTTTGCAGTCTACCTCATCCTGTCAGTGCCTTCCTTAATGACCTTAAATGTTTCACCCACTTCTCACCTTAAAAAAAAAAAATCAAAAATCAATAAAAAAATCATAATAGAAGAAAATAAGGGAGAACCCTGTGCAAGAAGCTGAGCATAGGAGCTAGGCAGAGTTAAAGTTGGAGCACACCCTTCACCCCAACTACTTGTGATTTTATGCAGGGGACATGGAAGCTCAACATGGCAGTGGGGCTGAGATGAAAGCCACATGAAGTCCACCTCCCTGACTCCCAAGGCTGCTCCTGGCATGTTCAGTGCCCACAAGGCCAGGCCAGCTGCAGGAGCTGGGTAACTCGCACCCTGGACTAAACCACCCTGCAGGACCACTCTTGAGGCTGGAGGCTGCTGGAGGGGTCCCGACACCGACACATTCATTGCCTGCACAGCAGTGATGGCTGCTGCATACCCAACTGGTGGAATAGAAAAGACAGTACAGAAAGAAATTTCCTTCCCCTGCTGAGAAGGCAGGTGAAGCTTTGTTCACCACAGCACTTGGGCCCAGGCCCTCACATCGAAGGGAAATGCTGGTGTCTGGAGCCACTGGGCTGTGGCTCATTGCCTGTCACTAAACAGCACACACAAGAGGAAAAGAAGCTGCAGTGTATTGAGCAAAGTGTTTGTCATAGACATGGATTCTACAACTCCTGAGCAGGTCTTGTGCTCCAGGTAGCCTGAGGAGAAAGATTTTTCTTGAGGATATGGTTCATCATCGCTGCAGTGAAGTGAGACACATGGGAGAGTGGACAACCTATCCTCCAAAAATCTTAGCACCAGTAACACTGCTCCCCTCTTTCCAATGGTGTCAGCCCCAAAGCAGCATCAAGGTTTTGCTGCTGTGCTCTTTGCTGGGATGCTGGAGGACCTTGCAGCACCTATCAAGCACACAGGAGTTGCAGAGGTACGGGTACAGAGGGGTGAGCTGGGACCCATGGCCAACAGCCTGGCCAGAGGACAAGGAGTCAGGAGAGGACCAGCTCTTAACCAGCTCCTAGAAAGTTCAGACCATGGTTTTGGCAAATTTTTCTGAGCAGGTGCCTGTGTGGGCTGACCAAGGGCAAAGGGCTATCAATGCCACCTGGCCACAGAGCCCTGCACTGCTGAGCAGGGTGCTGGGAAGAGATGGGAGCTCAGGAGAGCCCAGCAGCGGAAGGCAGATCCCAGACAGAGGCACTCTCAAGCAGTTGACATCCAGAGAAACCAAGCCAGGAGAATTCAACCCTGTGACTTTGCTGGGCTCCCATGCTCTACAAGGCTGTGACATGTCAAGAAGCAGATGAAGAAATTATTCTGAGCAAGTGTATTTTTCTCCCATTGCCCTGCAGACAAGCACATACAGATAAAGAGAGACCTCTAGTGATGCTGGAGGGACTCTACCCATCCTCTGCCTCTGAGCATCCCTCACAGCCAGAAGCAAACGTCTTGATTGCTCTGACTAGCACAGTGATCGCCTTACTCCTGAGCAGGAGAACAACAAGGGCTGATCACAAGAACATCCACTCACCCACAGAGGAGGTGGAAAGGTGGCACTCCGAAAAGGGGAATGACTGTGTCAGACTGGGGCGGGGGGGAGTGTATGTCAGAAAAACTCATGCAATTGAAATGGGCTCAGGTCTTGCCCACACCCTGCCTCTCCGGTTGCAGCTGCCTAAGCTCCAGCGTGGTCCTGGGATCAGACATATGATTCAGCAGGCAGGAGGAAGGAGGGCAGTTGCCAGTGCTGGGAGATGATGTGCAGTTCAGCTGCAATTTGGAACATGTGCCTGAAGTTCACGTGCAAGTTCAGCAGCTTGCCAGCTCGGCACGGCAGGAGCAAGGACCATCAGGTCCCTGGCTGAGCCCAGCCATGCTGGGAGACACCGTATCCCCCTTGCACAGCCCTGACAATTGCAGCAGCTCGCATTCAACTGCAGGACAGAAGAGTGGGTTTGGGTCTTGCTGAATTCAGCCTCAAAGCCCCAGTGTCCAGGTGCAGACAGAAAGGATGATGGACTGTGCATAAGGGTGTGCTCATTCCAAGCATCCCATGCCTAACGGAAACAGAGAGAAGGCATGGAAACAACACTGTTCACTTTCTCTGCACCGAGAAGAGCTGAACACAGAGCCAAGGAAAGGGTTTTTAAATCTACTCAGACATAGAACTACTACATTAAACTTTCCCAGTATGAAAAGGGCTTGAGGGGACACACAAGGAGAAGGGACAATTGCTAGGGGCAGACTTGGCTATGGCAGAAGCACAGCAATTGTGCTGTGCAATGTCAAAGAGCAGACAAATATACCTGTCCTGTTGCTCTCAAACCCAGGGTGAGGAAAGGTAAGGGCTCCCGGCAGGCAGAAGCGAAGGCCTCTCCCGCCTGCTCCTGCCACCTTCTCCCCAGCTCTGAGCTGCGTTTACTCATTTAGCAGCTCCCATAGTACCTTCCTTCCCCTCAGCGGTCTCTCCTATCACCCAGCCATTATGCTAGTCCAAGCCTCGGTGACCTCCTGTTGGGAGAGGGGGCAGTCATATTTTGCTGGAATGTTTTATTTTCTGTGCTGCATGAAGAGTAATTGTGGAGGGGAGGGAGAGCACGAGAAAGCATGTGCGCTGCCCACCAGGCCAATGTCCTTGTCCCACAAGGTTATGGATCCATTTTAGCTCAAATAATAATAATAATAAAAGCCTCACAAAAGGGATTCATAAAACAAAACATGAGCTGGGCATTTGGCAGCAGCTGCCCACAGACTGGGAAGCACAGGTTCAAGTCTGGAAGTAGATGAACTCTCTGTATCCTGCCAGCAGCTCGGAGATTTCAGGGGCTGGCAGGGTTTGCCATAGCGTGTGCATGCACGTGTGCACGCATGTATGCAGTGATAGCTGGCACAAGCCCGCTTTCTTTTTCCCCGTGTACTTCATTGATGCTATTCCAGATACTCAGTCCGGCAGAACTCCAAGGTATTCAGACGGAGAAACAGATCTGATCCAAATGGGAGCAAGGCGAGAACAGCCTGCATGGTGAGCTCCCTCTTGGCCCTGCTGTGTCCCAGCACACTTCCCAGGCCAGCAGAAATACAACTTCTTAGGAGATGCATGGGACACTCACACGGAGTGTTTTCTCTTCCCTGTTTAGAGGGCAAACATTACAAAGCACAGAATAACAAAACAGCTTATGCCTGAGACAGAAGAGCCTTCTCTGCAAGAATTCAGAAAACTTTGGGGATTTGCAAGTGTTCTGATGAAATCCCAACGGGCACGTGAATATTTCCAAGTGATAAATAAGGCCCTGAGGACCAAATTCAAGACTTTCTGAAAAATGCAACAATGGTACATTTTGCTTTGTTTCATATATAGAGAGCTCTAATAACAACTACCACTTCTTTCTTGTAACAGGCACGCATGATGCTTTCCTGACTGCAGAGGACATCTCGCTTGCTCGTTCCTAGCACATCAGGACAGATATGTTTAGATCAAAAATAAAGGGAGCTGGGATGAGTTAAGACTACCTGGTACTTTGGATGAGTCACTTGTTGACTAAATTGTGGGTTAGCCAAAAAAAGTACTGAATAGGTTAGAAATTCAGCCAGTGTTGTTGAAAGATAAGATTTATTTCTTCCTGACAGGTGTTCTTACATCAAAAACCCCTCCAGTTAACTAGGGGAGCTGAAGGCAGGATCCAAGCAGTCAGGAGGGGTTCTGAGTTTATTGCTCAGAATGCAAAGGATTAGGCCATTGACCCACGTCCACATCAGCCTAGACTGTAAGTGGCTTTTGCCCATCAGTTCTCCCAGCTCAGCTTCTCCAGGGTAGTGGCAAAAACTAGAAAAGCAAAATGGAATGGAAACTAAGGACAAACCAGAACTGCTTTTCTAAAAGAAAACCAGCCATCCTTAGTCTACTAGAAACCTCTGAGCAAAATTGTGAGAAAAGAAGACATCCTTACCTGGACTTCCAAAAAAAAGTAATCATCTTGAAGAGGCTGCTGCTGAAACTAAGCCATGATGAGGTAGAGGTGACAATGAAGTTCTGGCATGGGATTAGAAGTAGATTGCTAATCTTGGCATAGCTGAGGAACAGCTTTGGGATTCCAGGATGTGACTTCTTAGAAATGCTGTTTGATACATTTGTCAGTGCTTAGGCATGAACAGAGCAGTAGCAAGATTTGGGGGCAAACCCCACAAATTAGCAGATATTAGCAAATCCATTGCAGAGAAGCAGGGAGCTTCAGGGAGATGGATGACAGCAGGCACACAGAATGCTGGTGGATGCACAGCAGCACACATTCAGTTGCTTGTCTTCATCAAGCCAGCTGCAGCTGGCAATTTGTGTCATGGAGCAGGGAGGACAGGCTGCTCCTAAGGGAGGGTGAGCTGGGAGCCAAGGGCGATCCCAGCCCCAGCAGTGCCCTGACTGACCAGGGCACCATCCTGCAGTACCTGAGCATGGAGGGCAGAGGCAGGTGCTGGAAACAGGGTCCATCCACAGCAAAGTTAGGAACCAGGTCCAGGGTTCATCCAGGGAGTCCCATCAGGAACAGCAAGAGATGGGGCTGGAGACACTGCTCCAGCATAGGTCTGACCTGAGGTCCATCCAGGAGATGAGGCCAGAGACATGGCTAGAGACAGGCAAACCTACAACATGTCTCAGGAAACAAACAAGTGGCCCAAGGCTGAGCTTAAATGGAGCCCCTGGGGAGAGGGTGTGGGAGGGGGCCCCAGGTGAGACCACTCAGGGCAATTAAGGTCTATTGGTGTCGTCAGGACGCTGATATTTTTGCCTAATGTACAGATCCCCTTCACATGGAGTAGGATCATCCATACAGGGAGTTCATATGGAATTGCCCTTCGGCGCCAGCTGGCCCTTAGTGACAGCTTTCCTTAAATGCTCCTGTAACATCTGTCTGCCTGCACTCACGACGGGGAACATGTGTTTGCAGCCCTCAGGAAAGGATTTAGCACCATCCAGGCAACAGCATGAAAAGAAAAAAAAAAAAAGCAACCACAAAAATAAAAGTAAAAAACATCGATTCCCTCAAACTGCATTAAAAATAATGCAAATGCATTTCCACTCCTGAAGAATAATAATAAAAAAAAGGGGGCACGTAATGGGAATACCTCTCACTGTAGTGCATGACCAGCCTGTAGGAGTTGCCGATGGCATGTGGAAGATGTAAGCCCAGAAGAGGCTCAGACGCTCCTGCAGTTTAGGGGAACACCCACAGTTACGGGAGGCAGGATTTTAAAGACAACACATAATTTGTGAACCTTCCTGGTTGAGGGCATGTGGCGACTGCTAAACAGCTTGGAAGGAGGGAAACAGTACTCTCTGGGTGGCTTAGCCCCTAATTGTCCATTACGGCATTTCTTGTGCTTTTTTTCCTAAAGTCTTCAATTGTGGACACCCTGAGCGCTGGGAAGGCAAGTCAGTTTTCTCTGCCTGGGCAATTCATGTGCTTAAGGGAGTGCTTTTTTCCCCAGCACTCCAAAAGCTGCTGCAGGATCAAACAATAAAGTATATTTTCTGTCCCGAGGAGTGAGCTGTGCAGACAGGAGAGAGCATGAAACCAGGCAGGCAGCCGGGAACGGTGATCAGCAGAGAGCGCAAAGGCAGCACAGGGGCTCATAAATATAATGTTTTGCTGTTACTCTGGAATGGCAAAGACACGTCCTTGTAGGAGCAAAACTGTACAGATTGCTTTATTGTTTTCAGTCCAATGGAATTAGCTGGAGGGGAGGGAGAAGTGGGGGAGACAGCGGGGAGGAACAGCGGGGACCGAGTGTTGGTACTGCGAGGGCACCCTGTGCTCGGGGGCTGCACAAACCCCAGTCCCAAACCCGCCGAGCTGGGTGATGCCTTGGAAGCCCAGTGTGGCTGGGCGAACTGGGCGTCTGTCCTTGCAGCCATGGCAGGCCCCGTGGGTTCCTGGATGGAGGGCTGGCAGCAGGGCCCCTCTGGCTTGCTGCCGGAGGCTGTGGGGAGCCTGCAGCTCCCTGCTGCGCAATGCTGGGACCCAACAGAGCCCCATGCCTCTCCCTGCCCCTTCCCTGCTCCGTGGTCCACCCTTCTCCCCTCCCTGGTGCCGAGAGCAATGAGGGCCCGCACTTGCCCCATCCATCCACCCCACGGGCTCCAAAGGAAACAGCACGGTGACTGCCATGCCCACAGGCACATTGGTCACTTATTCCCCTACTGCATTTAGTGATTTATTTATTTGATGTAGAAGCCTTTGCATGCTCCCCTCACCCCTCATCTCCTTTCGCCATCTGTCCGTTCATTTGGAAAGCTGTTCCAGCTGACCTCGAGCTGACCAGCGCTTCCCTCTTCCCTCCGTTCTGCCATGGGCTCCTCCAGACGTCCCCAGCTCAGCTCAGGGGCTTTTAGCTGACTATGCAAATGTCGCCCAGCCAGCTGGTGTCTGCCTCCCAGAAACACATGTTCAAAAGCCCCCTGGATGGCCAGAGGGAGGAGGGGGCAAGTCCCTGTGCCCCGGCCCGGGGGCTGCGCAGGGAAAGTTACTTAGCCAGGAATTATTCAACAAACAGATGGGAGGAGGGAAGGGAGGCCAGGGAACAGCGCGGTGCATCTCTGTGAGCGTGTGTAGGTGTGGGTGTACGGGGGTCCCAGGCGAGTGTGTGGAAAGTGCGAATGAAATCACGCTGTGAGGATGGGCGGTGGTGGAACGGGTGTGTGAGAGGGATGTACAGACCAGGGGAGGATGTTGCTGATAGTTTTATGGCCTTCTCCTCCTAATGACATCTTCTGCAGCATACAAAAGGGACTCTAACAGCACAGCATTAAAGGAGACGCAGCTGTCAGAGGGCCCACGGAAACAGCCACCCAGGAGAGTTGCTAAAGCAAGGCAAGGCCAGGAGGGCTCATTTAAATTCTTCTTCAAGAGCTCTCTCTTCTCTCCATCACCTAACACGAGACCATCCACCTAAGATCTCTAGGCTTCCACGGAGAAAGAGGGTGGAGATGCTGAAACTGGAGCTGAGGATTTGGGGAGGGATTTGGGACTGAACCAAGGAGGGAAGAGAGCAGAGGAGCATTGCCACAGCACCCCACGAGGGCTGATAACCACTGTAGGACATGCATGCCCAGCCAGAAAGCCACTCATATGCAGCAGTTCAGCTCACCTGGGTATTTTTGCAGGACACAGGCTGTGACACAGCCATTTCCTGAAGTGCTGGCAAGGAACAGGATTAACAGGACAGTGCCTGCTAGGTCTTTGCCATGCATAAGGTGAGAGGAAGGCTTGGAGAGAAAAGGGCAAAGCATCCACAGTGCCTCTTACGGACCTCCTCAGCAGCTTTGCTGCTGCACCCAAAGGCTAATGCATCCTCAGTTTCTCAGGCAGAAAGGAAAGGCTGGGTGTCTGCATGCAATTATACAGGGCTTGGACACTCCACAAAGCAGAGAAACTCCTTTTCTTTACCTCTTTCAGATGTTCTTCCTCATCTAACTTCAGGTGTCTGAGTATTTACTTCTGGGTATTTACTGATAACATTTAAGCAGGGGGGTGCCAAGTCACATATCCCTGCCTTCTCTAGACTAAAGAAAAATCCGGATATTGGCTCTTAAAATTTAACAATATTCTTCCTTGTAGCAGCAATTAAAACTAGAAGAAGCCAAGGTACCTCTCCCCAACCTAAATTTCTCCTGTCACAACTGCAGCTCTGACCCTCTGATAAGGACCCCTTGGGCTCCCTGGGAGAAAGCAGGATGGCAGCTCCAGATGTAGCTGACAGATGATGCTCTTCCTGGCCATAGGCAAGAACTGTGAAATGGTGAGCTGCCAGGAGCAGCTTTGGGAAGAAATGCAGAGCATGTGTGCAAGGGAAACAGGGAGGTTACAGCATCAATACAGAGAACAGGGGAGCTTCTGGACATTGGAGATGTCTCCTTCATATCCCGACCACAGGTGACAGTGAAGCCTGTCCCCAAGTCAAGACTAATGGTAGAGAGAAATGTACATTGTGTGAAAGAAACACAGGCAGGACCACATGCTCCTTTCCACTGAGATTAACAGGACACCAGTGAAGGTAACCAGGGCTGCATTTGTTCCCCAAAATGTACTTGAAGTCTGGGGTAAAGAGACCCACAGTTCAAGGATGGAGTGGATTGGTCCTGCTCGCATCTGTGTCCATCTCATCTGCATTTAGAGTGGCTCCCAGGATGTCACTGGATTTTAGAAAGACCAAAGTGGAATACGTGAATGGATACTGCCATTCCTCAGGTGTGTGTTTGATGTGGTTGGATTTGGCATAAGAAATTAAAGTGGTGGTGGGTTGTTTTTTTTACTGAAGAAGAAATTTGCACTATGACAAGGCTCAACAGAGGCAAAGCTAGGGGAAATGGCAGGGCAGGGCAGCAGACTATACAAGCATAGTACTAGATTTTGTTT
Source organism: Egretta garzetta (assembly GCF_000687185.1). NCBI lineage: Eukaryota > Metazoa > Chordata > Aves > Pelecaniformes > Ardeidae > Egretta > Egretta garzetta. Next base: position 2,923,866 of record NW_009260791.1, read on the forward strand.
CATATATACTAGATGCTGTGTCATTGGCCTTGGCCATCCCGGAGGTTATGGGGAAGGCACCTGACAGGGTTAGCTCCTTCAGGATCAGGGGCTTGGGCTAAGGGGAACAAGGCAGCCCTGTATCAGCTGATACACTCTTCAGAACAGAGACTTGTGAGTGCATGCTTTGGGCACTATAAGACCTGCTGAATGTCCCTGGGCAGTTTGGGGCTGGGCAAGGTGGTCTTCATCACCAATCTGCTGTAGCTTCTCTGGGGCCTTTGCCCCCACCTCCTTGGCAAGCACAGCAGAAGCAGGCCGTGACAGGCATCAGGAGCACAAAGTACACGGGCTGTACTGGGTTAGCCCAAAGGGCCATCCAACCCACTACCCTGCCTCCAACAGGTGGACTGGGAGCAGTACTGGAACGGGGTAAGCACCATAAGCTTTAATGTGAAAGAGAGAGAGACTGTATCCCACTTCTTCCAGGGCCAAACACGCATCAGCGAAGCACAGCATGAAACCAAAAAGAAAAGTTACCTGCACTCATTGTGCACCCATTTTCCTCACAGTCTTTGATCTGCATGCTGTGTGCTGCACACCTCTCTTGAACATTTTTGCTGCTACATGGCTTTTTTCCTGGTAACTCTGATATCCTGAGATCAGAAGTCACCCACCAAACAGGGCAAGAAGGAAACCACACACCTGGATCTACACCAGTGAATTTACCAGGGCACGGGCTCTAGCACTGGCCCTCTTTGAACGTGGGCAGGCTCCTGGTGGGGTGCTGGTCCCCACCGGCGAGTGCCCTCCCTGGCACTGCCCGGCTGTGATTTGTGGGGGGAGGACAGGTGACACATTATTCCCTGTCAGCAGAACAGAGGAGGCCTCATTGTGCTGGGGTGGGAGAGGTTTGGGACATTTCAGCACGAGCCATGCCCTACAGCTTGAATAGCAGCATAACCACAGGAGCCCATCGAAGGATACCAAAGGGAGCCCGTTTAAAAAAAGAAACTCAGAAACTGCAAATCAGTGGAGTGCCCTCCGATGCTCAGTGCTTAGCCAGACCCACCGAGCGAGAGCCGGCACCTGGGCTCATAAATCCTCAGCCTAACCATAAAACCAGAACTTGAGCATCCAGTTTAACGCGGACCCAGGGAGTC
>NW_009260791.1:2925041-2927500 GCF_000687185.1 Egretta garzetta
CTCCGCAGGAAGGCTGCGAGGCAGAGCGCGCACGAGGAGGGGGAGTGGGCTGCGTCTCATGTCTCCTCTCCCTTTGTATGTACCTCCTGGTACGATTATTAAACGCAAATTACAAAAGATGTGACCCAAACGATCTTTATTTCTTCTTTCACCGAGCGGTGCCTGCAGGGTCCTGATTCTGAATTCCGTTTCAATTACCGATGCCATTTTAACACAAAGCGGCTTCTGTCTGCAATTACCGGCACTGACAGCGGCGCAGAGACAGCTCCGGTGGCAGAACACAAAAGCCTGGCATCTTCCGCCTGTTTAGAAACTTTCATTTGCCGTGATTAAAGGCAGAAGACGCAGGAGTTGTCTGTCTGCAGAAGTGCGCTCTATGCCGCACCCGCTCCTTCGCCGTGCAGTCCCTGAGAAACCAGCCCTCAGCACTCACCTCCACGAATCACTCAGAAGGACTTTAACTGATGTTCCAGCCGATATTATGCAGACAGACTGACAGAGTTAACCCCATCGTGCCTTAGCTCAGCAAGGAAACGCTCTGCTTTTACTGCTGGTAAAGCCGACAGCCTGAACTGCAGAGCAGAGACGCTGGTATGGGCTGGGCGCAGGGCGATGCGAAGATGAGTGTTTTACACTGGCAAAGCTAAAGCACTAGTTAACAATTTACAAAATACACTCTCTTCACTTGCAGCTGAAATGCAGCCTCCTGTAAATACGAGGGGAGGAAATGCCACATATATTACTGGCATAAATGAACACAGGGAGAGGTGAAAAGGAATCCCAGGGCCAAACGAAACTGGTAACAGGAAACACTGCTGGAGTTGGCAATTACCTAAGACAAGAGGGGTTGACACCTGAAATCTGTGGGGCAGGGACCCAGCTTTGCCTCTTGTTGCAAAACCAGCAGCTCCACCCGCACAGCATCCTCTGGTTCTCAAGCAAAATTCACAGAGACTGCAGTTTTGACAGCTAAAGTCAAAGACAATGGAATTCAAAGAGTACATTTCCGTGCAGTGGCTGCACATCGCTCCCGGCGGCTCTATCTGAGAGCCCCTTCTCCGCCCTGAGCTGGGGCAGTGCCTGCCTGCTCACCCACCGACAGCCACACGCTGCCCCGGTCGCCCAGGCCCAGGGCCGGGAGGCAGACATCGCCTCTCTTTTGCCCCAGTCATCCAGGTTAGTTTTTGCTGCTGCTTCCCCAGTGTATGTGGCTGTGCCTCTTTGTCCTTCAGCCTCCTCCACAAGCTCGCCTTGCTTGTGCAGGAGCCTCAAGCTTATTCTCATCTTCCAGACCCGTTCCTGCCTTTCTGTCCAGCATCCACCAATGACTCCTGCTTTGTCCCTGCCTCGTTCTCTTTTCCTACACCATCCATAATGTACCAACCATTTTCCATGTGCTCTCAATGGCGTCTCTGCAGACCCAGGAAGAAGGTGATCGCAGGCACTGCCAGCTGCCGAGAGGTGTTGTTCACATTTATTTTGTTAACCAGTTTGCTCTTTTCCCCCTTGCCTGTTCCTTGCCATGTGGTTTATTTTTCTCAGGCAGTGGTATATTTCTTGTATGTTTGTTCAAATGCGAGTGCACAGCACCAAGCAGATGTGAGCATCAGTGCGGACGTGCAGCCGGGGCAGCCCTGGCAAGCCTGAGCCCACACGGCAAGCAGAGACGCTGTATCCCAGGGAAGGCCATGCTGCGGCTCTGCAGCAAGGGGTAGGTGGCTGATGTGCCTCAGCCAGGCTGGCACAGGCATGGGGAACACTGGCCATGGAGGCGCTGGCTCTCAGAGGTGACATGGTGCCTGGCCAGAGCTGCCAGCCCAGCTCTGTACCCTGGCTGCAGAGGGACCTTTGGGAAGACTCTGTCATCCTTCCCCTTCAAAACCCTCCCAGAGCTTGAGTGGGTGGAACAAGTCTTCAGACTTGTGGCCACCCATTAGGACCCAAGTTGGCGGTTTGTAGGTCGGGAAGGCGTTTCACACCCCCTTGCTGCACAACTCCCATTTTCCAACAGGCCCCTGGGGCCCCTTGGGCTGCATGGCCCCGCCGGGGAGTGAAATGGGTACATTAAATCTCTCAACCCCTAATGACAGCACTGGAAAGGTCTCTGCCCCAGTGGTGGCTGGTGTCCAAACTCCTGCTGGTTTTCCCCATCCCACTCGAGCTGCTGTCCCTGCGAGCCGGCAGAGGGTGAGGATGGGGGCAATTTACAGCCATGGCTATCGAGTGGCGTGTGAGCCGTTTGTCACGCTGAGCCCTGGCACCTTGTTCTACCTGTGTTGTGCGTGTTTTATTGGTGTTGAGCAGAGGGAAGCCAGAGCAGAGGGGAGTCTGGGAGGAAAGGCACTCAAGTGAAAAATGAACCGAGCCAAACAGGATTGAGAAAGAGAGAGAGAGAGAGACATGCAGGGGAAGGGGGTGAAGGGGCCAGATTATAAAACACAAGACAAATGTCCCCACTG
>NW_009260791.1:2927539-2927821 GCF_000687185.1 Egretta garzetta
AGGGGAGGAAAAAGAAAGAGAGAATAAAGACGCTGCCTTGTGGCCAGCACTATCCTAGTGGGATCAGGGATGCACATGTAGTCAGAAAAATAATTCTCAGTTTAACAAAGCAAGAAGAGGGGGGCGGGAGTGGAGGAAAGCTACAGATCCAAATGGAAAGTGCCCCAGGGTGTCCAATCTGCTGGGTTTAAAAAAAAAAAAAAATCATTTTGCCTCATCCCCCTCCTTCCTCCACTGGGGAGCTGGCTCCTTTCCCGTCCCCCCGGCCCCCCACCCCAACAG
>NW_009260791.1:2927837-2934142 GCF_000687185.1 Egretta garzetta
GGGAAAGAGCAGAAGGTCTGTTTAGAATTTCACATCCCTTCCATCCTGCTCCCTCAGTGCTAAACTTTCAAGACAAAAATCATAAAACGAGGTGCTTTGTTGGTGAGGCAGATTCAGAGATCTTCCTGTTAGGAACAAGAAAGGGAAAAGAGAGACAGAGAGCGAGACAGAGAGATAGCTAGATGGAGGGCTGGCTTTGTGCTTGCAACAAGCCACTAAAGGTGCATTTTTAATTAAATTTATACAAAATGTGTCAGTTTTATCTCTATGTTTCAAACCTGACTCTTTTCTATCAAAGTAAAGTATTGATCTTCACTGCCCCAAGCTACCTGACTGAATTAAACAGAATAAATAGAAGAAGGACTGAAAGGGCTTAGAAACAACTGCAGAGAGGCGAATGTTTAATGGCTCCACAGTCATTTGCTGCAATTAAAAAACAAAACCGTTTAGAGGGGCTGTTAACACCTTGAAGTCTGAAAATCCTCACTTCAAAAAAGCCCCAAAACAGCTTCCAGGCAAAACATTTTAATTGCCATAAATACTTCCAACCTCAGCCATCACTGGTGCGTGTGCACATTGTACAGACAGACAAACAGATCCCTGGGCCCAACAGGACAGAACCCACGCAGCTGGTGAGGTATAGGTATGCTCTGTACGGCACAGAGACACTTCCAGGCAAGAAAAGGCATGAATCCAGTATGACCCAGATACACATCCACTTCATGTAACCAAAAAATCCATTTATCTGAGAAGGATGGACGTTTCAGACCCACACGCGTATTCCAGGTCTGTTTGCCTAATGTGACACTGCCCATACTGAACATCATTCTCCAAACTGGTCACACTCAATTACATGTCATGAAGTCACAGCCATCTTACAAAGCTCTCTCCGTGCCTGTCTTATGTCCCAAGAAACCATCACAGACTTTGCACCGCAACCAGTCCCACTCAATTAAGAACTAAGTGTGTTGGGGCTGGGGTACCCCGTGACAAGAGTCTACAGCCCCTGGGACAGCCAGGGCCCACAATTTTGTTAAAGGCTCTTACCATCACGTGACTTTAAAAAAGAAAAAACCCAACCAAACAGCACATTTGCTTGGTTAATCTTAAGGCAATGTGGTACCGTGTGACTTACCAAAGCCTTTCTGAATGGCCTGTGCATCCCTCAGCATGAAGGAGAGTTCCCATCCCTACTCTGTGGTCCTCTTCCACTGAGCTCAGCAGAAGAGCTTGACTTTGGGGACTCCACAGAGAGGGGCAGCAGCAGGCTGAAGAGCCCTGTCGCTTCAGGCTTCCAGAGTTTGCATGGGAAAATAATTTGGCACATCGACAGCTCATCTCTTTCCATGGGTATTTCTGGGACAAGGGGAGCAGGCTTATGAGGGGAAGCCATTTTTGTGGGAGATGGTCACAGTTTCCTACCTCAGCGGGGGTACCACCAGGTGGGCAGTGTGCTGTGCTGTTCCTGGGGAAGGCATTTTGTAGAGAGACTATCAAGTTTTACTTTGTGTGTTTGAAAATCTGGAAGGAGCTCTATAGCCTGAAACCAGCTTTTGGTTGAAAATCAAACGAAAACAAATACGCTGGCCTTGCCTATCATTTCAGCTAGTTAGTGAAGTGATGTGACCGAGGCACTGGATGGGTGCTCAGAGGGGCTGGATCCAGATCCTAGCTGTGTCGCTGTGAGACTGTGGAGAACCTGCATTATCAGCCCACGACTCTGGTTCCTGTGAATGAAATGAAGAAGCACCCAGACCCCTTCACGCAGGGACAGACAGGGCTTTAAGTCATCATCACCACATGTTTGAAAGCCGTGGAAGTGAGTAAGAGTATCTTTATGGGGCACAGAGCAATATAGAGGAGCAATACCAGAGATGGCTTTCAAAGAGCTAGCTCAGATCCCTGAAGAAGAGGAGCCACAGCATTCAGCTGGGCAAATCTAGGCCACTTCTCATCCCTCTGGGTTGGATGAAGTTTGCTATCTGGACTAGCTTTGAGTTATCACCCATTTATTCAGTGGGTTGATCACAGAATCATTTAGGTTGGAAAAGACCTTTAAGATCATCAAGTCCAACCGTTACAGCCATCTGTACACATAACCCAGCAGGCCACAGGGAGCCACAAGCTTCACTCCAGCTTGGCTTTGGAGCTCAAAGCACTTAGAAGGTTGCTTGACTTGGACCAAATCCTTTGGCAATTTCCCAAGGCGCTTTTCTGGTTTTGCAGGCAGTTCTAATGATCAAAGCAAGACTTCAGCGTGTCAGATGGACTGCAAGTCCATCTTTTTTGGCTCGGTCAAAATGTCCCACAATGCCAAAAAAAAGGTGTCCCTCATAATTTCAAGGCCAAAAACCATCCTGAGAATTTTCCTTATTTGGATCTGAAGGGGGGATGACTTTTGCTGAAGGAGTAGGGTCAGATCATAAAAGCTCTGACCAGTTACTAATGCACCAGGTTAGGCAAGTGAACTCTGCATTTTCTCACCTTTCAAACATTTAGTTCAACATTAAGTAATGATCATCCGTTGTCTGCTATCAATAACTGGACACAAACCAGCCAGACTCCGTAGTTTGTTTTCCAGAACCGGGTGGAAGAAAAGTGAGGGAAAAGATTTTCTGTGAGCAGCAGGAAATTTCACGGGGAAGCAAAAGCATGAATGTCGCCATGCACAATTCCTGCCTGTGATCGTTACAGAATCACATGTTTTTAAAGGATCTGTTAAGCCATGTGAGTGGTTTTGTATCATGGCAGCTCCCCTCCCAACACCTGAAGTGCAGGTTAACGTTCATTCCAGCCAGCTGAAATGCTCAAAAGCAACAGAAGCACAGGGACAGAAGCCAGCATGCTCTGCTTGACAGGATTTCAGAGCTATGCTCTCGCTTGAGCATCAGGAAGTTCTGCCCTGTACCCTTCCTGGGCCCGCAGCCTCTCAGGGGTGAAACAGCCCTACAAATCTGAGCCAGTTGCCATATTCTGTAGCAGAGGGTACATACGCATTCAGTCAACGCTGCAACTTGTGCATCTGAAATGAACCGTTTGGGAACCAACGAATATGCATTTTTAGCGCTAAGGTTGAATAGTCCTGCTGCTTACGGCCAAGCTCCTGCTGCTGCACTTCAGAGCATTTTGCTTTGTTACGGACCCCTGATTAACACTTTCTAAGCATTTCAGCCCACACTCCAGTCACTTTACAGATTGCAATGAATGCAGATTTGACTTTATGGGTTCATAAAAATGTGAATTAGCACAACAATTTTCCCGCAGCCTATTTGCACAGCCCTTCCTCAAGTGACCTGTCCCTTCAGACAACACAAATATTTCAGCTCAAGCGAACTGCCCAGCGAGGCATTTTTAAGAGACTGGAACAAGATCTGTAGCCACAGGAAGCAAGGCCTGTGGGAGCACAAAGCAGGAGCGTCACCGTGACTCCCTCCCTACACTTGCATCTCTTGGCGACATTAGAAGGCGCTGGGAAGCAAAGTCCTTTAGCCCCTGGAGGAACTGCAGCGATCCCAGAAGCCCCGCAGTGCCACCTGTACAGGCTCTGAGCCTGGCACTGCTGTTGGCACCCATTCTAAGCAGAGAGGGGTGAGCAGAGCTCCCCTGCCTGCCTGGCGCTGGTGCAGTGGTGCCTCTCACCTGTGGTACAGCCGCGGCTGCACAACCCTGCACCGATACATGGGGTCAGGCACGGAGACCCCAAGATGAGCACCTCACAGCACCCCAGTGCTGTGCTTCTCCACACCCATGCACCCTAATCTCTTCCAGCCTCTACGCTGACATCCCATATCTTTGTGCTGTGGAAAACACTGTCACCCAGTAATCTGCCCCTTTTCCTGCTCTCTGCATATCACTGGTGTGATCAGGCCTATCTCTCCATGGAGGAGGGGCTGGCTGACCAAATTTCTTTAATTAAAAGAAAAAGGATCAGGTTTATTCCAGATAAGCAGGCAGGATTAAAATAGACAGAAAGAATAGACAAGGGGCAGCTGTCAGCACTCCAGCCGATCCGGCGTGATTATTAATAACGATAAGCAGGAGAAGAGGGCTAATAAAAGGATAATGAAGTGGTCCTGAAAGTGACAGGAGATGGAACCCGATAAGAGGGCTTGCGGCCCAGAGCTGCTCTGGCCCCGGTGAGGTCTGCACAGAGCAGGCTGCTGGGGCAGACCCGGGTAGCGGGGCACCAGAGGAAAGGTTTCATCCCCTCAGGGACCATGGCAGAGAGATTAATGGGCTTGGGAGCTCTGGATGTCAGTGCCAAGCAGGATTCATGACTGAATCAATCAGGATGCTTCCCAGGCCGTGGACGCATGGAGTGCAGGTCATCCCCCCAGATAAAGCATGGCCCTGGGAGGACTGGTCTCACCAGGGCAGCTGATCATGGATCCCTCATGGTGCCCTACAGCCGGGACCCTGCCTTAGCCCTCACTCAGCACTGCACAGTGCCAGCACAGCCTGGGACTGGGATGCCGTGCTTTGAAAGCGGGAGAAGCTGCTGAGGTGTGGGGGCAGTTGCTGGGAGAGCAACAGAAGCAGCATGGGACATCTCTGCCCTGCCTGGGGATCACCCACTGCTCCAGTCTCTCCTGGCTCTGTCTGCCCTGCAGGCCGGGAAAGTGTCCCATATTCCAGGCAGTTGTCCAAAAAGGTGGAAGGATGTGGCTGAAGAAAGAGCAGCCTGTGGAGGGTTGGCTCTGGGTGCCCCTTCCCAAGGGAAGGCTCACACACAGAGCATGGAGCACCGGCAAAGACTGCTGCAGCCTGGAAACCACACAGTGCACCCACCTGTACTAGCTGGATACTGGTCCTGGCCACAGTGCAGGTCAGTGGAGGGGAAATCAGGTATGGAAAGTTATTTCCCAGGAGCCAATAAACAGATAATGAAACCCTACCTAACAGCAAATTCAACCTCTGTCCTCTCTGCGGAGGGGAGGATCAAATCATCTGTAGAGACGCAGTGGGAAACAAGAGCTTCACAACATGTCAGATGGCTGGAGAAGGGAGGATTTGGTCAGGGAATGCTGTAGGAGGAAGTAAGGCTGTTTGGGGAAAACTGGATTCATTTCCGTTCGAATCAGTCTCTTTTCTATTCAAACATCCCCTTCTCCCTCCCAAGTTTACAGCATTTCTCCTTCTTCAGAGCGAGAAAGACTCTGGCCCTGGGCTGCGACATCCCACCGGGCCAGCAGGCGGGCGGCTGGCCGTGCGCTCAGCAGAGCAACCACGCCGTCCCCACGCTCAGCCACGGGCCATCGGCAAGCAAGGCCCGAGAGAGGAGCGGGGAATACGGGCTCTGGCTCACGCTGCCTGGCACTGCGCTCCCGCCACTCCGGGTCACCGCAGCAGATGCTGGGAGCATATGCCATGAATTAATTCCACTTTCCCTGAGATGCTCCGGCGAGAGGAACGGCAGTGCCTTTCCAACTTATTAACATAGGAGCTCCCCCCCACCTCCCATCACTTTGTCACACTTAATAAAACAGCCAGCCAGAGTCCCTTTAAAAGGCTTTTTAATGGAAAGTTGCTGGGTCTGGCTTTTTTTCAGCTTCTATTTTCTACTTTTTTTTTTTCCAGCGCTGTCTCAGCCCCAATATCCCACCACCACCGAGGAACTGCACTCAAGTAACACATCTCCAACAAGAAAGTCTATAAATATTGTATCTATTATTATAAGCAAAGCCAGAGATTCTTAAAACCAATAGGACCTAGAATTAATTTTTCCTTCTTTTACTTCACCTGTGATGAGGCTCGCCATTTGCCCGGGGAGTCTCTTGAGCTCTGAGCCTGCAAGAGGCTATCTGCGGGCAGATATTTACACCCATCCAGAATCCCAGCAAGTCCCTCACTGAGCTAAACATGCTGCTGACAACACACACTTCGACAGGTTTGCAGCTATCCCTCAGCAATGTATGAACAGAGCAGGACAAAGAGCAAGCAGGACATGAGACTCTCTACACTGAATTGCCATCTCCAAATTGAAGATGGGAAACATTCACCAGGCATATGAAAGCCACGTTTGAATCGGGAACTTGAGGTTCCTTGTTTCTAACCCTGATTCTGCCACAGATTTGTTGTGTGGCCCCGGGCACACTACCGCACCTCGCTTTACCCCTCTGTGATACAGGTCTGTGGAGACCAACAAGGGATTACTGCTCTATTCCTCGGCCAGGCACAGCCTGGAGGGCTGAGCCAAGTTCCTAGGAACTGGGTGCACTATTCTGAAAACCGCTCTCACTTCTTGCCTCACTTACAGAGCTACACCTTTGCAGGCTACAAGAAAAAACTTACACCTGCCATTTCTT
>NW_009260791.1:2935372-2937966 GCF_000687185.1 Egretta garzetta
TCAGAAATGCAGGTTCCTGAGGCAGCTTCGTGACAGCCAATACACACTGGTGCCGCACCACAAGCCGAGAGCTGGCCTGGGCATGCAAAAGCCCCTCTTCAGTTCTTTTTAGCAAGGAGAGTAACAGGACCAGGTTCTCCTCTGACAGCACCAGGACTTGAGAGAAGAGAAGCAATGAGTCTCAGTCACCTTCCCAGCACTGCAACCAAAACATGACTGTGGAAGGAAGGTGGGTGGGAACAGCTTGCTGGAGGAAGGCCAGGAGCCAGACACTCACCTTCCCTCCTCCAGCTGGGGAAGGAATTGAGAAGACATGGAAACAAGTCTCAGCCTATTAAGTTTATTGAAGGGAATTAAAGAGACAACTTGATCACAGTGCACATAAATACTGAAGCAAGGAGAAATTACCTGACAGCATGGCTTAACTGGGAAGGTGAACGCATAAGCAGGCTCAGGGAACAGAAGGTGAAACTCAAAAATTGAGTGTAGAAATGAAGCAGATTTGAGGGCAATTACCTATTAGAAAAACTAACCAGGGAAGACTTTCAAATATACTGTCTGCCTTTCTAAAAGACAGGCAAAGCATAGCCACATCTCACTGGACTCTGCCATGGCCTGTATTATATAGCAGGTCAGACTACATGATCAAAGCCACCTCTTCCCACCTTAAAATAGATGAGGCTGTGATTTTTTTTCAGGCCCTACTCTCAAACTCTGCCTGGGTATTTGCTGGGCTCCCAGGGTGCCACAGTGGGCACAGGCCACTTGCCTCCCACCTCAGAGCATCCCTGCCCAGGGTCCCAAGCCAGAGGGGGGCAGCCAACAGCACCCAGCCCCAAGCACACTCTTCCGGGAGATTTTATGCAGCTTTAGAGCAGCTCCTCCAGCATAACACAACCACAGCTCATCAGCAAAGGCCTCATTCAATTCCTGCTACGCTTTTCTTGTGCTCTCCACCAACATTTGCTCCAGCCTCGCTCCCCTCCAAATTTTATGCATACTTTTTCCAAATCATTCAACCAACCCTGCCTCTTCCACAAACTCCACTCTTCCTCCTGGCCCCCTCAAATGACCCTTCCCAAGCCCTCGCCCATTCCTACCTCTCACCGTGTCCAGGAGGATTTCCAGGGTCTGATGTCCTTCCTGCTCTTGTTTCAAGGGGTGCTTTCATCTTCCTCTTGACTCCTGAAGGGCCCCCATGGCCTCTGAGGGGCTGAGCACCTCTGCACAGCCCAGCTCCACTTCTCATTCCTCCCTGCTGGGAGAGCAGCCAGACAGGAGTGCTCTGCTCACCCAGGATGATCGGAGCAGCTCTTGGAGGCAGAAAATCTCCTCCCAGAGACAGCCCGGGATGGTTGGTGCAGCGCACACCTGCTAGAGGAGCAATAGGCTTGGCATGACTCCTGCACAGAGCACTCAGTAGCTGCAGTCCTAACTACTGCTTAGCTAGCCACTCTTAACGCTCTGTGTGGCCAGCAATGCCACCTCCCAAGCCCTAAAGAAAATGCAACACATAATATGCTGCATATCTCACACCATACCTCAGAGGCTGGGCAACCAGAAACATTGGATTCATCGTTCACCCACTCTTGTGCCTCAGGCCTGGGCATTTCCAGCTTTTGTGGTCATTGAAAACTGGTTGATTTACAGTGGATGACTCCATGGTTTTCAAAAAAGGTGGGCTCACCTCTCAGCCTCCCTTTCTCTCTCTGCTCATTTTCTTGCTCTCCTCAACAAATCAGAGGCAAACGCAGCATCATAGTAGGAAGACAATTACTTTGCTGGTAGGGACATGCTGCAGAGACCCAAGCTGCAGTGGGGGTACTGATAGTCTGGTTTGGGCCACTCCTGCAGCCACCAAAGTTTGTCCTCTCATTCTCAGGGCACAGAAAGTTATGTTCCCTTCATGTTTCAAAGAGGCTAGAGTCTCACTGGAAGCAGATACCACTGAATAAGGTGATAGCAGGCATGCAGCTTACAGGAGCAGTGTGGATTAGAACCTCAGATCAAGTAGAAGGAAGAGAACCCACACTAGATGGTCCTACAGTTTGCAATTCAGAGGAAAGTGCCTCTGCTTTCTCTGCAATCTTTGGGGGATGAACAGAGCAAATCCATGTCCCATCCCCTCCTCCCTTTACTTCCTCTCAGACTGGCTTGTTGGGTTTGTCTGATTTACTAAACTACTTTAGTTTGCTGAATTTAGGTTTTTTTTTCCTGGAATGTAGGAAGCATTCTAAATTCTCTTTGGCCCAGAACCATGGCTGTCACAGAAAAATAGACGCTAGCTCAGCTGGCAAGTTTCTGTTCATACAAAACCAGGTTTCTGCTCAGAGAAAGGCTTTGGGATTATCCTCCAGACACTGGCCTCCCAAGCTTCTGTCTCCCCTAGTTATAGGAGAGATCTCTTGGTTGTAAAAACCCCTAAGTGTCTCCTTGAGACAGATAAGCCTGCTCTTATTTTGGTGGCCCCAGACTGGGACCCAATGGCTCCTCTCTTGTTGATAGAACTGTTTGGCCTACCAACTCTGATCTGAAATTTTGCATTGTACTGAGTTCACAGTGAGTTATTTGACCTGTCCTGCTATCAGTATGAG
>NW_009260791.1:2938436-2942115 GCF_000687185.1 Egretta garzetta
CAGGAATGCAGTGCTCTGTTAGACCGACCAAACAAGCCAAGAACAGCAGCACAGCAAGCCTTCCTCCCAGCACCAGCACCCGCACTGCCCCCCCCCCCCCAAAAAGTATATAGCAAGATTCTCCAGCAGGACAAGGCTTTGAAGGACATTGGCTTAGAAGTAATGTTACTGTTTCCTGCAAATAATGACTGCAGTTCTATGGGGACAGGGCATTAACAGCTAAATGGATTTTTCTTTAGATGACAGTAAGGGTGGGTTACTTGGTTCCAAGGAGGCACCCACCAGGGAGTTACCTTGTTTCAGAGCAGCAGGCTCCATTCTTCCACATGCATGGAATAAACAGTATTTTCTTTGCAAACTAGCTCTTGCCTGAAGCTATCTCTGTTCAGGCTGTGATCTCATCTGATTGCAAAAGCTAACAGGGGTTAGGCCTGGTCAGAATTTAGCTGGGACACCTCAAGGGGAAAAAAAGAAGTGCTGTAAGACGCAGTGTTGGCAGTTTAGTAGGTGATGCTGCTTCCTCTAAGTCAATAATGTTCCATGAGAGAGGTTAAACTGGCAGGGGATGGCTAGAGGCTGCTGGATGAAATATAAAATGGGTATCCTGACAGCCTGTGGCATCTGTTTTGAGGAAGATGGTAATCTTGATGTCCTAGGCAAACAAATCGTATCAGCCTAAGTTTCTCTGATAGCCATCAGTGAAAACCACACTGTATTGTAAGATGTTCCACCCCAGAGAGGCTGAATTTCTGTAGAGGAAATAGACTGTTGCAGTTATCTGTAAAGGTGTGAGTGAGGTGGAAGTAACTGTTCGTAAGTAAATATTTTACTGTGTTTAGAATTCTTAATCTCTTTTGAGAACAAAGATTTTTATTACAAAGTACCCAAAACTTTTCCCAAGCCGGTTTTCCTATGAAGCAAGGTCCTATTTATTTTCATGTCTGAAAAATTCTCAAATACAAACAAGTGAATAGAAAATTAAAGTGCTAAATTATTTACAGGGAATGCCTGTATGAGATGTCTGGTGTGCCAGTGCTCTAGGGCAGACTGAGGTGGTCCTCCCTCTCAGACTGTCCCAGGTCCCACTCAGTCACTAGTTCTGAGGACACCTCTGTGAAGAGATGGTCCCAATCCCAGCTGACATCATCCTACCAAAAGGAAAAAGATAAACATGCTGAAATGTTGCTGATGACACCCAAAGGTCTCTGAACAATGGCAAATATTCAAGATGAACAGCAAAGAAAGAAACTAAATGGTAACTGCCCCTGCCAGGGAAGTCCCAGATTCACTTGGCTAGAACAGGAATCCTAGCCAGAATGAAATGCTACAATTTAAAGATTTTGACCAGATTATTCATGTTGCAAAATTCCATAAAGGACAGATTTTTTGATAATTATTAATCTTAGATACTCCCAGGCAGGATGTAAAGAGAAGTCATAAAAATATTCCACCCTTCTGCACTTCTGCTAAAGCATCTGCAATTCTGAGCTGCAGAAATCCTTTGTTGCAAGTCCTGAGCTCCTGTCCCCCACCCAGTTGTACTGAGGTTGTTCTGTCCTGCTTTAACACATCCTTCTGCTCCAACCCCAAATGCTTTCTGCTTTTGTCCCTCTGTACTGCCCTGCAGAAATACCTGGAGCTCATGGTGGCTACCAAAAGGCAATACACAGGGCACTGTTTCTGCAGGGATCTGTGACAGTGCTAGACCCTTCACATTTTCCTTACTAGCTCATTCATACGGAAGGGCACCAATCATAGTGATGCCACAATCTTGCACAGAGAAAGCCCTATATATCTTTAAAATAATCTGCTGGGGAAGTCAAACCTCCATCTACTTGGACAAGCTCTTCTTCACAGGCTGCTCCTCATCTCTCTCCTCCTCCCCACCAACAACGGCTTACTTTCCAAGTACAGCCTGAGACACATAAGCTTTTGCCGTGTTGGTGTTCCCACAAACGAAAGACTCACCTCTCGTAGTTCATGCTCCGGAGCCAAAACTTTGGTGAGAAGCTTCAGGTCAACCTCTCCATCCTATGAACACACAGAGTCACAATCTTACAGACAGTGAGAAAGCAGACACCATCATTTCACCAGGTAGGTCTTGCTAGAGATAGGCACAACATTTGCATCGTAAGGGACACACACTTTGTCCAGGACAACAGCAGGAGCCCCATCTGAGCAGCAGATGCCATACACACACTATTTACAGACACAAATAAGCATGAAAGCCACACTGCAGAGAAGAGACTTGAAGACAGACTGGAAGTTGTTTGGATGATAGGGTTGTGTATTTTATGCAGCTGAGTATCACTGTGGAGGATGATGGGAGCCTGGAAGGAGAGGGAGTCACATCAGTCACCCCATAGCAACATCCACTTACCAGAGTCTGAAAGGCAGCGTACTTCATAAGATCTTTGTCCAGGTCATGGTAGGTCAGGACTCTGTTCACCTGCACACTGCAAGCAGAAAGGGTTCAAGAACAAGCTTGGGTAAGTGTGGAAGCACATCTGAGGAGAAGGGTGGCATGAACAGGAATCTGGTGACACTCATCTCAAGTGTCATGCATGTGGACTCTCGAGATGGTTGTCCCCAGACAGAAGCAAATCTCATTCAGCAAATAAACAGTCACTGATAAATCTGCATGCCAGGCTGTGCACATGCATAAAAATGGATGTAGAGTGACCACAGACTCCCTCAGAGAAGCCAGCATGCCAGAGCAAAGATCCACAGACTAGCTGCAAGGGCCAGAAAGAAAACAGGAACATAGGGAACAGCCCTAGCAGGCTCTGAGAGCCCCACCATACAAGCTACAGAATCATAGGGACCTTGTGATTTCCATGTCTGAGCTGAGTTACAGATACCAAATACAATTTCCTAAAACATAGCCTCCAAAGAAAAACACAGGGTAGGGGAGTAATACACTGTTGTGCCATGCTTCCCTTTGCAGGTGATGCAATACTATAGAAAAGACCTATAGTAATTTAATTTCTGTTTGTGTTTGTCCATGAAAATTACTTTTCTATTGCAGGGAGACTATGGATACAGGAGGAAAAGATGGGATTATAAAAAAAGAAGAGAGAAAACAAAGATATGAACTCTGATGAGAGACATAGTAATTTTAAGTTTTCTACTATAAAGTGTCATTTATTTTTGTTAACAGCTGTTTAATTACAATACCTACTCCATAACTGTGAGAGAGGCAACTGTGGTCAGGAGTAAGATATCCCACCCCTTCAAATAAGGGTCAGTAGAAATCCCAGCCTGTGATCTTGGCCATAGGCCCAACAGGGGAGAGAAGACTTTTCTGACACACTTAAGATAAAACCCCCAAAACTTTAATTTTTTTAAAACTTGGTCTCCCTTGAGCTAACCCCAAGACTATTCTGGTAACACCTTCAAACAACAGGATTGTACTTTGCAAATTAACTAGGCACTTGAGCAAGAAGGATATCCTGTGGAGGGCAAAGCAGCCTACAACTGCATAATCAAAGTGTGTGTGATGATAATGTGTACTGGAGGCATTTGAGGTTATGCAGGCAACCTTAAATCAAGCAATTCTGAACTTTTGAGAGTTTGGTTTTGCAACATCAAACATGCTATTCTAAAGTAGGTTTTGTATATAGAGAGTGAATATGCAGTAATTGCTTTCTCTGTGTAATAGCAAGCAAGAAGCCCCGCT
>NW_009260791.1:2942149-2944266 GCF_000687185.1 Egretta garzetta
CACCAGCCATTTCGCACTGCTGATGAGAGCCTCAGGAGCACCTGGCAGTGCTCTTACCTGGGGGGAGCTGCCACTTGCATGGCCAGATCTTCTTCCTGGACTTCCTCCAAGTCAGGGATCACAGGAATGTCTGCAACAAGAGAAAGCTGCAGCAGTAAGCAGGGAGCGTTATGCTCTCCTCTCACTAGAGAGAAAGGTTCTCCTGCTTCACAGATATGAAACAGCCTGTTTCTCATTAAGAGGAAAACACAAGAGACTTATTTAGCAATGATCAAAAATACATTGTTTAATATTAAAACAAGGCAATAAAGCTTTGAAGCTTGGGGTCAAAAGAAATCTTGCAAGAGGAGCAGATTTGCGCTGGGTAGGGCTCCATAGCCACAGACCATGCATTTGAACACAACCTTGAAGCTGAAAGAAGCCAGCTGCACTAAATCCCACTGCCTACTTGCCATCATCCTAAGACCGGCAAGAATTTGCTTCTTATGAGATGTGTTATCTTTTTTTCAGCTCAGCCACCAGTCACACAGACTCTGTTAGAAATGAAATGTGGGGCAGAAACTGAGAGAAGCCCTGTAAAACTACGTGCTGAAGGAGCCGCTGGCTGGGTCTCAGACCGTGCAGAGGCCTGCGACCTTCCTGACAGCTAAGGAAGGAGGTGCTGGTGGTCCAGCAGATACAAAGACTAGGGAAGATGCACCTAGTTGTAACATCATAAACCTTTTTGTGATTTCTAGTGTAACCTTGGAACGGCTGATGTCCGAGTCACTGGGTATTGCCAGCACACTGACTACAGCTACTCCACCTAAAAAGGACGCTAGAGACAAAAGAACAGAGGAGAGGAAGAAGAATTGGGTGCACACTGAATCCTGCCAAAGGAGCAAGGCTCTGAGAGCACTGCATGCTTTTTGACTTGACAAAGTCCTGTAAACAGCTGGAGACTGAGAGAGCAAAACCAAAGAGGAACAGGTAACTGGAGGCACAAAGCAAGGACAGAGTACACCAGCACAGAACTCCTTTAAAGATTCAAGGCCAGAAAGGCTTTCCAGAGACCCTTAGTCCTCAGACCATGGAAGAAGCTGGTGGTTCAGCTCTGGGGAAAGGTTTTACTCACACAGTGTGCAAGCGCTGGAGCAAGCAGGCTGCTCCCGGCTCTGTCAGCAGCGCAGCCATGCTACTGCTGGACAGCAGCCGGCAGCTGGGCCTGGCTTTGCCCCATTTTGCAGCCCAGGCTGAGATGAATATTCAGGAGCTGGAGAGATGTTCCCACCTGTGGCGCTCAGGCCTCCAGGCAGGGTCTTCCTGAAAAGCCCCATGTCCGGCCGCCTGTCAGAGCCTCACAGGCTCTCAGCTGCCCTCTCCTGCTGACCATCCACTGTGCATCCCCCGGCTCGCTGGCCAGCGGGGCAGGAGGTAGCCCTCACCCAGCTGCGGCGAGACACGGGTCAGCCCGGGCCCTGGCACAGTGGCTGTTTGGAGCTGGCCACACAGTGGGATTTCTCGCTAATTGGCTGCCTGGTGGAAGGCTGAGTGGGACACGGGCTGCCGCCAGAGCCTGGCCACAGTGAAAGGCAGTGACAGCTTGGCTGGCCTCAGCAGAGCTGAGCCTTATAGCTCCCCAGCCGCCCAAGGGGCAGGTGCCTGCAGAGCAGCTCTCCGACTACAACTACAGCAAACTTCCCAAAGACATTTAAAGGGAAACTGCAGCAACAGGACCCCTGGCTGTTCTTAGATGGAGGAGGCATATGCACAGAATGCATCACCAGTGCCTCGTCACTGGGCATTTGTGGCAGATCTGTCCCACCTCTGCTTGTAGGGACAACACACAGAAGCTGCTGCTATCCCGCTGGCTCTTCCCTGCAGGGGTTTCCAGCTCTTGGTAAAACTTGTAGCAAAATCCAATTCCGGGACAAAAGCATCTCCATGGACAGACAGATTGACCTGTGGATGCAGCTGGCAAAACCTGCTGAGTAGTAATGTGGGAGAAAGTCCCTGTATATAAGCAACAAATACCAAGGAGGGAACAAACTGGTGAGACAGGTCCAAGGGGAGGAATGAGGCACTGTGCAGACGTGCCCTGTTAGGTTGAGGCAAATGAGCATGGGAATGAGAAACAG
>NW_009260791.1:2944345-2959935 GCF_000687185.1 Egretta garzetta
TACCTGGGAACAGAGCTGCCATTGCCCACGGAGCAGCATTCCCTGTAGCACAAAAAGATCAGATCCTTATCCTCTTTTGACAGCAGAAATGTGGAACGTGTTTGTAGCAAACTGAATTTCTTCACCTGGTGCTCATTTTGGCAGCTATTTCTGGAGTCTCCTCTTCCTGCTTCCCTTTTACTTTTGTTGATCTCTTTTTGCACTGGAGAAAACTGTGAACTTAGGGCCCAGATCACTGATGCCCCTTCCATTTTGCAGGTTCCCAAAGAGTCCTGGATTTGCCCATGCTGGTTTTATCTCATTGCCATTGAATTGCATGGAAACATTCCCAAACTCTTTGCAGAATGTTACCTTTACTCTGTATTAGCAAAATCCAGTCAATTATGTAGAAATTCTTTCCAAAAGAAATTCAAGGCTCCGATATTTTATAGGCGCTTTGAAAACATTTCAGACAGAAAAGCTGGAAATGCTCTGGGGGCTCCTGCCAGCCCCTCCAACAAAGCCCAGCACATGCTTGTTCTTAACTGCAAACTGCGGATGATTTTGTCCATTTCTAGGCAGAAGCAATGCCCTTTAGGACTGTCACAGTCTGACAGGACACAGAACAAAAATGTCACAAATTGTAAGAAAATATCAGCTCCCCAGGCTAACTGCTAACAGTGGCAAATCAGCCCTGAAATATTTGGGTCTTTATTTCACTTGTTACTTATAATTTCCTCTTCCCTCTGCCAATTCCCATGGTGCCACCACTCTAGAATCCCGCTCTCTTCTCTCTCTCTACAGTTTGCAAAGTATCTCAGTTCTCATTTTATCAGCAAGGACCCAACCTTTCCCCTCACACAGCCTCCAGCTCCCTAATTGGTTTTGTTGCTCTTAGGACTCACGTCTTTTTTTCCAGTAAACTCTAGTAACACAGCCAAGTCATGGCACTACTATCAGCTGCAGGGGGAAGAAGCACATGGCTGCAAGAGTGTAGGCATATGCTTTACTTTTAATATCCCCATTAGCTGCAGTGAGGTTACTCACATGTAACAATAGTACATGCAGAAATATTCACAGGACCATGCCCTCCCAGTCTCGCACTGCAGCACTCACACAGCTTTTTCCAACAACACGGTTACATTACAAACCCACACTCTGTGTCGTTTGTTCTGTAACCCACTTTTTTTCCCTCCTGTTCAGTGTAAAGGTTTCAGATCATTTTCCATCACACTGATAAGCCTGTGATTTTGGTGCAGAATCTTGACACTTACTTCACTGTCCAGACTTTCATGCCCGAATTCAGTGCCCAGCTAGGTAAACTTTAGTAATGACTGCACAACGTACTTAGATGCTAAGGAGGTGCCTAGGTGCAAAAGGAAACACCTTCAGAGACACCAGGTCACTGCAATGAAGTGAACAAATGGCCTGTGCATTACCAAAAAAAAAAAAAAAAAAAAAAAAAAAATGTTTTGCAGCTGAGAAGAAGGGGTAGCTTCAAAACCTGGAAACAAAAAGTGATTCTCTGCAGTCTGGCAATGTTTGGGGCAGGGGGGGAATGCATTACTCAGCTGCATTTTGGAGGAGACAACAGCTTCCATGGTCTAAAGACCAATCAAATGATTTTAATCAAAACTGTAGGCAAATCTCAGAAGCACCATGAAAATCTTAGCTTCAGCTATTCTTCTCCCACTTTCCAGCAGACTTTGAAATCAGAACAAACTGATATGATACTAATGGTAAGAAACATTAAAATAAAAGTTGTGTAACTGGTAAAAAATATTAAAAAGGGGAACAAATTGAGTACAAACCATCTTACCAACCTTGTTCTCCCAGATGGCCTCTGAACACTGTGCTGCAAGGTGCTGTTACCTATGCCACCTCCCTCAACCAGTCCCCCCCCCAGACAGAACTCCTCTGAATCTCCATTTCATATCAGAATCATAGAATTGTTTAGGTTGGAAAAGACCTTGAAGATCAAGTCCAACCATTAACCTAGCACTGTCAAGTCCACCACTAAACCATGTCATAGAATCATAGAATCATAGAATCATAGAATGTTTTGGGTTGGAAGGGACCACTAGAGGTCATCGAGTCCAACCCCCCTGCAGTCAGCAGGGACACCGCCAACTAGATCAGGTTGCTCAGAGCCCCATCCAACCTGGCCTTGAATGTTTCCAGGGATGGGGCCTCCACTACCTCTCTGGGCAACCTGTTCCAGTGGTTTACCACCCTCATTGTAAAGAATTTTTTCCTTATATCTAGCCTAAACCTACCCCGATTTAGTTTAAAACCATTACCCCTTGTCCTAACGCAGCTGGCCCTACTAAAAAGGTTTTCCCCCTAAGCACCACGTCTGCACTTCTTTTAAGTACCTTCAGGAGAGATAGATAACATTCCCAGAGCGAGTGGTCCTAAAAATGGCACTCACTCACTCCCCAACAGTGAGTACCCTGCTCTCATTTTAGCTAAAGGGAGGGTACAATAGGTAGACACGCACATCAGGTAGTGTTTTACAAGAAGAAGAAATGACTGCATGCAACAGAAGATGGAGGGGGGAACATAAGAACTCAGTGCATGCAGTGAACTTAAAGAAGAATGGTGAGGCTTCTCTTTGTGGCTCAAAATGACTGGGAACAGAGTAACACAAAGCCTTTCCCCGTGGATTTCTCAGCCCATAAAGAAACAAGATATTGGCTTTAGAAACTGCTCGTGGTAGAGATGTGAAAAACTGAGTGAGCACCAAATGCTAGATCACCAGCGCAAACTCCCCTCCATCTCCCAGATTATGGTGAACAAGAGTGAACAAAGAACAAAATCAAAATGAGCATATCCACGCAGAAGTTATAGTGGGATAGGAGATACCAATACCAAATGAACAGGGGAGTTACACATCAGACTGATTGTCTCAGAACATCCAAGTTCCTGCGTGTAAGCAAGAATAATATTTTTATTACAATAGCTGGACTGAGCTAGTTCTTACAAAAAAAGAGCTTATTGGCTAAGTTACAGCAAGACACCAATAGCGTAAGACAGAAGCGTGTGGATGGTAGGAGGAAAAGATGGAGGGGAAAGACTGAGGGTGCCCCATACTACATGCAAATAGCCAAACAATAAGCAAGGAGGTGCCTATGTGTTCATATTAGAGAACATGCAGTAACCATCACCTTTTTTACCTCCTAGCAAGTAACTTACCAAGAGCTGAGGAAGACAACCACAGAAAGCAACAAGCATGAGGTAGAGGAACCTGCACCACCTTAATACCCAGTTGCTCCTGCAAGTTGATGAGTTGCACTTCCCCTCCCAGGCAGAGCTGATTTTTGGGTTAGTAGCAACACCTGCAGGCTGGGTCCCTTAAAATCCTGCAAGCTCAGTAAGATCTGATCCTAGCCCCAAAGAACTAAGTTCTCTGTTAGATATGAAACAGCACCTAAGTGGGGACAGACAGAAACTGTTCCAGGTCAGGCAATAAATCAGTGGCAGAGCTGGATCTAGAAACCATGTCCCTGGCCAGGCCTGCAGTTAGTCTGCAGTGTAGTTGCCACTTTCTCCCTGAGCTGCTTTAAGAGTCTCCCAAGCCAACACCCTGACACCCAAAAAATTAGTCTATCTCATGTAGTCTGATTCACTTCCTCCAACTGAGTGAGGGTTTCAAAGGCCGGTTCACAATGGACACTCTTGCAGCGGGGACCGTGCTGCCCTCCCTGTCCACACACCACCATATCCAGAGAAGACAAAGGGGGTAAAGCTTAAGAATGAAACTAACTTTAGTTTAAGTTGCTTGCTTATAAACTGTAAAACTGAAATAATTGCAGTATCTCTGCTGCTGCAAAACTTTGTTTTACTGAATGCTGTTACCTTCTGCATCACGTTTTGGGAATTTTAAACAGGCAAATGGAAGAAGGTCTGATTGAAGATGAAGTTAAGTGAAAGAAATTGGTCTCATTTAGCACATGACAGGATTCATCTGTGTTCCCAAGTCCACTGAGGTAGCATCATGGGCGTTTCATATTCATGAGCTGCTGCGACACTGTGTCCCCTCATTTACAAAGCACCGTGTTCAGCAAATTCTGTCCCTGTGGACACTCCGTGCATTTCATGGTCTTGTCAGAGAGACATCAAACACTTCAGTAACCAAATACCAGAAAATGGCTTTAATTAGCGCATCTCAATGCAATAAATAATTTTTCTCTCTAAGTGGAAAAATTGAGAATTAAAAAAAAAAGAAAAAAGTGGAAAGCAACAGGCAAAAAAAATCTTCAAAAAACCGTAAGAAACAAGGGACACAGACAGCTTCTGCTGAACACACAAACAAGCTTGAAGCCTCTTGGAAGCTTTCTCAGGAGAGCAGCAGGCAAATGGAGAGGATAAAGAACACTTCTTTGGATGCTTGGACATTAATTTTATAGGGATGCCTTTCCCTGACTGAAACTGCCCTACTAGTAGGCCAATACGGAGCAGCATACCTGCCTGATCAGTCAGCTGGGACATGAAAACAGTAGAGGGAAAAGCAGGCAGTACCACAGCTACTGGGACACTGCTTTAAAAGCTGAGACAAGCAGAAGATAACCTGAGTGTCCCCTGTCCCATAGCACCCTTTTGGGAAGAGAATGGTAACAGCACAACCTGGCCAAGCTGATGGGAGAAGTCACCCAGTGAGCAGGTGCCAGAGGATTCATAGGATCTAGGGGAGGTCATGCAGCAGATTCATTGCTGACCCTCCAGCCTTGCCTTAAAAGATTATGCATTTGCCTTGCATCAGGGAAAATATCTTTTTCTTCAGCCACCAAGCTCTGATAATAGTCAGCTGGATGGATGACTGGCTGGGAGGTTGGGTGGTCCATGAAACACCCTACTTGCTTCGATAGTGTTGTGCTTTCACAGACTGCTTGGTGTGGCGTGGCTTCTTCCTCAGCGGGGAGCTTGCTGGGGACAGGCATCGGGCATATTCACTACTTGCCAAGGCTGCTACTGACACAAAGCTTCTCCCGAGTTTCAACCCCTGGGAAGTGTGAAGAGCAACAGGGCACAGAACAGCCCTGTCAGGTGAGTCACTGGGCTCTGTGCCGGGCTTCAACACCAAGTCAGGCATCCAGGGCTTGTGTTGTGCAAGAATTAAGAGGAGACACTGATGACTTTAAAGATGAGGACTCTCTTAATGCATAGGTTTGTTCACCAGTAGCACAAGATGGGAGAGGCTGGAGGCCAGGCTCAGGACCTGGAGTCCACCATATTCTCGAGGCTATCAGCATTTAGAGTGGTAACACACCCCCTAGCCTTACCAACAGCCCCCTGACAGAGCACTATGCCTGCCCTCCTTTTCAGTAACATCTGTTTTTCTTTTTTCAAAGGCTGTTCCCTGTTCCTTTACAGGATTCCCCTGCTGAAACATACTCAGAAGGTGGTGGGGCAGCAGATGAGAAGGCATGAGGTGCCCAGGGAGGGTCTGGTGAACTCAGAAACACAAAACCCTCCTCACCAGTGCTGGAGATGAGTGATTTTGCATTAGAGCATCACCGTGGCAGGGAAAGCAGCTTCTCAGGATGCTCCTGTGGAAGTATGTTCGGGAGCAGGCGTGTCTGATTCTATTTCATCCTCTTCATGTTACGCTGGGAAAACAAGACAAACTACATTTCTTTTATGCTAAATCCTTAGGTTTTTTATTTTTTCTTATATATATTTATTAAAAAATGCCTCTTTGATCGGCAGCACCCATGACACTTCCACATCCAGCAACTCCTTAGAAGCCTCCCCCCCACCACAGAAGGCCACCACTGCTGACAGCCAGCCGGGTTTGATCAGAGCCACTCAGAATCGGATTTTCATAAGACAGATGAGGAATCTTACTGCTGCTCTCTCTCATATCAGATGAGAAACTGAGGGGGAGGGGGGACGGGTCCTGAGGGAACGACACTACAATCAAGGGCTACGTGGTTCTCTCTCTGTCCCTCCACTGCTGCAATTTTCAAAGGAGTTTGCTTCAGGCAGTTTTAAATGATGGTGTCTCAATTCTGTAATCATCTTTCAAGAGCTTTTTCTTAAAGGGTATTTTAGGTAAACCTAGTCCGTCAACTACACTTATGGACTCAGCAATCACAGACCCAATATGACTGTGTATCTACCATATCGCAGGATTTAGTGATGGAAGATACTTACCTAGACCATCATTTTCAGCCTCCAAAAAGCTCTGTGTGCTCCCTTGCAATTAAGCTGCCCACTGCCTCCTTGGCCAGTGGTCTGCTGCTTCAAATACGACTTCAGACATATCCCTTGGGACATATTCTCTACTCCCCCCTGCCCACTGTGGCTGTCAGGAGGGAGCCTTCCTTGAACACCAGAGGCTCTAGGTCACAATGCCAGCAGTCACGGGAGGAGTTCAAACTGGCCTGGACCAACAGCTCAATGGAAAGCATTGGGTTGTGCCCAGTCTGCCCTTCACTGACCTTGCGCAGAGACTCAGGGTAACGCGTTAGGGGAGCGGCTGAGGGGAGGACTGTGTGTGCTGACAGAGCCACGCACAAAGTCACAGCGCAGAATCCCAGAAACTCAGCAGTCACTGTCACTCTCTGCCCCTGGACCCTCTCTTCAGCCCATTCACACCACTTCCAAAACCACCATGTTTTTCACTCCATCTCAATTCCACTGTTGCTTGGAACTTTTTGTCCATTTAGCTCTCCCCAAAGCACTGCACCACTGCCTCCTGAACCCAGGAAGTACCCACTTGCCACATCCCTGACTGTTCCTGCAAATTCCCCCCTCTCTTACCCTCATGCTCACCCAGTGCAGCTGTCCTTGCAGCTCACAGCCCCTGGAATCCACCAGCACTTGGTGTGTTCTGTAAAAACAGCAGCTCACCAAGGAAGCAACTGGCAAACTCTATCAGGAATGATAGAGCCAACAGTAATCCACACTGCACCCTATACTCAGCTCTGTTTGGAGCAATTTCATCATTGGTACTTATTCACCTGCAGCTCAAGAGGTGTTTGATATTTTATGGCTGTGAATTCCAGGTGCCGGATACCCTGTGAGGGCTGTCTCCCACCTGACAGGCAGACATCACGCCCCAGAAGGATGTGGGGACCACGGCATGTGCCCACTTCCTCCTCTGTTGTGCACAGAGCCTGGGCTCCCATCCTGTTCAAATGCAAAGGAACTGCTGGCACATGCCAGAAGGGTAAGGAGTCCTTCTGGAGGTTTGACATTGTATAGAGAGGTCTAATCATCAACTCTGCTTCCTTGAGGAGGCTTCCCAGCAGGCAGGAAGGGGTTTTGCCTTGAGGGCACAGATCTAGTGACTGTCTCCTGGCAGCTTTCCTCACCTGCAGGTCAGGTCTGGATTGTCTGTGCAGCATAGTCAGGCTTTCATTTCAATCAGCTGTCTCATTCACACACACACATTACCTGCTTTAAAATAACAAGCCATTGTTCCTGCAGACAGAGAATCACGCATCACATCCCAATCCTCCAAGAAAAGCCCGGTTCCAGGAGCTATGCATCCCAAGGGTAACAGAGAGAAGGGGGGAAGGGACTTCTGAAGATGGGGCAGTAGTCTATGGGGGAAGGATAGCTGGGAGAGCAATGACAACCTTAGCTAACAAGTCCCCATAGAGTGCTGAGGAGAAAAAAAACAAGGGCAATGTAGTGAGGAGACAGCCATTTGGGGGTGTGCAACCCAGCAGTGCAGAACTGGTGGACAAGAAAGGAACAACAAAGAAACATTTAGCCAAAAGGACGGAGCAGTTTGCTGATGGGGGGGTGGGGAGGAGGGCTGGGGGAAATGCCAGCATTTCTCATCCCAACAGGAAACAGCCCTTTGTAGCTGCATGCCAGAGAGAGACATATAAGCAGAGTAAAGCCAAATGAAATACCCAAGCAAAGTCAAAGCAGCAACTCGACTGCCCTGCTGGAGAAAGGAGCAAAGGGAGGGGAAAGCCCTTCAACAAGAACTTGGTTGTTCCGTCTTCCCTCCCACTTCATGATAAAGAATAGTCTGCACTTGGGAGAACCTCTTGGCTGCTACAGAAAAGGGAGCAAGGCTCTGCAGATAGCACTTTTTAAATTCCACTGATAGCCTCACATATCCCATCTCGTGCAGTTTCCCTGCCATACAGAGCTCAGTCATTGCTGCCCATTTCCCCTGTTGACATGGACAGAAAATTGAGCAATTACCCTTAAACTCCTCTCTCAGATTGCCCAGATTGCTACATACACAGCATTAAGTCCCCAATTGCCCCTGGCCAAAACCAACTCAACTAGGCCTGTCCTTTAGGAATTAAACACTTTTATGTTGCCTGTGAAAGTTTATTATTCCTCAAGTTGTGATGCATTAAATCCTGCTAAAGCAGATTTCCCACCATGCAGAGGAGCTGGGCCACCCCATGACAAGGTTTAGCTGGACACACATCGACCTAGCAAAGGTGCGTTATCCATTTGCTATGCCTGTGTACTAGCATGCACCAGTGTGTGTTCAGGAGGATCGGCACTAAGCTTACCGCGGGTGCTGTAGGAAACCCCAATATCCATCAACTAGACACTCCAGACCTATTTCTGGAGAGACACTGCACTATTTCAAAGCAGTCTTTCCAGCCTGGAGTTTTACAGGAGCAAACGGTGCTTTTAGTAAAACACATGTCTTTGCTTTCCTATAACTCAAAACTGGCTCCTCTTTAAAGTGGCTCTCTTGTCCTGGACTGGCCTCTATGAAGAAGAAAGATGGATTAGAGAGAATTAACTCTGAGTATGATCTGAGCCAAGGTACTTCACTGCTAGTATTTGAACGGCTTGTATTGTGCAGTATCGATGACTTGCGCCTTCTGGGTTTCCCTGTGCAACTGTAAGGAATGGCTGAAACTGCAAATAGTTCTGTGCACGTCCCTGTCTGGTCCACCCACTTACAATCTCCCATATTACTTCAGTCTTCCCACACAGCCTGAGAAGTGACTGCCCTTCTCTCCCAAACTCCCATGGAGATGAGGAATCAGATGCTATTTCATGCACAGGGTGAATGGCCAGGAGCAGTGAGAGAATTCTACTTTCATTTCTGAAACTTCAAGGCATAACAAGCCCAAAAGTCTCCACTTGGCTGTACAACCTTCCCTCCATTCTCCACATGCCAAATGGGGCTCTCTCCAGGTCCTACACTTTTTTAACACTTTCTACAATGGACTCCAAATTCCAAGCCTCTGGGTGTTAGTGCTGTATAAATTAGCACAACTGAGCACATTTCAAATACACAAGAATACATTTTTAAGGGCATATAGTTTTGTCCTTCATTCTTCTAATGAAAAGGTTGGATGGGGGACAAACAATGTTAATGGAATGGTACAGCTCAGCTTTCTAATCGGTTAAAGGAAGGCGATCCAAATGTATTGGTTGACAGCAGCAAGCACTACGCAACTGCGCCTGTTCATATTAAGGTGTACAAGCTAACACATTATGCAGCACAAAATAACCGTGACCCACCCTTGGGGATCCATACACCAGTGTCTTGATTTTTGTTGTGTTTAGAATCTGAGCTTTACTGTTACAGTTAAGGACACAAGCCCAAGTGCAGTTCTGTGCGACGGGGAGGCTGATACAGCTCAATTTACGGCACAGCCACAGCATGCTCCTCCTTGCCTTCTACACTGGGCAGTTATCTGTATCTCTCTGCTTATTAAAAAACAAGTAATTTTATTCAGGTTCTGAAGTTTGTTTATATGCCACTTTTCTTTATTGCAATTGTTGAGCCCATATGGAAAACTCCTCTCCCAGAATAGCTTGCTTAATCTCCCTGTAGAAATAGGACCACAAGCATGCAATGCACTGATCTGTTTAGAGATTTTCCACATACAAATTAGATCCACAACACAGTGTATTTGACAGTACCAGAAACTGCCTGGGTAGGAACAATGATCAGATTACTGGGATCTTTCTTCTAACACATAGGTTTAATCCAAAGCTGAACTCTGGTTTGCAAACAATCCGAATTCAACTGTTAATCATAGGTTAGGCACAGATAAGTAAGTGAAGTGCATTAGGACTTGCCATGTCTTCATACCACATTCTGAATCAATTCTGTTCTGTATGTATTACCTGAGGTCTTGGAGCACTAAAAGTCACATGCTGCAAACATGTGGCAAGCACTTTTTTATGCCTGATTAGCAAAGACAGTTGTTACTCTCTGAATACAAGACCAAGGTTCAACAAGAAGGACAGCATATACGCTAACAGTCACGGAGCTGTTGAGAACAGACTATCAGCCTCAGCGACATACGCTGAAATTTAAGAAGCCCAAGAAACTTCCCCAGGGGGAAATTAAGCCTATTCTGAAGATGCCAATGCTATAAAGGTGCCACTTCTGGCAGTCATATGTTGCAATGCTTAATCTGTCTGGAAGACCCAAATAAGTCTTCATTTAATCTCATTAACCATACTGATGGCTGATCCTTTGTGACTCCCGGTAATTCTTCCGATGCCTGGTGATATTTTACAGATGCAACTTCTTATACACTGTATAAAATTCTTAGCCCTTGAAAACTGAGGTAGCTCCTAGAGACTTTAATGAATTTCTATGCTCCCCACAGCTCTCTAGTGCTCGTCTCAAAATTCATACTGTGGATTTTTCCTGAGATTTCTCTTGGCTCATCCAGTCCTAGAAGAGCAGATGATATACACTATAAAGAAAACTAGTGCTAAGTCAGGAGTCCAGTAGATTTCACAGCAGCCTGTACAGGGATAGAATGAGATTACCCAATGGTGCCTACACTTAGCTTATGATCTATGGTCTTGGGTTAGGGCAAGTGGATTTTTTAAATTAAGAATTCCCTCATGACAGAGACCCCAGGAGAGTGGTGCAGGCACTTGTCCCGATGGGAACAAGACAAATATGTTACCATAAAACATGAGAGGCTTTAAGCAGAGCATACTATCACCTAAACTAGGGGACAGCAGTGATTTCTTTCCCTGCTCTTAACCTCCTATTGCTCTTTTACCTCTCTTTTTGCCCCAATCCACTATTCTCCACGTGGAGGTAGTCACAGAGAAAAGTGTGTTCTCGACACTTTCCTTCTTCCCAAAGGTGCTTTATCATTTTGGGTTAATGAAGAGCCAGAGTTAGACTACAGGTTCACTTCCTCATCCTCCTCCCCATCTCCTTTGCTCTCTCTCCCTCATTCAGCAGCTGGGGAGACATAAGCAGCTCCCACACTTGTTTACCCCCAGGGTGGTTCATTTCCTTGCAATTTCTTACAAGATGCCTCTGATCACCTTACTGGGGAACACCCAGACATGCATGAAGGCACTTCTTGCAGTCAAGTAGGTGATACCTTACCTCCATCATCTGATGCCTCCAGGCTCTGCTGTCTGAGACGATGGCTACAGCAAAATACAAGGAACAAAGAATTTCAACTGCAAGCCCAGAAAAGCATCTTGCTCTGTTCCTTTCCTCCCCACAAGCTTCACGGCCTGCCGAGGGGTGAATTCTCAGATACGCTTTGCCTGCAGACTGACCTTATTCCATACCCCTCACTGCTGGACTCAGCAGAAATCTCAGCTTAGAATGCTTAAGCAAGGTGCCTTTTGTACCTGAGACAAACCCCTAAGCTGCAGACAGCAGGGCCTGGGGTGGGTCTGGGAGGAAAATGGATGCTTTCTACTCTTCCTTCTTTCTGTCATATGGGAGTGACAGAGACACTACCTACTCCATAACCAGGGAACTATAGAGTGACCAGCACTGCCCCATGCCAGGACACATGACATGAAATCATGCCAGGCTCTGTACCCTTCCCAAATTTCAGATCTTGCTGTACTGGTGCTTAGTCTTGCATGTCCCTTCTCTGTGAGATCAGATGTAAAAGTTGTGGAAGAAGTCTCAGCAAAAATGGGAACTTACTCTTCTACTTCCTCCGCATGCTTTCTTCCTGACCTGCAAGACAAAGAAAGGCTTATGCTTAGAAAATGCTAGAGCAAATTTTAAAACTGCACTTTTCCCTATATCACTGTTATTGAGCAAAACAGTTCCTACACCAGCTTTGATGTAACACATTGCCCCTTTAAAGAATTCTGAATGACCATTAAACCAATGTAACAAAAAGTCCTTGAGCGCATTACATTGAAGCAGAACCATTTGGGTCCAAAAAGACAGCCGTGCACAGATGCAGGAAGAGCCATGCTCCCTGTTTTTCTCGCTTCTCAGATACTTGTTCATCCCCTCTGCCAACAGCTGCAGGTAAAGCTTGCCTTACCTGAGTAGAGAGGTCAACACATTAAGGAGTGAAGAAGATGCTATACTTTGTCTACCTACCCCTGAGAGATCAACAGGTCCTTCTTCCCCCTGGTCGTGCGTAAGGATTACCTGGTTGCCTTTGCAGGTTAGGAGACCGACCTGAGCTGGCCAAGTTCAGGTCAGGCATGCTGTCGCTGCAGTAAATCAGGGTTGATCTGGCTGAGTTAACAGGAGTTCATAATAATAACGTGGGGGGGAGGCACTGGCAAATGGCAGCTCCCTTGTTCTCCACCCCAGCAAGCCCAGAAGTAATTCAGTCCCGATTAGGGACGCTTGTTCAATATTCAAAATGTAAAACATGGAGGTTGCTGAACCAGCACTTTGAAAAGTTAATTAAATGCCAGGTTTCTTTTTAGCAGATACTCCATCACTCGCTGATTGCTTTGGCCATTTTGCAGAGTGAAGTTTCATCTCTATGCGTTGGGAATAAATATTCTCCCCTCCCTTGAAGTCAGGGTGCCGTGACAAAGAATACATGGGTCTCTCCCCTACAACATGTACTGTCCCAGGACACTCCAAGATGTAAGAGTTGTTTCATTGCCTTGCACTGCTCCTTTCAAAGCACTTCCATGAGATGAGACGGGCCTCTCCTCATCTGCTCTCTGTTCTAGCAGGTTATGCCCCTCACCTAACTCTCCTGTGAATAATCTACTCTTCTAAGAGCAAGGAGCAGGGCACAGAGGATGTCTAGGTATGAGAAGAAGAAAGCCCCTTGCCTCCACTGCTCTCCCTGGAGCTTGCAGTCTGTGAGAAGCTAAAGATTACACTGATCTGAGCCCAATAATATCCACTGCTATAATGAGAACTGCAGCCATATAGGTGATATCTGCATCTGGGCTTTCAGCTATATCTGCACCCTTCTGTTCATCAGAAGAGTTAGAAGTGCAATGGAGCTGGGGAATTTAGGAGAGAGCTCTTCTAGTGAGGAGCAATTGTCCAGTTCCATCCTTCTCCCCAGTGGCAGTGCAAAGAGATCCCACCACCAGCTCTCACTGGACTTTAGAATCTGAGAAGACACGAGACAGAAAGATGATGCAATATCTTATTTTATCCCTCCCTTCTGCCTTCATAGAACTGCTTCCCACACCCTGTCTTCAGAGCCTTGCCCCCACTGAGCTGAAACATCCCCAAGGATGGCTTTGCACAACCTTGCACAGGGAGATGATTTCCTGGAGGTTCAATCTAACCTCTTCTTAGCATGATCCCATTACTCTTGATAATTGACCAGCCCCAAATAACGCTCTGTTCCTCAGTACTCACACTCCTTACATCTTTGCTCGTATCCTGTCCCCAGGCAGGAGTGAAACACTCCACATGTTTCTACTTCCCAGGAGAGGGTCACTCCTGCTATCCCTGTAAGCAATTTCTGTTTCTTTTTCCTGAGCTCCCTGTCATGACAGATATCAAGGTGGCCCACAGGGAAGGCAGTCATATGTTAGTCCTAGAGGCAGAGACTACTTCACTCATGTTCCAAAGCCTTCTCAAGTTTTCCTTGTTATGTTAGGAAATGACTTATTCAGGGAAAGAAGTAAATACTTCATTATGAAATAGCTGCCCTATATTGGAAAAAACAGCAATTAGGGGAACAAATTCATAAATCAGGAGGGGAGAATAGTACTGACCCTGTTAATCCCAGAGCCCAGGTGTTCGAACACTCTCCCATCAAACAAGCCAGTTCCTTCCTCTCTCTAGGGCAAGCTAAAGCCCCACGGTCAGCCCCCCCAGGAGAACATCCTAGTCCCTAGGCCATGGGGTCTGAAGGTGGCAGCGGGTGATGCCAGTCTCTCATGCTGACAGTACTGTAGCTTATACAGAGCACTTAAGTACCAACGGCACTAGAGCAGGAGCTAGAAATGACTGTTGTTCTGTTTAGGTGAGACATCTGCTTCCAGTCACCTGTACTAGAGACATTTGTTAATATATGATTTGGAACAGCATTACTTGATGAAACTGGCATCTCAAACCAGCTGAGAAGCTCACGGGTAAAGAACTATCCAGGAAATGTAGTATGAAACTTCTGGAGCACAGGAAGGAATTGCACATTTTTATACTCTCTGCAGCCTTAACGACTGAGCTAATAAAGTAATGATAATGATTACCTAATAAGGTAGAGAAGATATGAACCAGCCTACTATTTCCTTTCTTTTTTTATAAGACTTCCTTTCATTTTGAAGCCAAATTACTTTTTCATTCCTTGTTTCAGATTGGGAAAAAAAATTCACAAGATTATTGGTTGGTTCCTGATTAATCTTTTGCTTTTTTGGCCCAATTGCATTACCTAAATCTACCTAACAAAGTCACCCCGAGAGAAAAGACAAGCTTTGCCTTGTGTTCTAAGGTTAAAAACCTTCAAGGCAGCAAGGGAAGTCATTAATAGATCCTCAAAAGGTGCCCTACCTCCAACCCTGTCCATTCCATAAGCTTAGCTGAGGGCTAAACTATACATGGAGATACTACTCCTGCAGAACCAGTCACCTGCTTGTCTCTTTGCTCTCCAGGTGCTATGGGAAGCCGCACAGGCATTCTTCATGAAGTTACCACACTGCTTTAAGCATCAGGAGTACCCTTTCCTGAGAACTGGCTCAGCTTATCAATGCCAACTGAAACATGTTGAGACCGACATTTCATCCTTCAGGAATACCAGGCCCAGCAGCCTCTTCATTCGCCACATGGGCGCATCTTTCCAATGGCGAGTGAAAGTAGACATGGAAGAAACCAGACTGTAAACTCCAGCCAGCACAGACAGATTTCCTACTCTTTTCTTACGTTCTCAGCAACAAGAATTGCGCTGCCCTGGTTGGTTTGCTCCAGCAGGAAGCACGGCCCAGGGATGGTAGCAACACATGCCTACAACAGAAGCAATTTTGTATGAACTGTAGATACACCCACTCAAGTAAAGGCAAACAAAAGAATACAATCCTGGGAGCAGTGCTCATAAATGCATCCAGTCTGCTGTATTATACACCTGCCACCCCCAGTTTTTGTGAGACAGCAATACCTCTCTTCCTTCCATTTCTTCTCATAAGCCCATTGCATCTGGAGGGCCAAAGAACACGGACCAACCCCATCACCTGGACAGCTCTGTTTAAACTCCCTCTCACCACAAGGCTGTCTGTGCTCCCAAACATAACCAAAATCCCAGAAGATTCCCTCTGGCTTTGGCCAGCTGCTGACCCCCTCTCTATTTCAGGGTGTTGAATAGCTGAGAGATCGGGCAGAAGACCCCAACAGACCCCATGTAACCCCATGTTATGTTATTCTTAGTACAGAATACCTGTTTCTCCCCTAGCTGTGTCCTGGGGCAGAGGATATAGATCTGATCCCGCTCTTGAGTGTTGTCTTTGCT
>NW_009260791.1:2959949-2960455 GCF_000687185.1 Egretta garzetta
AATCCTCCTGCCACATTAATGAGAGGGGGTTAAACCTCAAACCCAAGACTTTCCCTCCCCACACCCCTAATGTACAGCTGAGCTGCCCTGGAGCTGCCTCCAACTTCTGTGCCTGTGCAGAAGGGTGAAAGGCAGGTCTAATGTAGACATCATCTCTGTTAAACTGTTTCTTTCTCATTTAATGGACTACCACGGAGATCTAAATGGAGATAAAGTAGCAGGGCTCTGAGAACAGCCAGGATGCTATCTTTATGCAGCATGACAATGTGCAGTGGTTAATTAGACACCGTTAACCTATTTTAGTAGGGGACATAACTGGGATGAATGGGGGGAAATGTCCTTGAAATCTTTTAATGTCCACAGCTCAGGAGAGCTCTAGACACACTTGCATCCTGCACCGAGCCACAGCCAGGTGCCAGGAGGCCAGCGTGCAAGATCCAAGGCTCTCTTCGGCGTGCCCAGGGAGGCGTGAGGGCGGGTAACGTAGCTGAGGAAAACGGAAGCCG
>NW_009260791.1:2960724-2970374 GCF_000687185.1 Egretta garzetta
GGTCACACCCGCGGGCTGCAGGGCTCTCCCCGCGGGGGTGGAGGTGGAAGGGGATTTTCGGTATTTTACCGGGCCCTGGCAGCGGGGGGAGACTGGCCTGCGTGCTAGCTAGTGCGCTCCCTGGCACGTCTCAACCACTTCTCTTCATGAATCACGTGGAACCAGAAAGCTGCTTCAAGCTGTCCTCTTGCTAAAAGAATGAAATGGGGGGAAAAAGGGAACGTTTTGAGGGAGCAGGGGGATCAAAGGGAGAGCAGCGAGATGGGCTGCGTGCGGAGGAAGCCAGTCCCTGGCCAGCGTTCTGCCTCTGCGCTTCCACCCAAACCCATACCCACCCCAGCGCCAAAGGCTTGGCTCAGCCCACAGCGAGACATGAAGCCTTTTGCCTCTAGGGCACAGACTGTAATTCAGGTCTAGGCCTGAGGGAGGAGAGGGAAAAAAAAGATAAAAAAGGACATTGTACTGTCTTGCTCGAGTATTTTTTTAGTGCCCATCACCACGGTGAGTAGGCGGTGAGCTACGAGTTGCAGCTTGTTGGATAGCCTAAGGCACAACTAAGTTACACATCCAAAATGACGCGCAAGTGCTAACTGATCAGTCCTCCAGGCTCTCCAAGACCCACGGGTGTTGGTCACTGCTTGTCAGCTGAGGCACAGGGAGAGAAAAACACCCATCAAAGCTGTATGTAAACTAGAACCACAGCCCGTGCTGGAAAGCACCACCATGAGGTGTCTTCTCAGCTGTTCCACTGCACCTTCCTTGGGGCTCTCATCAGTTAAGCTTCCACTCTCTCTCTCCCTGGACTCTGGCAGCCTGGAAAAGCCAGATTTGCCTTTTATTAAACCAGGGGGTTCAATCTTCACATCTCCTACAATCAAGTCAAATTTTGCCATTGATTTCACCAGAGCGAGGACCACTATGAACCTTTATTTCTCTCACAGGATGTCACCTCACACCCCTCTGCTTCCAAGCCCTAAGGCACAGGCTATCTCTAGCTCCACAAAGGGGTTTTGGGCAGACACACATTTTTTTCAACTGTAATGGTCCCACCATCCACTTTCCGGCCCCTCATAGGCTCCCTGAGCTGCCAGGACCACATGTTGAACATGCTGCCCTGGAACATGGCAATGGAGGAAGAAGGATGCAGCGATGAGCAGGCACGCCCTGTGGGACAGGAGCTGGCAGACACTGCGGCTCGCCAGCTGGGGTTTTGGGCATACACACATTTTTTTCAACTGTAATGGTCCCACCATCCACTTTCCGGCCCCTCATAGGCTCCCTGAGCTGCCAGGACCACATGTTGAACATGCTGCCCTGGAACATGGCAATGGAGGAAGAAGGATGCAGCGATGAGCAGGCACGCCCTGTGGGACAGGAGCTGGCAGACACTGCGGCTCGCCAGCTCCAGCTGAAACGGGCTCGTGAGGCACTAACCAATCTCTAGCAGAAGTGGTAGTGTTTCTCCTCATGTCTTAATAGGTGGGCTTGCTTAACAGAAACAACAAAGGGAGGAAAGCTCTGGCAAGCAGGACTTTAGGAACTGGCACGAAAGAACAAGCTGACAGAGTTCACAGGGGTCACTGAACCTCAGCCTACTCACTGCATCGTCCCTGTAACAGATGTTCCCAGGGTTCCCCCACTCGCTCACTGGTAGAGAGCTGACCAGCAGAGCTGTTCAGAGCTCCCACTGAGCAACAGAAAAAACAACAACACTCCATACGTTCCTGCTGTGTGGGAAAACTGTGCTGCAGCTTCCAGAGGTATCCACCACACATCTTCGGTCCCTGAGAACAGGGGCTCCGATCCAAGCGATCATGTCTTCGGTCTCGAGCAAGCACCAGGGCCAACTCTCAAACCAAATGGCTCCTGAGGTTACAGAAGCACTTCAGTTTCCATTTAAAGGGAAAAGCACACTCCTGATCGTCATGGCTACTGCTAAAGGAGACAGAACTAGAATGCAAAGAAAAAGTATCTAAGGTGGTTTGGTTTTTTTCAAATCCCACAACAGAGAACAAACTCATCATTCTGAAGTACCGGGCCAAAGACTTTTTACTTGTGATTGGCCTCACTGAAAAAAATTAAATGAAAAACATTAGAAAGAACTAGATGTTTATTACTGAATGGCAGCTTGTGCTGTCATCTGAGCGCAACGGCTTCTGAAAGAAGGTATTTTAAGAACATGGATTAAGAACTTGAGAATATTAGAGGGGTTATATGGGTAGGGGGGCTGGGGGAGGGGGAAATAGGGCCAAGCAAGTAGTTCAGGTCATCTTAGGTCTCTTTCTACAGGTAAACTGCATTAAGCTAAACTCCACAGCCAATTTAGAGCAGACCTACAAAGGCCAGACAAGTTTTTAGCCTTGGCTTTGACAGATACAAAAGGGTTGCAAGTTGCATGTGTTCTTCAATCAGGTTTTTCTTTTTTAAACTAGAAATATTTGGGACAGCAAGGCTAGTATCCCCTGAATTTGCTGGTAAATTCCTTGGAGATGTAGAGAACTAAGGAAGGAAAATGCTTTGGTCCTCAATCAAAAAAATCAAAGAGACTTCACCCTGAGCACGCTCTGCCACCTTAGCAGCTCACATGGACTGTTACCAAAATTGTCACATTCCTGTTCCATTTTTGTCATGCAGACTTCGTTTTCTAGGGGAGCAAGAGACTTCAATCCTACTAGTTCTTCCATTGCACAGTGTCTTTCAGGAAAAAGAAGTCAAATAAAACTTCAAAAAAGAAGTCAAAGAAAACTTCACTAACAGAGAAAAAATAAAAAAATCTAGCTTTAAAAAAAAAAAAAAGAAAAAGAAAAAAGAAAAAAAAAAAGAAGAAAAAAGAAGAAAAAAGGCCCAACTCTTTTCCCAGGCTCCTCTGGGCACTGCAAAGACACAGGAATGGGCACAAGTCTAGCGTTTTCCCTTTGCAGGAAACCCTTGCAAGTCACACTAAGAAGGATTAAAAGGAAAAAAAACCCAGCCACAGTACTAAGGGATTCTCAGGTAACTCTTCTGTCTTTTAGGGACTTTCCTTTTTCTGCCAGTTATCTTTACTGAGTCTAAACAGAAACACCAAGGAGAGCTCACCCCAGCAATGACATGGAGGGACAAGAGGACAAGAGCCTGTTAGCATTCCTGGAACAGACAGCCTATTAAAAAAAAAAAAAAAAAAAAAAAAAGAAAGAAAGAAAAAAGGGGAGGGGGGTGGAGAGAGAGAGAATGAGAGAGGAAAAAATCCCACCCTGGGCCTGCACATTGCAGCTTACCGCCATCTTGATGTCCTTGATGCGTGCCGATGGCATGGAGGCGGCTGGCACCAGATCAGCCCAAGAGAAGGAATGAGAGGCCAATGGAGATTTATGTGAGGAGAGTGAGATGGACAAGGTAAAATTGTCAGGAGGAGTTGTTAGAAAGTAAAATATATTGTGACAATTCCACTCCTGCCGTTCATCAATAAACTGACAGATCATTTAGTGTCAATTAGGAGTGATAGATGGACAAGTCCCCATGATCCTGGGCCAAAATTAATGGCTGGGAGGGAGAGGGTGATTGAAAATGACGGCTGACATTGAGAGGAAAGTCCTGAAGGTCCCCAAGGGGCCATTACTTGCCTCATTCCCTTGCAGATCAATGCAGGGACAAACCCAAAAACAGACACTTCAAGACAAAACTTAATCAGACTTCCTTTTCTTTCTTCTCCTTCTAAGTTGTGCCCCCTCACTTGGCAGCCTTGATCCTTGTGCCTATACTCTTCACGTGATTGAGGACATCCACAGATGCCTGCAAGATGCAGAGTGAGGCTGCCGTCTTCCCTGCAGCTGGGAGCGTGGCTCTGCTCCTAACACAGCAGTGTCACAAGGAAGCCCAGCCTGAGATTTACCTCAACACTGCTGGACTGGGAGTAGAGGGCAGAAGCAATGACACAAGCTTCCCCCTATCATGTCAGATAGAGAAACCCATGAGCACTTTACTACTCCCACTTGCAAGACAGAGATGGCTAGTGGTTCTATAAACCAGGCACTCTCAGGGGTCATTTCGTATAGATACAACACAGGATAGTTTAAGCCCATATTTTTGAAACAGGAGGTTTTTAACTTTACTTGCCTCTAGAGACCTTGAATCATAAAACCCCTTAATCTCTTAAATAACTTTCCTCCAGCTCCAGGGTGCAATCTCACCATTGCCCACCCTCCAGAGCCCTAAATGATATCTACACAGAGGCTGGGTTACCCTGCTCTAAAGGTCACTCTGACTGCATCCCCTTCCTTCCTACAGCCCCTTAATATTCACCTTCTTGTTAAATGCATTCCTGGACACTGTACCACCACTTCTGTTTCAAAATATTTCAGCATGGCCATTTTCCTAAACAAGCCTTGATTACTACACCTCTGTATGACCAGTCAAAAAAGAGAAATTTCAGTTGTAGCTGGAGCACCTGTTGCTAAACTGCTGTGATCTCTGTAGAAGAAAGGAGGTACACGTGCAGGCACTGGAAGGGACTTCCTACTGAAAGCAGCACTTGCATGTGCTTGCAGGGCCACCTGAAATAAGCTGTGTTTATTCCACAACAACCCCAAGCTGCTGCCTGCAAAACTGTAAGAATGTTAAGGGGCTGACTGCAAGACCAAAAGGATCTGGGACCCAAGTAAACTGGAAGTGTCCCAAGAAGCAAAGAAATAAGATACTAAGAGGGAGAAAAACGGAAGAAATTCTGTAAGGGAAGTCATATAGATGAGATCAGCAAAAGCTGGAATTAAACAGATCCCAGAAGCACCTTGTCAAATCCTCACCAGTATGCAAAACCGAGTTCCTTTTCCTTTTCCCATTGGCAGGTACTTTGTGTTTCTTCCTTCTGATGCATGAGATAACCTGACAATAAACCTCTGCTTTGCTTGTCACAAGTGTCAACACTGATGTCATTAAGGACATCAGCACAGCGTTCAGAATGGCACTTGGGCTCCATCCAGTGGTTAGAGAGCTGCTTCTGTAGCAAAACCAGCTGTAATTACGATTATTTATGTAATCTCAGAAGGGTACTAGGCCCCAAGTGGCTGCCTTGGTTCTTGGCTGGTCCCC
This sequence comes from Egretta garzetta, assembly GCF_000687185.1. Lineage (NCBI taxonomy): Eukaryota > Metazoa > Chordata > Aves > Pelecaniformes > Ardeidae > Egretta > Egretta garzetta. The sequence continues at coordinate 2,965,792 of NW_009260791.1, forward strand.
TTTCCTCTAATATTGGGGCTAGAATATTGCTGGGGCAACAGTGGGACTGCCTCTTCTCATAGGGAGTGATTCTCCTGTCTGAGTACAAATATAAATAAATACAGCAGATTCAGGTGCAGAAGGCCCCACCAGTAAGGAAAAAAGATTCTTCCATCACTACTTTGCACCATTTATTTGCTGACTGGAGAGGACAAGCCCGAGGGTTTGCTCAGATGCTTACCTGCAGTCCTCATCATTATCCAGATTTACAAAATGGGACTCCTGGCAATGACAGCTGTTCCACAGAGGTACTGGGAGTCCAAAGTAATATTTCCACGCTTGACTTTTGAAAGCTTATCAGCAAAAGACAGCATTTTGATAGTTCTCGGGAATGTAAATATTTGACACTTGTAAATGCTATGGGAACTCATGATAAAATACTTTATCTTATTTGCACACCACCTGTGCGAATTAATTTCAAGACTAATTACAGGTTGGAAAACTTTGAGGGCCCTCCTCCTCTTCCTATCTTACGACAGTCTGAGACAGCAGTAGTCTGATGGAAAGAGTCAGCAAGATGGTGAGAATATTTGCAAGTTTGGCTATGTATGGCAAGAGCTGGGCAGGTGAGGGACTAAGAGGGAGCAGCAAAGGTAGAAAAATGGAAAAACAGGCTGCAAATTAAATTCTACTCTAACACGTGCCAAATGGAGACACAAAGAACAATTTCAAGTGATCATTTCACACTGATAAAGACTCTGAACTAGAAATATAGCAAAAAAGAGTTTAAGTATCCCTGCAGGAAAAGCAACAAGTGTGCAGTTGCAACTGGCTGAATCTCTCAGAAACAAAGCTAAAAGCTTAGACCTCATATGGGGAGAGAGTAACACATAAACAGCTACAAGATCATTTCACAAGTGGCTGCAGCATCCCATCTGACCCACAATCTCTTTACACAACACAGACAATCTAACTGTAGCCACTCTGCTCATCCTTCTTTTCTAAGTAAAAAAAAAAAAAAAAAGTCACAGATTTTAACACTGTCAGTTCTGAAAACCAAATTATGTGAAGCAGCACAACTCCCAAGTGTAGGCTGTTACACTGGCATAAAAGTACTTATACCTACATCAGATACATTAACAGAAGTATGTTATTCTAACTACATCTACACTAGTGCAATTGGAGCAAGTTAATGTGATGGGTTTCCAAACTGAGTCAAATTGGTTGAAAAGCTGTGGGGAGATAGAGCCTGAGAAAACAGAAACAACAAAGCTACAACAACATTGGTATGACATCAGCCGATGACTCAGACTTTTCACATGAAGGCTTTACTCTGGGATATGTCACAAAGACAGCCTTACAGGCCAGCATCTCAGACTTTTTTTAAGGGCAAGAAGGAGAGAGAACAGCTTGGGGAGAATACACAGCTGAAGGAAAGAAAAGACAGGGGAACTAGCTGTACAAAATCCTTGCACCTCATATGACTAAAGAAAGTCAGAACAAACCTCCCTTCATAAAATTTATTCAATAAAAGCTCTTAATACAAATGAAAAGAATGCTGTCAGATATGACATGATATCATATGCACAACTGAGCAATCTTCATCTCATGTCCCACTGTGCAGGGTCTCACAGGTAGAAAGGTCTGCAGCCCTCCATCTCCTGTTCTGCTTCTTCAGCTGAATTGCGTCCAACCTCATAGGAGCATTTACCCCAGACACCTGCTATATCTATAAACCATGCAATTGGGATGCTGGAGAAGCACCACTGATAGCTACTGCTCCAAATCTATCAGATGAGGCTAATGTCAAACAGTGGAAAACACCCTGAAGTAGCACATTGCACAGTGCTGTTACATTGGGAACCTGTACACTGTCCTTCAGGGCACATTAGGCACAGCCCTGAATAAGAGTACTAGCTCCAATCCAGTCCTTCACCTAGCTAACTATTACATAATTTACTTTTCCTAAACAATGCAATTCACCCTTGTTCTCTGCTATCACATTTCCATAAAGCTTCTGCTTGGTCCTACAAAGATCCAGGATCAACTGGTGGCAATTTTTTTATAACCCTGAGGTGAATGCATCTTTGCAATGGCAACTTCTAGCTGCAGCCAGCCTATGAAAAATAATGCCATTATCAGAGTTTAACTGGAGAGGAACAGAGGAAGTTCAGTCTCCAGATTTTCAGCTGATTTATTCTTCAGAGACAAACAGAGTGATAATTTTCCCAGAAAAGTACTGTTTTCCAGAAAAGCTACCTCAGAATATAGACCATCCTTCTCACCTCCCAAGAAATACTGACTGTGTAACGGGTTTCTGGATGTCCTCTCCCATTCTCAGCATTCCAGGAAAGAAAATACATAATTTTTCCATAGATCAGAGTGCTTCTAAAGTATATGTCCAGACACATACACTTATTACAAGCCTTAATGTCTACAAGCAATCTCACACCACACCATGACTGAGCCCTTCAGCTCTGTGAATAGCAAATAAAACACCACGGTAACTTTACAGCTTGAAAAATAATAAATAGCTTGAAACCAAGTAATGTCCTCCCAGCCTGAACCGTCCTTTAGTTTTCATACCTATTCTATCACCATGTCCACATATTTCCTTTCCCTTATGTGTCCTTCATAAGCATCAGGCTTCTCAAACTACACTCTACAATTTGTATACTTTTTTCCTCCCATCTCTTCTCACTGACCATCTCTATTATCCCATAACCCCATACACATATAAACATTGACAAATTTCACCTTTACTGTCTAGGCTGATCACTAAATCCTGAACTGTTCATTGCATTCTTGTCAGTGGGGCACTGTCATGTGTCACTCTCCTGGAAAGGACACAACCAGTCAAACAATCCCCTCCCAGCTCCTGCATTTGACATGCTCATTACGTTCTTGGCTCCTTCCCAGTTACTGTACCAGGTAAGGAATACACTGCTTCTGGCAGACAGCAAGATCTTCACAGTTCTGAGCCCTGCCAGGCCAATTTATAAAGAGCATTAGCCAGTGGAACCAAGCAAGAGCTATACTTCAAATGGTTCAAAGGAGTTACAATGATATTGGACACATAGGCCATATACAAGATCCAGAAAAACTGTTCCAATGGCTGTGACAGTAAAGCCCAACTAGTGATGTTCACTTAATCCATGCCTAAGCCCCTCTTAATAAAGAAAGAGGTAAGGACTCACTTGGTAGGTGCCAGTACAGGATCATCTGCCCAGCCTCCTTGCCGGCGCGGGGGTTTAGGTGGTGGACCCTTTAATAAAGAGAAGAGACATGTTACAGCCAGCTCCAGTCAAGGCAAAGTCAAGCCAAGTGAGACACCAGGTCCACACATACTAATGTAACACTTTACCAAATAATAGATGGAGAGATAGTGTTTAAAATGTTGTTTACTCATAAAATAAAAATAAGACAAATATTGCAGGACAGGTTTTTAAGTGTCTCTGTGAGCAAAACGTGATCACAAATCAGTATCTTGATATGTTTCAGATCTGTGTGCCTTTGACTTGCCCAGGACACATGGTAGAGTAGCAGACTGATCCACAGAGGATGCACTCTCCTGGCAAAATACGGTTCACTGGGAACTCGTTCCTTACTGCTGCCCACATCTCAGTGGGAGGTATCACGTTACATGCTTCCTAGGGTACAAGTCAGCTCGTTTTAGACATCTTGGTTTAGATGAGGAACTGTTCCTAAAAAGTGTCTGCTTTTGTCCACTGCCTAGAATAGGAGGTTAGATGCCAGGTTCTGATACATGCAGTCATACCAAACACCTCTAAAGTTAGCTGAGATGAAGCCCAGCACTGCCACCACTGAAACACTAAAGGGGAAGCTCATCCGAAGCTTAAAGACACTCCCTGCTATTTTCTTGCATTGTCTTGTGCGGCACTCTGCCGCGCAGCAGGAGAAAACAGGAATTCAGCTTGGGGCTTAAGATGGGAATTTTCAAAGAGCAGGGCCACAATTTCCAACCGCATGGGAGCTGCCTGTTGCCTTTCGGAGTTTTGGGCTCAGTTCCCCCTGCCTGAAGCACCTCATACAGCAGCAGCTTCAGTGTTTTGCACGACAGGCAGTGGTGAAAGCAGAGTGGCAAAATTAACTCAGTGCATGAATGCCAGCTTATATAGCTCCCAGTTGATGGTCCCCAGTAAGGGAAGATGGGTTACAGGGATCTCTGAAGGGACCATCATGAGAAAGGATGACTGGGTAAAAGGTGTCCCATAATGGGGAAAAATGGTAACTGCAGAGGAGACTAAGCTGGAGCAATGGTGGGGAAACAGGTGGCTCCCACAGCTTTCATTAAGAAAGGGAATGAGCTGGGCGACTCCTGAGGATTTTTGACTTGACAGAGGGGACCTTGCATGTGTGGTGGGGTCAACCCTCAGCCAAAGCCAAATTACCTCTTGCCACAGACGGGGAAGGGGCTGAGCTAACCCCTGATGGTAGGGGTCTCCCATGTTTATTTCTTGAAGCAGAAGCATTGTTTGTGAGTGTGGGAAATGAAGAGAGCCTGCCAGGGGCAGCAGCTGCCTGCTGCAGGGAGGGGGCACGACCCTGCATAGCTCCATGATAGGAGCAAAAATAGTCTTCCT
>NW_009260791.1:2970525-2981535 GCF_000687185.1 Egretta garzetta
AGCTTTCTTCAGCAAAGGGAGCACAGGAGGGCAGAGGGACAGGCAGGGAGCGTGAAACGCAGGAAACAGCCTCCTTATATGGGCTCATCCGCAGGGGACAGAGCTCAGTCGACTGGAATGACCATGTCACAGAATGTGAAGCCTTCAGGGGCCCAAGTGAATGGAGTTTTCTGATCTTTAAATGATTCCCCCAGATTCTTAAGATGCCAAACCAGAGAAGAGGCTACAGTGCCAAAAAAGGAGCATTTTGAATTCAGTTGATCTGGACACACCCAGAGCCCAGGAAAAAGGGGAAAAACACACCACATATGGGCGTGCATGCCCACATCCCTATTCCCATTACACACACCCCTACCTCAAAAACACACTCCCTCCCACACGGATCCTTCCCATGCAAATAACCCTCCTCCTTCCTCCCCTCACACCATCTCCCAGATAGCCAGCAGGCCATGGTCCCAACACACAGACTCACAACTCCTCGCAAAGGTGCACGGAGTTACACAAATGTCACCAAAGAACCCAGACCATAAGGCTGAGGGAAAATGCAGCATCTCCAGGGCATTCCAATGCACCTGCAATTTAATTTCCTCGTCATCTAAACCAGCCTTCAGATCCAAGCTATCTCAAGTTGGGCACTCCATATCAGAGGGTGATGAGAATGACTTCCCCAGTCTCTGCACCTGGCATGACTCTGTAGCATCTAGGGGGTTGATTCCTATGTCTTGCCAATTTTATAATGTCTTCCCATTGATCACACACACCAGACAACCCTGAATGTCTGGCAGACCCTGACAAACACCTCACATACACCTACAGGTCTTTTATTCCTCTTGCAATAAATCAGGTAATTCTTTTTGAACTGCCCACAGGAGCACTAGCAACAGGAAAGGTAATGTTAACTGTCAGCTGAGGATAAATAGCTTTTCTTTGTTAGTTGCCTGGAAAGTGCCGTAATAAGGTCACATGCCACATGCACTTTTGTCAAGCAAATAAACTTACCTTCATATACTTTCGCATTTCCAAAACCTCAGCATAATTTACAATTCACAATGCAATGCTGTGCATTGCCATAGTATGGGGACAGGTAGAGACGTTGCAGTTGCAAGCAAGAGCTTGAGGCAGAAGGTGGAAAGAATGTCAACCCCAGAGAGAGCAGAGCAGAAACAGAGGACTCTGTTCTTCCGTAATGAGCAAATGTGCTCCTGAACACACGTTTTTGGTGAAAAAAACTGTGGACTTTAAATGATCAAACTTATTGGTACCTATGTGTTATACTGGAGCAAGATTTTTATATATGTTCCCAAATGCAAAGCTAAGCTATACAGCCAAATGGTTTGGTGTCCAAAACACTGAGATTCCACCAGCTCCTGACAACAGTGTTCTCTCTCAGCTCTTGCTGCTCAGTCTCTTTCACAGCATTAACTGACTACTTGCTTGCTGTGGTTTGCTTTTCCACTTAAGTTTTGTCAGTTATTTATCTCCAGAAGATTTTCTCTACCCTAGTTACTGCAGATGGTCCACTTTTTCAAGGAACATTGCCATGGCCTGGGCTCTTTATTTTTTCTCAGAAATTCAGTTCACCATTTTTGTGATGACACTTTTCCAGTATTTCTCAGGCTGCCTTCCTTACCAACACTTTCATACTACCACCATAATCAGTATTTTATCTCTCCCTTTGAAAAATCACTGGCCTGAATTCCATCTCTCCTGCATTAAAGTAGAAACTCTACCTTCTTTATCTGTAGTCAGGCCCTTTCTTATCAGACAGATGTAGAATTCTAATTTGGCTTCCCCATTAAGGCAGAAATTTCCAGGCCACTTGTCAGATCAAGTCTGCGGTTCTGAAGGTCCTAGTTGAATGTTGCTTCCTTCATGGAAGCAACTATGCTGTGTGTCTCTGGATCCTGAGGGTCCAGCAAAGTTTCTTTTAGGACCTACCATGACACAGGCAGATTACAGGCAAGTTGGGTCCCTCAGATTCTCAGACAGGTCTGAAAATATGGACTAATTTACCTTCATCAACATGACAACTCCTTTGAAACAGCAGCCACTCTGTGCAGGGAAGCAGGGACTCAAATGACATTGACAGTGTGCAACAGAGGACATACAATTTTTCTGTCGCGTAATACATCTAAAATGCATGGGATCTATATTCTGCCCGATATACAAACAATGTGAGATTTTATACAGTATGTAGGTGCCTTGTTTTTATCCAGTATTGACCATGGAGCAGAAAGAAGTATGGCCAGTCAAGTTTCCTCTTCTCCAGCAAGTTGCCTGAGGCTCCCTTGACTGAGGAAAAGCAAATTGCCACTAACAGGCCTGATGAATTAGTTCTGACTGCTGCCAATTAAAGAGCTGTAAGTCAAACAGCCCTACTGCTTCCAAGCAGCCACATAACACTTACAATCTATACTGATTTCAGAGCATATATGATATCAAAAAGGGCTCAGTTCTGAGATCCATGCAAGCCTCGGCTTTTTGCAAAGAACAGCCTATGTCTGCTAGCCCTCTTCATCATGTCGGTTCAGGTAGTGCACCTGATTTTAATGAATCCCCTCCGAGGACTTCGGCATGTCTTAAATGCCTAGTAGAAAATACTGGATCCCCATCTCATCCACAAGCCATCCTTCATGGTCACTGACCTTCCTTTACTAGGGAAAGTTCTAGTTCTATTCTTGGGGGGGCTTAAATATTTTCCGTCATCTATCACAGCAGGTAAAGGAGCAGCTCATGTTGTTAAACAGCTATCAAGAATTTCTTCCCTAAACCAGTGGTCAGCCACCTAGTCAGCTTACATGTGTACCTGCTAGGAAAGCTGTCTTACTGCAACATTTGGCACCTTAACCCGTCTCACGACTTACTGCATGAAAACAGTGAAGCAGCACACAACAATCTGATTCTCTAAGCAAGGGAATCAGGTAGAATCCTTTCACAACCCACAGTCACAGAGCAGTGCCCCTCCAGTCCTCCTAGGCATGAACATCTCTCAGTTTGCTACTACCCTGTGCTACGTACTGTCAGACATGTTCCCATTCATCTCCACCACTCGTACAGTTCTTTTGCTGCCTTCAGGTGGGCCCAAGAGCACTCAAAACATGAAATAAATGTGCAGAAAAGGAAAAGCTTTTAATAAAATTATTTTTTATGGGATTGTCACTAATCCACATCAAGGTAGCCAAGCACAGAGGATACTAGAAAGGCTGGGAAACATGGCTGACTAGAAATGCTATTTCAGTAGATGTCATCAAAAGGCTAGTAGATAACCTCAGAAAGCTGAAAATAACTGCCCTGCTGGCCAGCCACTCGGGGTGCACGGGAGAAAGGCAGTGCAAGGCCTTGGGGAGCTCCAGGCCACGCAGTGCTGGGGCTCACACTGGGGAAGTTGGCCTAATTAGGGAACAAAAGTTCAGCTGCATTTTTTAGATTCCTCCTGGAGAATCTGGCCAACTTCCAGTTCAGCGGTCCCCAGGAACAGGCTGGGAGTCCAGCATTTCTACAACCAACCAGAAGACCACCAGTAAAAAAGCAGCAGTCCAGGTAAAATGGAGTCAGGTAAAAAAGCCAGTGCTTCCTTGGATGCTGGTTCCCTTTGGTGGTGGGTGTTTATCAGCACAATGCAAGAATCCAAACAGATGACAGAAACTCTGCGACATGGAGGGACAAATTCAGCTCAGCCCAGGACAAACACACAAATGGGAGGGCATTCACAATGTGCAACAGCTACAGGAAATTCTGCCTCAGAGAACCCTCCCAGGTTCTGAGAGATGCCAGTTGCTTCAAAAGCTATCTACTGCCAGTCCACCCCACTCCCAATTGCATGCCTAAGAAGGCAAAATCCTGGAAACAGTGCCTCACACAAAATGCAGCTAGCTCCCGGTGAGGGCTCTTCTACAAGCTGAAGATCACAGGGGAGAACAGGATGCTAGAGAAAAACAACACAGACTGTAAGGTCTTTGGGAATAGGAAATTTTTGTCCCAGGCACACACCAACACTCTCTATATCTTGCTGCAATGCAAGCTGTATATACAAAAAGGGCCATAGGGGACTGCATTACAATTATACATGACTTCTTAGGTCATGAATTCTATGAACTAGAGTGGCTGGACAGTGCATAAACCACTGTGATTATTTTCACACAAATAAGGTCCCCCAGTGAGCACCCAGCTGAGTGCAGCCAGTGCTGGGCTCCTCAGTCATACATTTCTAATTTTCAGGGGATGTGAGGAAGAGCATTTGGGGATGGGCTGCTGCACAGATCCAGACCAGACCAGACAAAGGAATGAGAGTTTGGAGCTGGGTGCCAACCACTGTGCGAAGGTAAGAACTGGGTCAGGAAAATACCGCTCTGATTAAAGGCCCTGATCATATCAAGCCCCAGGCCATGTCTACACCACAGGTGCAGACACACCTGCAAGCAGGATCCATGTGAGTCAGCTGGAGTCTGGAAACAGTCTAGCTTTAGGTACTTCTGGTGACCAAGCTGGTACCTCCCCAGGTACTGCTTCTCACTAGGGAAGCTCTGCATCATTCTGCACTATATTTTAGGATGCAAATACGCTCACTCAAAACAACCCCACTGAACTTGGCAATGTAAGTCCACAGTTGGTTTCATATTTCAGGTACTGGAATTTTTTTACTAGTTGTTCTCCCAACAAACGTTCATTGAAAACAATTATTCCTGACATGTTGTCTTAACCTAAAAAGCAACAGCCCATTTTTCCACCCAAATTGTTTTAAAAACACTGGGAACTAGAACTACAGGACTTGGTTGCCCCCTCTGGAAAGGTTAGATCCTCAAATCCTCTTTCCAACTGTTGCCTTAAAGCATGTCATCACTCAAACTTTGAGTGACAGAAAGCCACAGAGGTCAGTGTCCACCTAGCTAAGAGTCAGAAATCAAGTGCTCTCCCTGCTTTAGTCCATTAAGGACCTTGAGACTACCTACGGCATGTCTACCAAAGCACAGCTAGAGAACAAGGTCCCAGCTGGACTCATTACGACTGGAACAGACATCTTCCCACTTCAATGTTGTTGCCTTCAGCTAGAAAGTCCTTCCCTGTGGCCCAAAAATTCTTTCAGTTCCCTTTACAAAGCAGGGCAGCTTCAGGAGAGAAGACTGAGAGCCTTCTCACACCCAGAACAGCTTTGTCATTATACATAATATTCTTTAGGGAGGTGGGAAACATTACTTGATATATCTTTCAGGAGGAAGAAGAGGACAATAAAATCAGTATCTTCCAGCTTGGAGAGTGTGGGTTTAATCTTTATGTATAGAGCACGTGGCTTCAACATTGAAATGAACACCTCCATCCCTGGAGGTTCCCAAAGGCAAGGAACAGCCCTACTCCACTGCTAAAGGCTACAAAACACAGGAACATCCGCTCCCAGAGCTCTCCAAATGGGGCCAGAGCTCCACAGAAGGACAGGGTTCGACACACTGCAGTCCCCAGCCACTCTTTGGATTTTAACAGATCCACAAGCCCATCCTGAGACTGTCTACATACTGCACAGGCACCTAAAACAGGCTGTGGATTTTGCTATGAGAAGGCAGCATCTAAATCCCCCTGTGGATCTGCATTTAGGGAATCCCCACAGTTCTTCTGCATAAAGCTCTATTCTCCTTTCAGGCAGGGACTAAAGCAAACTAGAGGAGGGACTTCTCCAAGGCCCCAAAGCAAATCTGTGGCACAGCCAGGAAGAGAACCCAGCAAAATCTTGGTTCACAGCCATGTTCATACTCCTGCCTATTCTGCCTCTGCAAATTAACTGAAATATTAGGATACACCCTTTATTATACCATTGATCAGCCTTACAGCCTTTGGCTAAATGTCCCAGGCAGCCTTGGAAGGTGCAGCCAAAGGAGTGATTCAACTGGCAAAAATTCAGATCCAAGATGAGTGGTTTGCCAGGGGATGCAAAACAAGTCTCAGAGCAGGCAGATGGCTGGAGGGCAGGACTTCAGCAGGTATGTTCACATTGACAGCCCAGATGGGGCTGTTTGCTAGCATTCAGGCAGCCACAAAGGATCTTCAGCACAACAAGAGGAAAGGGACCAAATCCAGGAAGAGTTCAGATTGTAACACTCAGCACAGCCCAAAGGGAGTTCAGAGAAGGGTTACATGAGCCATCAGGGGGACGAAGGGGCCAACTTCGGACAAATGATTCAAGAAGCCAAGTATTTCAGCTTGGCTCGGCAATGACTAAGGGAGGGATATACTGCAACAAGTTTTGGATCACACTTTATAATACAAAGTTCCACTAATAATTGGTTTGGAAGAGACTTATGATACAATTAACAGAAGTTTGTAAGCGTACAATATTATAAGTTACAAGCAGCTTACTGATCAGTTAGATTTCTCAACACTTGGTTAACCATTTTGTTACCTTTCACAGGCATTTACAAATGGAAAAATACTATAAAGTGTGACTGTGATGCTTAAGAGCATAAGCCTGAATAAAGAGTGCAGGAATTATCCAAACATGAGGGGTTTCAAAGCAGGGATCACTTCAAACTAAGGAAAATCTCCTTGCCAGGCACCATTGCATAACATCCCTGAGGCAACAACAATCGCTCATGTGGAAGAGTCACATCAGTTTAGTTATTTTAATGAAATTTAGCAGCCAGGAGCAAGAAGGCGCCTGTGGCATGTGACCAGCCACCACTGAGTACAACAGACCTTGGGAATCAATGTAGGGCACTATATGGAGGTGGAATTAGTTCCAGCGAAATGACTGTAAGGACTGGTTCCGGTGGTGGGGGGAGTGGGGGGGTGCTGTGGGGAAAGTTTAGATCAATTATCAGCAAAAATTTCTATTGGGTAACCAGTCCCCAAAACTATACCCATCAGTGGGAGGTCTCTTTGCCTGATAAATGGAAAAGTGCTCTGGGCATAGTCCTGAACCATCCATCACTGATGAATAAACCCAGTGGATCTTTCCTACAATATCATCTCTAGCACTACCAAGAGAAAACTGAGCTAATCTGAATAGTCTTGACTCCTTGCGATGAGCATACCCTTCTGAGGCCAGAACTAATGAGATGGGTGAGACGGGTTTCTTTTCTGGGCTTTCAATTTCACAAATGAATCTACTGTGTTACCAGTACTGGGCTAGTGCTTCAGCAGAAGGAATTAAGAGTATGGGAGAGGATGTTTTAATTGTCTAACATACACAGAGAGCAACTCTAGCCAGGAAAAATTGGGCAACACCAATTCCATGGTTAGGAAGAGTGCAAGACAATTAGCCCAAAGACTTTAAGAGAAACAGGTTCTCAGGTTGCTCTGAACACCACCACCCTGGCTTCTAATGCCAAATGAATGCTGAGATGTATTTTAGCTTTGCTGCAGTATGAGAAAGGATATGTGTATTTTCTCTGTGTAACAGGAGCCTGGTAAGAAGCACTATACCATCCTACTGACCACAGATATTAGCATTCCAGTGCTGGTGCAATAAAAAGGAAAGACTCACAGAAAATATAAAGGCACACATCCTTGTTACTACTGCCTGGCCTTCTCCTCTGGGGCACCAGCAAGACTTCATAATCCCCGAAGACAAGTTTTCCTGTTATGGGAGCAAGCTAACCATACTGGACAGCAAATCTAGGCTCAGTCAGGTTTCGCCCTCTATTAGCTAATTGTTGCCCTGACTTTTAAATTAAAATAGAGTATCTTCCCAATGGCCACATATACAGCTGTGACCTCAGAACAAGATGCAGCAGCTGATAAGAGCAGCTGTTACAAAGATAATAAAAAAGCCTGTCAGCAAGAGGAACAGAAGATGCAGGAAAGGCGCTGCTTCTGAGGCAAACTTTGTCTTATTCTCCAATACAAGAGTCCCCTCTTAAGGTAGTCTCCAGACACATGAATAGGTTAGTCCTACTAGTCCCCTTCAGAGGAGCCAGCATCTACCTAGAAAGCCTCTAGTCTTACATGGTCAACCTCTTCCTCAGGGTCTTCATCCTAGAAGGATCAGGAGGGAAAAAGAGAGAAAGAAGTTAAAGGGAAGAACTATGGAAGCCAGCAAAAAATAGCTTGAAGATTGACATGAATGGCTGTCCTGCAGCACATGCTTTGCAATCTTATTCACTTGAACAAAGCACAAAGTTGATCCCACCATTGTAAGATTTTATATCCACAGTCATTTATGCATATACCAACTGTGATACTATAAAGCAGGTCTGTTTGACTGCAACGGCAGGGAAGTCTGCCAGCAATCAGGCCTTGAAAAGCACAGTAAAGGAAAAAAAAAAAAACCACCACTAGAAATGAGAGCAAGAACAGACTTAGTTCCTTTTCCCTGTAGCATGAGAAAACCCAAATTATTCAGGTGTGTAAGATGCTAGAAAGATTTGTACAGGTAGGCTCTGCAACCAGCCAGAGACCAGAAATTATGCTGGTCATACTTGGGGTTATATACTGTAGCAGGCTGCAGCCCTTTTTTCAGGAGCTACTGTTTCTCAAGACAACCTCAGATCCTCCACTGGGAGCAGCAGCAGTTAGCATAAGACAGGCAGAGCTAAAAACATTGTTCACTTTAGTAGATGAACTTTAGCTAACCCTACAGTATGAGAGTAGCTTGGTTATTGGGTAGATGAGCAACTCAAGGAACGCAGCCTGTTAATCGCTGTGAAAGCTACAAACCAGTTGAGAACCTTTCTGATGAGCAGACTGTCAGCAGTGGTGACAACCAGTTGTCAGGCACAAAATGTAAGAAGGAGGCCATTAAGAACCTGGTAATATCTACACTATCCTAGAATTAACAGTGTTCAGAACCATGCAGGGAGAGAATCTAGGGTATCCCACAACCCTGCACCAGGAGCACACATAGGATGACTGGAAACACTACACTAACCCACCTGAGTTTTCTTCTGGACTGCATCATCTCTCCTGTGGAACAGGGAAGCCATGTGATTCATAAATTGCATATATCTCTGATTAAAGTGGTTTGATACGAGTCCACTTAGTGTCTGTGCTGTCATCTGGTCTTATGGTCTTATCATGACAGGTTAGGGCAGCTGGGGTACAGAAGCATCTTTTTCAGTGAGCAGCATAAATGAAATCAGATTTGCCCAAGTGGTAAAATCTGTTGGCAACGTGTCTGTCAGCCAGGGACCCACTTGTTCCCACATCCGAGAGCAGAAAGGCTTCTGCGGCACCCAACATGACCTAAGCTTCTCTGGATGTACAGAGGCCCAAGCAGTACAGGACTCAGTAGCACAGAAGGAAATCCAGCTGGGTAAAACATGTTGGAAAAGCATTTAAATAACCACTTCTTTGAACAATCTTCCACATGGATTTCACCCTCAGCAATTGATTTGCAGTTGTTTATTCACTTGGGTTAGATAACAGAGTCCTACTTAAATGATGCTTGGATGTCAGCCTAAAGAATCACTGCCAGGAGTGTTTGTAAGCTGGGTGGTAGAAGTCCAAATAGCTGCTTTTCAAAATTCACCTGTGGAAGTATCCTTCAAATATGAGTGGAGGTGGCCCAAGCTTTGTCTGTCTACATGAATCTCTCCGGAATAAGATATTTTTTTATAGAACAGAAATGTTAATTTTTTAACCATCACCCAAGGACTGCAACTACATATGCAAGCTTGCAAGTATCAGGTAGGACAAGATAAGAACATACTTTCAGAAGTGAAAGCACAGAGCCTTTCCTCAGGCTTTGGTAAAACATGGGGAAGAGAACCAGCAGGGAACTTAAGATGATTTGGGGGCAAACCCTGATATAAAGTGAAAGTGATCCTGTCCTACCTGTGTGGAGATATTCTCAACATAGCCTGGAAAACCCTCATCCTTTAGAGGCTGACACATTGCTTATTAAAGCAGTCTCCACTCAAAGGATCTACAAAGTGCTGCCAGAGAGACGCTGACAACATCACATTGAGATTGTAAGAGGTAAAACCCAGGGAAATCTTGAACAAGGTCCCAAGGGAATCCCATCACTGTAGGATGAAGAGAAAACAGACTGTAGAAGCAGGATAACATTACAATATCTTTGCATACTGATTTCTTATGGAACAGCAAATAGTTCACTCTTGCTGAGAGAAGACATAGAAGAGGAAAAAATTGCTGATATATTTTTTTAAAAAAAAAAAAAAAGGCTTTTCCACTCAGCTTTCCAAATCAATCTCCTCAAGAGTTCCAAACCTGGCCAAACAGCTTCTTTTGGTGGATGTCATCAAGCCAGCATTCAGACTGTTGGATGCAGTGATGTTAGAGCCAGGAAAAAGGTTTTACTTTTATTCTATAGAAGTGTCCAGAAGTCCTGGTAGGACGGGACAGCAAAGATCTTCAACAGATCTCATTATATGATCTGCCCCTCCCATTATGCAAAGAACATGACCAGCTTGAGTTTGTCCCATTTTGTCAGAAACTTGATAGCATCAAGATGAGTAAAAAGTAACACATCAAGCCAGGGGATGGGAAAGGCCTCCCAATGGAAAAATGGATACATTACCCCTCGGAAAATGAATGTTTGAAATGCCGAGTTCTGGCACGCAGCAAGCAGATTTATCTCTAGGAATTCCCATTTACAGCATATTCCCCTGGGTGCCCAAGAAGTGCCTGCCGATTTGCCAAGGAGTGCTAAAGGCCAGGAACGCACACAGCCATTGCTGCAGGAGGATGCTGACTGCACCAATTACAGCAAATAATCATGTTCCTTCTTGCCTCATGAAATAATAATACATAGCTACAGTCTTGTTTGTTAGTACTTGTACTTCTGAAAAGGCAGGAATGGTCTGCATGCCAGATGGCAGACTGTGAGCTTTGTGACCCTTAGTGAGCCCCTTGAGGAGACAAGAGGTCTAAATTCGAAGGTAATGCAGATACTTCCACACAGGAATGGGAATTATCAAACAGGTATTTGGGCAGAGCAATTACAGATACACTGCTGTAGTTAAAGAACTTAACTGTGGGAGATACGTACATACAACAGGCTCTGAGAAGATACTAAGATACCATACCACTTTCACAGAGCTTGGGGGAAGTGTATTAGGCTAC
>NW_009260791.1:2981601-2984660 GCF_000687185.1 Egretta garzetta
AGTTGAGATGTACCATTGTTTGGAGTCTCTTTCAGAAGACAGAGTCCAGGTCAAGGAGAAATCAGCAGTAATCTGATAAAATCTATGTTCTAAGTCAGATGATTTGCCAATTGACTTCAAAACAAAGATCTTCTTAATTATGTTAAATGAGTTGTTCACCTGAATTTCCTTGTAATAAGCCCAAATGTTGAAACATGGATAGACAGGTACTTTTTCCTTCTTTCAAGCAAGCTGCTCTGACTGGAAAACACTTCCTGGATGCTTCTCAGTGTCATGAAAAGACCAGAACAATAGCACAAATGGTACGTTCATACCAGAAATTTGAGCTGGGTGGAAACTGGGTGGATTGAAGCGGAATTAAAAAAAAAAGTCAAGGTGAATCTTAAAACAGTTTTAAAACTCTGAAAAACAACTGAGGGCAGAATCACCATCCTAAACGTGAAACTGCACATCAAGGGGTGAATACGTTTAAGACAAACACCTTTGTCTTCAAAATCAGAAGTAAGAATAAAACCTCCTATGCTGAAATTAATTACATGGGGCCTCCTCCACTACTGCCAGTTCCAGAAAAAAGTACTGGGTTTTTTTTTTTATTTTGCATTTCTTTTGGGAAGGTTCCTTGAAAAAGTTTCAAGACGACCAGATGGCTGAATGAGACATCCATTGTAACAGCTGACCCCACCACGTGGGAGGCAAGCCAAGGCCAAGCTTCCAGAAAAGTAGAAAGTGATTGCCAATCCAGGGTAAAGGAAAAAACAATATTAGTTCTATTGAATGCTCACTTTGGTATCAAATATGATCGTGTACGAGAAGCCTCCAATTCTGGAGCAAAGAAAAAGGCTGAGGATTATTTGTAGTGGATTTTGTCTCTTCTCCAGTAGCTCCAAGGTTTTCAGTTAAGAGCAACATTTAGCAACAAAGAACTGTCTGAAAGGAGACTATCAACACAAACGGTTCTTCCTGGTGGTTAAGATCCAGTAATAACATATTTGAATCTTGTAAGGCGTGGAAGGCCTCACCCTCCTGCTGCTGAAAAGCTCACTGCTTTCCAACAGAAGACTGTAACTATTTCTTAGTCCTATCCAGGAGTGCCCAAGGATTGGAGCCTTTATGGCTATTATCATGGCTATGATGCCAGATATACCAAGTACAACTGCAGTAAGTTACAGTCAGTCAGCTGTACCCCTACACCATGCCCTGGGGCTCTTTCTAACCAGGGAATCAGTTCATCAACTAGGTTGGCCAGTTCCAGTAAGAGAACAATCTGACAGTGAGCCACCCTCATCTGGAGGCTAACCAGCAATTACACCCACTTAAACCACCAGCTGGTTTCTTTAAGACTTTCTTTACCTATCAGGCTCATGGTTATTTTGATTTCTTAAATTGCGCCTTCTGCAAACTCCCTCACGGAACACCTCCTGAACTCCTATAGCATACCCAGGAGGGACAAACGCATAGGCAGAACACGATTCTCTGGTATGCCTATCAAGAGAAAAGAGCATACTCTCTCCAGAAAAAGAGGCCTATTCTATAAGGTGCTATTGCAAACTAAGCCATAACAGTGTATTTTCAAGAGCATTGCAGGGACTCCAAAGAAATATCCCCCCACAAAACCAGTTCAGCACAGATGGCTGGGACACAGCTACTCAGTGTAATAGGAGCGTTTTTTCATGCCACAGAGGACCAGGGAGTAGCCACTCAGGCCTCTCAGCACAGTAGATTGAAGCACAGTTGGTGCTAGGGTGGCCAGCAGGGCAAAGTGGGTTTGCAATTTAAAGAAGCCAAGAATATGGTATGCTGGAGACCACGACTGGCACTGCAAAAAGCTAAGTATCAACTCACTGAAACAAATACCATTGTCAATAAGGTGGAAGTCCAATGACCCTTTTGTCCACCTGAAGGTGTCAAAGGAGAAAAATCTGTATGTCGTTTCTTGACAGGTGCTCCTTCCAGCCGGAGATGCTTGTGGAGCAGCCATGCTAATCTCAGAGAGCAAACCTCCAGGCAGAATTTGAGCATTCTGGAGTGCTAAGCAAGAAAGTGAATCGAAATGGTTCCGCTCTCATCTTTCTTTGCCTCACTCTCCTGTGAAAGAGGGGTGCCAGACCATCTTCTGCTTTTTGAAGATGTACTGCCAAAACAGTTTCTGAACAAAAGGTTTCCTCGAAATCCAAGTGGGAACTGAGTTTGCATATTACTACCCACAAGTGAAACTCTCAGATGCTGCAAAGCTGGCTCCTAGCATAGCCTTTGTAGCCTGCACGTGGAAGAAAGGAAAAAGACTGTCACTATACAAACTTGATATCTGACCATCTCAGATACTGTACTCTGGCTCTAGCAAAAGCAAACTGCAAAAGTAAGGCGTCTGCTTACCCGTATTCTGTCTTGCTACCACAGATGGTGGCGAAACTAGTCACAAAATTATGTGTCGGCTCACATTTTAGTTCCCATGGAAGATATGCATGTACAGGAGGGAGGGGCCCCAAGTCCTGTTTGATGCTACTCTCCACACCTTGCACATGAGAAACTGTAGCTCCAGATACAACCCTGAGTGAAAACTACACATCACACAGAGGGCAACACCAGGAAAGGGACACAGCAGTCACACAGGTCCCATATCTAAGGACAAACTTCAAAGGGCATAGCACACCATGAGGGAAGAAAGGAAGAATCCTCCACTGGAGACACCAGCAGGATGACAGACAGGTTCTCCTGACCAGGCACCCACCTCTCCAAGAGAAGCAGACGGGGAATTCTTCCTGCGGAGATTTTCATCTGGGAAGAAGTCCTGGCGGGCTCGACGGCCCATCTTTAGTACCTGTAGTGCAGGGGGAGATGTGAAGGAGCAGAGGGCACACAGTTACTGACAAAAGCTGCTTCAGAGCAGGTGGAAAAACGCAAGCGACAGCTCTGCAGTCACGCTGTGCCCTGCAATGAGACACGTTCCCCGGCACCGTGCAAAACCGTTACCAGCTGCAGGTGTCAAGCCTGCAGCCGCCTCCCAGCCCGCGGCCGGTGCGTGGGTCACGCTCCTCCATCTCACCCGCGGGCCGCTCAGT
>NW_009260791.1:2985219-2989764 GCF_000687185.1 Egretta garzetta
CGCAAAAGCTGGCTCGGCGCAGGCTGGGTGTTCTGCCAAACAGCCGGCAATGCCTTACAACGCTGGGCTCTCCTGGTAGCCGTACAAACATCCAGCCCCGTCAGCGATCTTGAAATCTTGACCTGACTAACGGTGGCTTTATGATTTCTTAGCACAATACGTCGCGTAAGTCCTCCTTTGCCAGTTTTTAATTTCAAATGGCAGTAGTGGCAGGGGGGAAAAACGCTCTGTCTTCTCCAGCTCGTTACACTTCTGAAGTTCCCGCTACGGCAGATAATCCCAGCCTTGTCGATCTGTCTCCTCACAGAGGGTTTTGCCAAGTCTGCTGATCGTGTCTGATGCAGACGGGGCAGCCGGTCCCCAGAGCACTGGGTGGAGGCAGTCCCAAGGATCAAATATAAGCGCAACGCTCATTACACACACGCCTCTCGAGCGTAAGTTGTGCAGAGATTTCCACTGAGCTGCATAAAACAACCCCCGGTGCCTTTCTTGGCTGGACAGATGTATGGATTAATTGTAAATAGGTCTGGGTTTAGCTCCACGTGTTAAATAAACATTCAGCGCTCCAGTGCTTTGTCCATTTGCCTGTATTTTTCTCTCTCTGACCTCACACTCTTCACCCATCCTCGTTAGCCTAAATAATGGCCATCCGATTCTGCTGCTGCCACAGTCAAGAACTGTAGCACACCACAGACTACACTGTTAACACTTTGCCATGACAAAAACTGACCGTGTAACCCTAAAGTTTTAAGCCTTCTGGGAACACCTTTTACGAAAGGCACCAGATCTCACTCCGTACCTGCTTAGCTTTAGAAGCTCATGGGTCTGGATGAAGAACTTTAAGAAGTCTAAACAAATTGTGTCACATAATTCTCCTTTTTTCCGTTCCTTACTGACATTTTCAAGTAGTTGTGCTGTGACTGTCGTGATCTAAGGATTAAGTGAAATAAGATTTGTGGGCAGAGGTAATAACTTTTTATTAGACTCACTGATATAGCTGGAAAAAAACCATACAAGAAGTGTTCCTGTGCCTGAAAACTTGTCTGTTTTTTCCAGCTATATCAATTGCTCTAATAAAAGATATTATCTCCCTTTACAAACCTTGACATGTTGAAGGAATTCAGTAAGTGAGACATGATTTTCCTTTTTTCGAAGCCAGGCTGGTTAGGCTCTATGAAATTACAGTCTTCCAGATACTCTGTTCTTCTCTTTTAATTACAGATTCGAGTGTCCATCAGCTAGAGAGGGCAGTTTTCACCCAGCCCCGTGCTTCACCACCAGGGCCATGGGACTGTGGCCCTGCACTTCCCACCCACTCCTCCGAAGAGCTGCCGCGACGGTGCAGCGACCAGGAGGCGGAGGGGACTGTGGCCCCCAGGTTGCAGTAGCTACTCCAGGGCACCCGACTACAAGCGTACGCTTAGAGCTGACCTTTGTGATCAGAAAACGAGCACCCTAAGAGGAGCGCGATAGCGTCCAGAGCGATGTCTGTTAAAGCAGGAGGGCACTGGCGGGGCATTCCGACCAGAGGCCGGGTAGGAACAGCACAGGGTGCCACCCTACAGGGGTGCCACCCTGGACGGACAGATGCTGAAGCAGCAGGAGCCGTGGGTTCACTCACCTGGAACTGCCCCCCGCCCCCCTCAGCCCCTCCTCACGATCTCCCCGGGTCCCCATCCCAAACACCACCCCAGTAGCACCCAGCTCCCCCCCAGGACACACCACCATGCTGCTTGCTGCCCACCCTGTGACAGGAGTCTCAGGCTGACTGAAGGAGGGTTGGGTCCACGTGTGGGAAAGAAATCATTTCAGCACTCGGGGAATCGAGCCTTGCCTCAGAACGTTGACTTCTGACTTCAGGGATTCTCAGTGAGAGAGAAGAGGAGATGTGCAGAAAGGATGAAACCTGAAATCTGCCCTTGAGTCCCTCTGGACTCCTCCACTCATCAGGATGGGGTTTGTCACCCACCCTGACACATTTTTGCCTGCTTGGGGAGGGCAATGGGGGAGAAAGAGTTTTCATCCATCGTTTCTAGTCATGGCTAAAAGGGATCTGGCTTGCTTTAAATGTCAGGGTCCCCTTTTCTGAAGAGCTTAATTGTCCTCTGCCCTATTGGTGATGCCGCGGGCAGCATTTGATCCTGGGCCTAGAGCAGCCCTGCTCAACCAAGAACAAGAGAGGGCAAACGCCGGGTGCTGCTGTGGCTGTCTAAGGCCATTTTCTGTGCTTGCTTCCTGCCCAGTTCAGGTCTGAGGTGCCAGAGCTCCCCTCTCCCAGTGCACGGTTTCAGGCGTATTCTCAGCTCGCAGCCTGCCCTACTTGTTCGGTTCTGTCCTCACCATAAATCACACTGCTGCCACCCCCTCGCAGCTGAGCAGCAAGTAAGAACTACGCAAGCATTCCTTTCACGGACAAGTTCGCACACCTAAGCATGGACGCTCTCCATCTGGTTTCAACCCAAACCCAACCAGGCAGGGTAGGACTAACAGAGTCCCCCACTAGTTCTGTTTGCTGTTGATGACTCCTTGACCGGACCTATGAATAGAGCTTGTGTCTGGTCCTCCTTCCACCCACAAGAAAGCCGGGAGAGCCTGGGAAAGCAATCACACTTGAGCACTCCCACATGCTTCTGGTCCTAGACCACCTTTAGAGCGAGGGCACACACGCGTAGTTAAAGCTACAGCTATGGTGGGAAGCCCACATGGTAGCACGGCTGCGGGGGAGAACAATGACCAACTTATTCAGAGCGGCCAAAGGTTTTGTTAAGCAGCTCTCCAGCAGCAGTAGGATTTATGTGATGCAGGGCAATTCCAGTAGTAACCAGTGACACAGCGCTGCGCCTTTCTTCCTCACCCAGTCCTCACATCAGGCGGCCAGCCAGACTCCTGATTTCCATGTGGGCTGATTCGTTGAGAACATTAAGCTTCCACTGGGAAGCGAAGTGCTTGGCGGAGACTGCTGCCATAGCCTGCTCCACGCTAGCAGCACGCTGGCAGCTCCCAGCACCTCCATTTCATTTTTCTGCTATTTTTTTTTCTCCACGCACCTCAGAGTATTTACCCCATCTCTAAAGGGTTTTGGAGGAGGGAAACAGCTGCAAATATTCTGTTATTTGTGCGGGTTCTAGGACAAAAATCTCCTAACAATTGCAAAGCTTCAAACAAAAGGTTCCTCCCTCTGGAAGGTGGAAGGGGCTCTGACAGGCAGAAGAGGCCCACGCTTTTGCCTGTCTTGGTGTCCCTGAACGGCCGCTGCCCGGGTTACATCAGCCCCAGCTCCGACTGTCAAACCCCAATCAGAGTTGCCAAGTGTGAAATATTTCCTACGATACTCATGCGTTCAGTAGCCTCGTCGGGCTCTCCCTCAGCCCAGCTGGATTCCAGCATGTCCAAGACGCACAACCTGTTAGAGGCTGCTGCTCGCAGCCACCAGCAGCAGTTCCGGCACACGTCAGACCACGGAGCTTTCCCACCTCGTCCCAGAGAGAGCAATGCCCAGAGCAGAAAGCGAGTGGCCCAACACTGGAACCGGCACCACACCTACACCCTTCTTCTCCGCTATTATTTCCAAGCGGGAAGTCCCTACTGTCAACTCATAACAGAAGCGCCTGCTCCCAGCCATTAATGGCATAACCTTACGCTTTGTACTATTGCGTTTCATCCCATTTCTACCGTCTCAGCCATCAAAATTGCCTGCCCCCTCCCATAGGATATCCCAGTCCTCCCCTCTGTTGACAATGCCTCCCAACTTTGCATAAGCAGCCAATTTCATTAGCGCATCCATTTCAGCGTGCCAAGATCATTAATGAAAACTGGGCCCAGGACCAGACACTGGGGAACTCCTCTACTAATCTCTTATAATTCCTGCACTTACCTCCATCTTAACTGCTAACCCACCGTGCAGCACTGTAGCTAATGGATTGCTGAAGTC
Source organism: Egretta garzetta (assembly GCF_000687185.1). Classification (NCBI taxonomy): domain Eukaryota; kingdom Metazoa; phylum Chordata; class Aves; order Pelecaniformes; family Ardeidae; genus Egretta; species Egretta garzetta. The sequence continues at coordinate 2,989,151 of NW_009260791.1, forward strand.
CAAAGCAATCAGTTCTACCGCATTTAGTGTGACCTCCAACCTAACACTGGGTAGAAGAGGTCCCAGAGCGGAAAAGCATCCAGAATTCATTTCAGAAGTGCCTGGGGAGCTGTAGAAACATCCATCCTAATCTACATAAAAATATCCCATGGATAGTTAAGGGCAGTGCTCAGACTTTGCACCTTAATCCAAGTCGTGATTCGCCTGACATCATCATAGAGCCACTAGATCTTGTTACATCTTTGTCTGCTCCATCAAGCAACTCAAATTCCTCTTCCGCAAGCAAAGCACACACAAACTGAGCAGTTCAGGGCTCACTGGGCGTGCAGCACCCCTGGCAGCCCCAGGGATTTCCTCTGAACCTCTTCCACGCTCCACATCTTTGGTGAGCCACTGACCTCTGAGCCGGCAGCGCTCACCCAGCCCCAGACCCCCAAAGCTCCCCGCAGCTGTACCCCATGTTTCCAGCCACACATCAGCTGTGGTGCTGCCAGACACCCCCGCTTCAGGCACCAGGGCCTCGTGCCCCTGGGACCCATCTCTCCCAGGCCACGAAGACCCCCGGACTTGCTTCCGAAGAGAGCTCTGCCCGGCTCATCACTCGCGCTCAGCAC
>NW_009260791.1:2989775-2990086 GCF_000687185.1 Egretta garzetta
GCGGCCGGGCTGCCCCCCTGTGGCCCTCCTGGGGAAGGGCTGAGGGGTGGGGTGGGGAGCCCCTGTGTAGCTGGGGCAGGGTCTGGGTGAGGGCAAGGGAAGGGTGCTCGCTCCGGGGGCCGGGAGCCCCTGGGCTTCAGGGCAGCAGGCACAGGCCCACCCGCAGCAGGGAGGAGGGAGGCCAGTGGGGTGGGGGACCACGGTCAGGGCGCGCTCCGGGACAGGAGCCTGCACAGGCCCAGGTGATGGACCCGGGCCTCAGCTGGGGCCCGCATTTCATCTCCCGCTTGTGGCCCTTGCCCCCCTCCCGG
>NW_009260791.1:2991095-2991518 GCF_000687185.1 Egretta garzetta
TCTCTCCCGGGGGCCCCCGCCGCCGCCCCCTCGCACATGAAGATGTACGTGCAAAGGGCTCTGGTGCTGCTCTCCCTGCTGAGCTTCGCCACCGTGAGCCTCTCGCTGTCCTCCTGCACCACCTTGGACCTGGACCACATCAAGAAGAAGAGGGTGGAAGCCATCCGGGGGCAGATCCTGAGCAAGCTGCGGCTCACCAGCCCCCCGGAGACCGTGGGGCCGGCCCATGTGCCCTACCAGATCCTGGCCCTCTATAACAGCACCCGGGAGCTGCTGGAGGAGATGGAGGAGGAGAAGGAGGAGAGCTGCTCTCAGGACAACACCGAGTCCGAGTACTATGCCAAAGAGATCCATAAATTTGACATGATCCAGAGCCTCCCCGAGCACAGTAAGTGCGGGGCTCCCCCCGTGCCGGCCGGGGTG
>NW_009260791.1:2991869-3011809 GCF_000687185.1 Egretta garzetta
GGGCGGTCGCGGAGGGGAGGCGGCAGGAGAGGAGGCAGCCGGGGTCCCGGGGTGAATGCTGCGCACCGGGCTCGGAGGCGGCGCGGGTGTCGTGTTTGGGTGAGGAGCAGGTAGACGGACACCTCCCTGCCAAAGCTCCAGCGCCTGCCGCAGAGATACAGGCAACGAGTTTGGTCTGTGCAGCACCCGTGCTGGCTGTGGAGGCAGGAGGAGAGGCGCTTGCTGAAGAGACTGCTGCCTGGAGGAGGACACTGCCGAGGGTGTTACTCTGCTAGTGTGAGGCTTCAGGGAGAGAGCAGAAGATAACGGGGATGCTGAGCAGGTGCAAAGCAGCCAGTGATGCGCAGGGGACCCCCAAGGGAACACAGGCGTTGAGGCAACATGACAGATGTTGAGCAGGTGCGGAGCAAGATAATGAGCAGGCCCAGATGTGGACACTAAACAGATTCAGGTGCAGAAGCTGAGCAGATGCAGATGCAAAGACAGAGACTGAGCAGACAGATGAACCCCAAGCAGAATGCAGATGCTGAGCACATGTAGGCACAAGCAAGCCTTTCAGTCTGCTCTTAGGATTGGAAGGTGCTGGTGGGCACACAGTCATACCACCACCCAGGGTGTCCTCCTGTGATGTAGTGCAGTCTCAGGGACACGATTTGAACGCCAGCAGTTCTGGGGAGGAGCTGTGACTTGGTGCAGGCGGCCTCAGAATGCAGTTACCCTGCCAGGTTTATGTTAATCTTGACATATGATGAGCTGGAATAAGAGCTACAATGTGGTAATGCAACAAATTTCACTTAATCTCTAGCAGACTGCACTCCATATGGTTATATGATCAGCTCTTAGCTTAGGAGACACCAAGACTCGAGGAACAGAAAGTGCACAGGGTACAGCAGCTTACCCATATTTCAGTATTTTTGACCTACTGAAGTGTCGTATGTGAAATTCTAAAAATATATGGGGAAACCAAATGCCTGTACAAAATAGTACAGCCACGCTATGAACTGGTGAGTTTTGGGAAAGGAAACTGGGAAAGCAAAACAGCAGGAGATGAAGTGAGAGGAGTGGATTTGGATAAAGTAGAGGGAAAAGAGGAATGAAGACACGTGGTGCACGAGAACGAGCAGTGAGGAGGGGCTGTGGGCTGGGGAAAATTCCTATGGAAATGAATGAACCTATCCCTCCCATGTCCCCGTAGGACACTGGGGCAAAGGTGCTGAGCAGCAGGTTCAAAAGACCAAGCAACGCTGAGATTGAATTCCTGGGAGTGGGCAGTGTAGATGCCACCACCCAGAGAGAACTTTGGAATTGGGTCACACTGGGAGACACTAGCTCCAGCCAGGCCGTGGTGTCAAGAGACGCGCTCATTCTGAAGCCTTGGGAGTTTCATCGCTTACACCATGGCTGAATTTGGCCCCGTGTCTTCAGAAGTGGCTGATGTTCAACTTTCCCATGACTCTGTCACTGTGCCAGGTGGTGATCTCAGAGCATGCTCTGAGCCAAAGCCAGTCTCCTCTGGGGGGGGAAGGGGAGGACTGCTCCATTGAGGGAACTGCGAGGATGATGCAGACAAGTCTGAAATGCATGCGCACGCGCACACAAACTATTCTAGCTCCAAACTATTAGTCAAGCAGCTCCTTGGCTCAGAGAATTCGTCCTTCTCAAAGCATTAAGGCCCAAAAGTGAGGAGAGCTGAGGAGCAAAAATAGCAGTGGGGAGAGCCCCATCCTTCTAGGAAGGAAGGATATTCAGGACCACGTTCCCCATCCTTACTCTGAGCTGTTTGGTGACTCATGGAATGGTTTTTCTGCTGTGCCTCTCGGGCAAGTTGCCTGAATTGTAGGGGACTTTCTTTCAGAGAACAACTCACTCTTGACCAGCCATTCACTTCAGGGATCTCCTAAAACTTAGCGGGGTTCAGACCCCCTTAAGCACTGACTTGGTTAGATTCAAGCTCAGTGTCTGCAGTGGGCCTGCAAATGGTTTTGCTTACCTCCCTGAGGAAAAACAGATGCCATTTTCCAAGCCAGCTTGAGACACAAGGCAATTAAAGCCATGGGTTGCTGGGGCCAAGCATCTCTGCCCTCCAAAGCTGCTGTCTGCAGAGTTCCAGAAGGATCAATGTTTTTCTCCAAAGTTACGCAGCTTTGGCGTGAAACACCTTGAAGTACCAGTGGTATAATACGGAGTGAGGCAATACCTGCTCACAGCCAGCCTGCCCTTCCTTGACATCAAACTCTAACCGCACAACCATCAGCCTTCTTAGGGCTTGCCAGGAACAGCAGCCATGTGGGATCAGCAGCACGTGGAGAACCCACACCTCGCTGAGAGCAGTGGTAGGAAGAGGGAAGCTCCCAAAAGAACCTGTTCCCCGTATCACATTGTCCACGCTAAAAGGACACTTGTCTTACGGTTTGTGCAATCAACAGCTCTGGGCTGTCTGGGCTCCACATTACCAGCAGGGTCCAATCTGAGGTTACATCTTGTCATGCCAGACATAGGCTGGCACGGGTGCAGAGTGTCAAAGATTCCCTGTCTCCAGGCTTGGTTACAGCCACTGAGTGTTGTGGACTGGAAGAGCTTGCGGGAATATTATTGCCTCCAGGCTTTGTTCTGTGCTGGTAGGTGGACATGTCCGGATACCAGTGTGATTGACACACCTGAGCTAGGACTGGACCAAGTTCCCTGAAAAATAGACTCGCCTCCTTTGCCTGTGACTTCTTGTAAAAAGTACCTTGCCCCAAAGCAGTCAGCTTCCTGGGACCAAGCCCTCTATCCTGAACACCCTGCTATGAGAGGCAGGCTCCAACCTCACAGTGTTCAGAGTGAAACACAGAACACAGCTCCATCTCCCCATCACAGCAGGCCTGTTCCCAGGGTACAAGGGGAACATGAAATTTGTTCTTAGGGAAGGGAAGATAGTGATTACTATTTCCACTAGCAACATCTCCCAAGACTGGTACCAGCACCTTGCTGGTGAAGTAAGTAGAAGGCAATGTGAGGACAGCAGGCAAAATACAGTAGATACAGTAATCTCTTACCAGCGCGGCTGCCTAACTTAGCCAAAAATCTTAAAGAGATGATAAACAATAAATTATTTTGTCTCTCATCTGCACTGTGCTGTAAGACCAGATCTGCAGTCTCTAAATAGATTGTCAGATGAAGCACTGCTGTTGGAAACGGATACTGGGCTAGACTGACCACTGGTCTGATCCAGAAAGGCATTTCGGATGATTACTGGGATAGCCCTCATGGACAGGCAGTCAGGTCTGAAATGGAAGGGCAGGCCGCTAACAGCACTATTAATAGGGCAAGGAGTGCAAAACAGCTTGAGGGGTTATTAAAACGTAGTATCTGCCTAGGTCTAGGACACAGGACAGTTACCAGTGTTAGACTTCAGCCAGGAAGATGCCTTTGGGCATTTAATGAGATCAGAGCTTGGGTTTTCTGCTGTGCTTTTCTGTGGCATAAAACCTACTACTGGTCACAGTGGTGGAGTCATGACGGTGGGTGTCCTCATGTGGCTTGGCGTAGTCTGCATTCCAGGGTGGTTGGGCTGAGCATAGCAGCTCATAGCTGCAGTGGGGTCTGGTCTCCTGGGATTACCAAACATCCATCTCTTCAACAGCAGCCAGAGGCTTTCCTGTATGGGAAAGCTGTTCCATTCAGTAGTACAAATGACAAAAACCCTCCAATTAAAGCCCAATGTGAGCATCTGGTCATTAGCTTATTGAGTAAAACTTCAGCACCCTAAGAAGACATCCTTGTAAACTGGCAGGCTCCTGCTTGATGAATCTGGGAAGACCTTCATCTTCATAGAGATGACTCTAGAAGTGCATCGGTGTTTCTCAAAGCAGAATTGGCATGGGAGGTGAACCTCCATGATCAGGTGCTGTTTCACACTAGCCCATCTTTGGAAGCTGTTTCCCTGGTGAGATAGTGGTGGTGGTGTGAAGAGAGGGGCCAACTCCAGGAATCTAACTTGAAGGTTGCGATTCTGTGATTCTGTTGCTTCAGCTAAGGCTTCTAGCCTATTTGTCCCAGGATGGAACTGTGGCTGGGAACAGGTGACAGTTTTTCTTTGTTTCTTTTTTTTTTTGTTTAAAACCAACTTAAATACCAGCTGACGTGAGAGAGCCCTGTGTTGCACTGGCCAACAGTCAGGGGTCACTTGGGTGGTTCTGTAGGGCTGCAAACCTACCTGCACGTGGGCGTAGAGCAGGAGCTGCCGTGTCTTGTCTGCAGGAAGCCTTCATGATGCTAGAGCCTTGAAGGCTAACAGAAGTCAATAGGAGAGGAACAGCAGTGACTAGAAAGACTTTTCCATGGGAACAACACAGTCCCAATGAAGAGAGGCTTGTTTTCTCTTGAGGACACTGTTTTGGACCTCATAGCTTTTACCTACTTTCTTTTGAGGCATCTGTGAAATGGATTTTTCTGGTCAGCAGGTACACATTGAGGCAGAGAATTGCTGTGTTATTTCCTGCCCATCTGTCTGATCTCTGCAGGCCTCTCAGCACTGTTAATCTGTCCTTGAAGAACTCTGTATCTGCTACTGTTAATGAATTCCTTCTCCAGGTCAAGAGTGAGAACTGATCCAGTTCTTTCAGTACACACTGAATAGTCACTGCCCCAAAAAGTCTTCCACACATAACGCTTTGTGGACACTTGGCTGGCTTTCATTCTAGGAGACAATGTCCAGGTTTGTAAAACTAAGATTGAACAGCAATGGGCTCACCTCCTATTGTGGCTTCATGTCACCAGCAAGAGCAGAGTCACACCATCATCACTATTATGAATGGGCCCCACCAGCTACAAATGAGGTTGCCCCATTGCCTTGGCTGGCGTTGTCATTTTGGATGCAGCAGACTCATGAGCATTAGCACCATTTGATGAGCAGAGTTAGAAGAGATAATGTTAAAAATACCGTGGTTGATCTCTACTGATTCTCTGGCTTGTAGCATTAGAATAATGGTGGAAACAGTGGGAAGGTTTTGCAAACCGTTGTAACATAGACCAAATCTGACTGAATTCATCCTGTGTTATCTTTAGCTAGACAGTCATGCTTCACAGGTGGCAAGATGTTTGAATGACAGGCCTCTGCTGGAAAGCTTTCTCAATATTTATTTGAGATCCTGCCCCTCTGACCTGTGGTTCTCATTTTTTTCATCTTTCTTTCTCCTAGATGAGTTGGGCATTTGTCCAAAAGGTGTCACCTCCAATGTGTTCCGCTTTAACGTGTCCTCGGCAGAGAAGAACAGCACCAACTTGTTCCGGGCTGAGTTTCGGGTGCTGCGTGTGCCCAACCTGAGCTCCAAACGCAGCGAGCAGCGCATTGAGCTCTTCCAGGTGAGCATCCTTCTCACCTTCCCCTGTGCCTGAGCCCAGTATAGCTTGGCTCCTTAATGGTTGCCTCAGCTGATATGTGCAGAGCCACAGAAGAGGGAGAAGAAATCTCATACTGTACCCCAGGCTGCTTCCAGCATATGCAGTGATACAGTCACCTTTCTTTCCTTTTACAGTGTGATGCTGTCCTTTTCCCACTCACATTGGCTGGCTGCTCTGGGCACCCTGGCATGGTACCCACTGCAGCAATTTGCTGCACTGAGAAGAGGGTTGGAAGGGGAGTCCCTCACCAGTGGAGCAGCCCTGACCCTTCTGTCACATTTGCATGCCTAGGTGCCTTGGCAGTTTTGTTCCTTTGACTGTCGCAGTACAGTTGGTGCTAATCCAATGGGTGGAGCTCTCAGTCTTGTCACTGATTCACTGGAAAAATAACGCTTGCTTTCAATGTTCCCTTCAGCAGCAGCTCCTCAGGGGCACAATTCATAGCACTGTTAATTCAGGTACTTACCTGGAGTTTGGGTTGAACATATGGCTTCCCCTGGCAGAATAAGGTCTGGTTCAGGTTTGGAAGTGGTCTTACGCTGGGTTGGACCACTGAGCTAACAGTATGGTTTAGCATCCAGGCAGCACATTCCCACAGGCTGGTGTCTGTCCACTTTGCAGTAAGAGTGCAGCTAAAATTGCCCTGTGGCTGGTAGCTTCAAAGGTCAGAGCAGTTCTCCACCAGGTGACACAACTGGCAAGAAGACAATCCCAGAGCTTCTCCATAGGTTCAGTGCTCTGTGGAGTGAACCTGGGGTCCTGCAGGAGGGAACACCTTGCACAGGCTGTGGCTGTTTGTCTGGAAGCGGGAACCGAGATGTCAGAGTAGGGGGAAAGGTCTCCAAACCTGATCAGCCCTGCTGTGTTTTGATAGAAGTTGAAGAGTGTAGGACTCAATAGGCTTGCTGGGCAAGGGACCTGTGGCAAGATTGCTCACTACTGGTTCTCTGAAATCCAGACCCACATCCCACAGATGTATACAGAAACAAAATCACGCGTTAGATCAGCTGCTGTGTGCTTCTGTCTCTGGGTATCTGCCCCAAAACAAGGATGACTTGAGAGAGGTGGGCTGCTTAGAAATAAATACGTTGTTTCTACACAGAAATTTCTACACAGAAATAAGCGTTGTGTAGATCTCTGGAGCTTAAGCTGTTTGTGAAGCATGTCTTTCTCACCTGTGCCAGGGTATTCCTGGTATCTCACTTGCCAGGACCAACCTTCTGAATTAGTTTTTAGCAAGCTGTAGAAGAAAAATGACCCAAGGCTATCCCTTCCTTATGCGCGGCACTAGCTGATTCTCTCTACCACTCCTTCTGATGCAGATCCTTCAGCCGGATGAGCACATAGCAAAGCAGCGCTACCTCAGTGGCAGGAATGTGCAGACACGGGGGTCCCCTGAGTGGCTGTCCTTTGATGTCACCGAGACTGTGCGTGAGTGGCTTCTGCACAGAGGTAGGGGTCTTAGCTGGACCGGGTGTCAAGGCATCCATAGAAATGTGGATCAATGTTGACAGGAGTGTATCTCTGCTCCCCTTTTTGCAGGAGCTTGGCTCACATAGAGGACAGCTTCTTTCAGTCTGAGAACAAGCCTTCCCCCAGAGAGCTACCTCAGTGCCTGATGTTTGCCAGATTCCTAGCTCTGTCCTGGAGTCCCCACTGTGTAGCTCTGTGGCTGAGTCAGATGAGGATTCATCCTCTGGAGGAGGAAATTGTTTTCACTGAGAGATGCTGGAACTTCTTTTGGTTCTTTGATTCTAAGCAGGGGTCCCCTCGGCTTGTCTAAACTATAATCTGTAATACATAGAAAATGAGGGTTCCTCTGGTTTAATTCTCATGTGGACTAGAGCAAATCTAGTGGGGAAAAACCAGTAACGATCCTGGTTTCTTCAACTGTTTACAGCTTGGCAGGTATAAAGGTGAGGAAATACCAGAGGCTGACACACCTAGACAGATGGAGGCTTTAGCACTGCAGAGAACATACCTCTGCCACCACTGGGCAGCCCAACAGATAGTTACAGGGCAGCTCCCAGCAAGAACACTGACCCCATTCACAGCTGGAGCGTAGGCACCGTGACTCACAGCTGGATTGGCCTCACAGATAGAAGCTAGGTGCCACTGAAAACTGGAATGCAGGTACTGGCAAGCAGCCGCTCCCTGGAAGGGTAAGCTGTGAGCTTGTAGGCTCCTCCTTTTTCAGGCAATCTGAGTTGTGTCCTGATGGCTGGAGTTCAGGGCTGGAACTGCAGCGAGCTCTGGGCAGGCATGCTAGCTGACAAGACATCACAGAGTATACAGTGCTTAGGAAAAAAGGTGCTAGGCACCTTGTCAATGCCCCGGGGAGCCAGATGTTTTAATTCATGACACAACATAAAAAAGGAGCTTTCATAACAGTTTTATGTTCCCGCAGTCAGGCCCACACAGCACGACTGGTCCAGGAAGTTATTATGAAAATAGCCTTGCCTCTGAAAAGTCTGTGTGACTTAGACTGCTAACAGTTCAACAAAACAGGAGGTTGCAGCTGCTGAGAAAAATGCTTCCAGTGAAATTACTTGTCCCTATCCAACTGGCTCATTTTCAGGTCTCTCCTTCAGACACTAACCAGAAGCCAGATAGTAGACAGGTACTGAGGATGGCAAAACTGATTTAACACAGACACTGCAAGCCAGCTCTTCAGGATACTTGTTTTCCAGTGGAGCTCCTTGAAGCTCACAAATGCTTTTTTGGATAGCCTAAAAACCATAACCAGGAGCACCCTTCTCACCTACCCAGGAAGCTCCCTTTAGCAAGAGCAAGGCTTTTGGCACAGGTGAAGCCACAAGATTCTGCTTCCTATTCTCCTTTCCAAGGCAGCTTCTGTACCCCAACTCTGATAGCATCCCTGACTTTGAGACTGACCCACAGTACACATCCTCAGTGAAACTTCCCTGAGCCTGGATCTGTCCCACCTGAGGAAGACCGTTTCTCACAGTCATCTCCTTCTTTGCAGAGTCCAACCTTGGCCTGGAAATTAGCATACACTGTCCTTGTCATACTTTTCAGCCCAATGGGGACATCTTGGAGAATTTGCACGAGGTCTTGGAGATCAAGTTCAAAGGTGATAAAGAGCTGGGCTAGGGGAGGCTGTTGGGGCAGTGAATGCCTGGAGTATCTAAAGAAAAAACAAGGTCTTGTTTTGCATATTTGAGCATTTTACATTGTATAACATTTGTCTTAAAGCATATATATCTGGGTTTGCATGTTGATTATATGGGTATATCCATTTTGTACATAGGTTAGGAATGGGAGGAAGGAAGTGCAGGCTGGGTGGGTTTGCTTGAGTGTCTGCAGAAAGGAATACTTTTGTGTTTCAATGTCTCTCTGGGAAGTTCAGATTGATGCCTTCTCAGATTTCCACAGAGGCTCTGCTTTCCAGTTAGGGTGACTGAAACACAAGGAAGTCAGGCATCCTGTGTGAGGTGGCCCAGAGAGTCAGTGGCTTGGCTGGCCTAAAAACTAGGAACCTCCTGGCTTGCAGCCCTGGGCTGCAGCCACTGGCCCCCACAGGCTCCATTTCTGAGGCTGTTCTGCAGAGTGCCAATGATCTGACATCTTCTTTAAACCATTCATCTTCCTGCCTGTCCTGGGACCAAAGCCAGGAGTGAGCAGGATGGATTAGTGGCCCCACCAGCAGTTTGCAAATGGTAAAACAGGTGGCCCATAAGCCTCTATTTCACATCTGCAGTGGTCAGATTCACCAGGAGTAAAGGGGTCCCCATGAGGGAGGAAGTCCTAGAGTATGTGGACATGGTGCCTGAATCACTTTCACCCTGGTTCAAGGGCAGGCACAAGAGTGTTAAATGCACTGAAAAAGTCTTGTTGCATCCTCCACTTCCACACTGATGACTTCTTTGCGGATCCTGTTTTTCCCTGAAGGCATTGACAGTGAGGATGACTATGGCCGTGGGGACTTGGGGCGCCTGAAGAAGCAGAAAGACTTGCATAATCCCCACCTCATCTTGATGATGTTACCCCCACATCGGCTGGAGAGCCCAGCGTTGGGAGGCCAGAGAAAGAAACGGGCCCTGGATACCAACTACTGTTTCCGGTGAGAATCCTGCCTGGAGTGACCAGGTGCCATGCCTGAGGTGGGCAAGCCTGGTGAGCCGCCAGGAAAGGCAGAGCCCTCCACGGGGGTTGTGGGTCACCGTGGTGCCCCAGGGGCCACATGAGGAGCACAGCTCAGCCAGCTGCTCCTTGTGGCATCCAAGAGGGGACGCTGGCCAGCTCAGCAGAGTTACTGTGTGCTTCTGGCTGAGCCGCTGGCTAGAGGGAGACTTGCAAGCGGCTTCCTGGAGCACAGCCTGGGCAAGGACCTGCGGCAGCCCCCTGCTAGCTTGAGGTGCTGGAGAGCAGCCGGGCACTGCTGTGGGCAGCAGGGTGCTGCCTCCCTGGGCTAGTGGGTAAACCGCCTGCCGGCAGGCACAAGCAATGCCAGGCTGCTGAGCTGCTCACCTCTGCTGTTCCTCTGCACTTGGCGCAGGCAAACACCATGTCCCACTGGGCACTGCTGGTATTAGTCCTGCTCAGGAAGCTGCATCATGCACTCACGTATAAGGCCTCCTCTGTAGATTCACTGCATTTCAATACTGTGTTTCAGGAACCTGGAGGAGAACTGCTGCGTGCGTCCTCTGTACATCGACTTCCGACAGGACCTTGGCTGGAAATGGGTTCATGAGCCTAAGGGCTACTTTGCTAACTTTTGTTCAGGCCCTTGTCCGTACCTCCGCAGCGCAGACACCACTCACAGCACGGTACATCCAGCATTTTATCCTGTCAGGGCTTGTGGCTGTGACTCCCCCTTCCTCCCCAAGTCTGGTCATATCTGGTCTCTGAATCAGCAAAATCAGTTCAGATCCGTATTTGTAAAAAACTGTCCAAGGAAACTGCAGAAAAAAATCTAGGTGGTTCAGCAAAAAAAATTCCTTTGGAGTCAATACTGAGTCCGTATTTCCAGCCAAATGTTGAGGAGGATGCTGTCTCTTGGATAAGATGTGAAACAGCAGGACTGATAGTTTTAGGGTACTTATTTGGTAATGGCCAGAGTATTAACTGAATTGTTCACATCAAACATCAACTCTGGTCATTATCTTCTGCCTAAATTTCTCCTGCAGTTTGCACTGGACAGAGGATTTTTCTACGCTCTGCACCAGGATGTCATGCAAAACTCTTGTGCTGTGGCATGCAGCTGCTGTTTGCTACCACAGGGGCAGCTGTAGCCCAAAAGTGAAGGGAAATCCATGTCCATGTCCAGAAGTGAATGTCCCAACCATGCAGTGAGCTCTCCTTTCTGCACAGGCATCCTTTCCAGCTGTATAAATCCCACCTGACCTATGTCAGGGAGGAACCTACTAGGCAGTGAGACTCATGAGTAAATACTGGCAGAAAACAATTGTCTTTAAGTAAGTTACGCATAACTCTGCTTAGCATGAGTACACTAGGCAGTCTTTGGGAAGAATACCACCTGAGCCTGGTTACTGTCTGGAGTGGAAAAAACCAAAAGCAATAGAAAAGCACCGGGCACAGGAGAAGTACCAAGGGGAGAAGACAGACTAAGGAGCCGGCACTGCATCGCTGAAGCAAGAAAAGCCAGAGGAAAATCCTGTGCTTCTGCCCACAGACAAGGCAATTGTCCAGACAATGCAACAGCTCACTAGCAACTTAGCTTCAGGTTTCACTAAAAAAGTTACTGGAAAAAGCAGATTTGGCTGCAGAATAGATAACTAGGTAAAAACGATATTTAGAAAAGATGCTAACATTTCTTGACAGCTTGAGAGTTTGCACAGCAGCAGTGCTTGCTGAAGCTCAAGGACTAATATCAGTGGGAACAGTCAATCTACGGGAATGAAGGAGTGAACAGACGCTGGGCATTAAGCGCAAGACAAGGCAAGGGAATGAACAGCTTTGAAAGGGTAATGGGCATGTAGCTTTACCATCTGGTTGTCCTGAGAAGCTCTCTAGTAGATAACTGGACTGAATCAGTGAGAGAGAAAGGAGATTTTAGAATGGTTCCTAATGTTCTTTTCTTGAGCAAGAAAAGAAACGATCAAGCGTTAAGGTCAGCTGAGTGATCCAAGAAACTTTTAGAACAATATAGCTGCTGATAGTGTGCCAGCACCACCTAGGAAAAACATGGTGAAAAGATTTCTCACCAGTCTGTTTAACCTACTGTCTCTTGAGCAGAGCAGCCCCAGAGCACATGCTACCCCTGTGGTGCAGCCAGGGGTACTTTGCCCAGTATCCCAGTGAGCTTCTACTAGAACAACTGCAATTACAGGGATCTGGATGATAGACCAGGATGTTTCCTTAGCACCTCTCATCCCCAAAGACTGTAAAGTAATTAAAAGACAATATGCCAGATCCTGCCGTTTATACCAGACAAGCACTAATGAGACCACAGTAGTGCAGGTGAGATCACATTTTGGCCCCACAACTCAAGAAGTTGCTTAGTGCTGAGAAGCGGCCACCTCTGGCAAGAAACATGGCAACTGTTCTGTAGCAGTTACATGGCTGAAGCGTACAGTCATCTGTGGGCTGGGGCCAGCTGGGAGGAGGAATCCAGTGGGCTCCCACAGGACACTCTCCTGGCTCCAGTGTTATAGTGTAATGACTTGGAGGATGGAGTGGAGGGAGGAAGCATCAGACAGTTCAAAGCTGGGAGGGAATTGTGGACACTCGAGAGGATTGGCATACATCCAGTGCTATCTAGAGATGTTGGTTGAAATAAGCAGCACTGATGTTCTTTCTTCTGGTTTCTTTAATGGAACCCAAGACAACATGACCCCAGGCAGGTTACACCCAGCCTTGTTAAAAGCAAAAATTGTGACACTATCCACCATACCAAATTAGAGACAAAAGAAAACAACTACTTGCACTCCTTCAACCCTTAAGCATCAGCCACAGAGCAAGGCTACTACAATTAAAAACAAAAGTCTTAAGAGTCAGGTGGGGGCAGGCGTGACCGTTTAGGAGCACGCCATGATCAGGAAGTGATGGGAACATTACTCGCCTCTGATGAGAAAATTCCTCTGAGGGAAAATACCCTCTGATGAGCGTAGTCCAAAATCCAGAGATCTGTTGGCTTTGCAGTCCCTTCCTGTCCTCAGCCAACCTAAATGTATTCCTGACTTTGTCACCACATTTACTTTGCTTCTGCAGGTGCTGGGCTTATACAACACGCTGAACCCTGAGGCATCCGCTTCACCCTGCTGTGTCCCCCAGGACCTGGAGCCACTCACTATCTTGTACTATGTCGGGAGGACCCCCAAAGTGGAGCAGCTCTCCAACATGGTGGTGAAATCCTGCAAGTGCAGCTGAAAGGCACCCTGGCCCGCCCAAAGCCAAGAGAGAAACTGTCAGCACCCACTCTCCTGCTCCCAGGCTAACACAAAAGGAACTGGGGGTTAGAGACTACGCATGCTGAGGGCCGAGTGTGTCAAACCCTGTGGCTTAGGGTCTGGCAGCCCTTGGGGATCTCTTCTGGAACATTTCTTGGTCTTGTTGGCAGTGTCATGTTCCTTCTGGGAGTTACTTTGGTGACACGAAGGCCATGCTCTCCAAAATGGCTGGACAGTTGGTGCAGAAGAGAACGACAGGGTGGAGGAACTGCTGTGTCTTTGAATGCTGGGTGATTGAGCTGGGAAAGCGAGGGAATGAGAAAGAGCAGGTGAAAGGGGAATGGAAATGGGGCGATGTTTTCTATTCTAGCTTTAGCTATCTTAGGACCTCAGTCCTCCCCACTTTCTGTAGGAGGAAACCCTGAAATTTTCTTTAGAGAAAGAAAATGCACCAAGAAGGGAAGCTGCTGAGAGAAGAAATGCTCAGAGATATGCTTAGACTTTTGTTCCTCAGAGCTGTGATCCAGGAGTCCTGCAACTGAAACTCTGTGTCTGCCAAACCTGTAAGTTCAGTTGACAGATCCTGGCTATTGGTTTCTAAATGCAAACTACAAGGCTCCCAGCCAGCCTGCTGAGGGTGGGCAACTATGAGGAAGGAGGGTGCCAAGTCCATTTTCAGAGGGACCGATGTCTCCATTCAGCTCCTTTTCCCTTCCTGGAGTTTCTGAGAGGTGGTTTCTGGGTCAGGGCAGGAGCAGTATCTGTGGGTATCTGAATATTGGGCCCCTTCATTTGTGAGGTGATACACCCTGAGGACCTCTTGTCTATTGTGGTTTGTGAGGTGCTTTGGGGTGTTCTCCATCTGTTCTGCATGATGACCTGAACATGGCCCAGGCCTCACCTGCCAAGATTTTAAAAATAGTAATCTCAAAAACATTGTAAAAATAAATATTTGGGGGGGGAGATGCTCTTTTTTTTCACAAGCAAGTTGTTTGTTGCAGGGTTAGATGGTTTGCTGTTTTTAAACTGCTACTGCTGTGGCATACTCACTCTAAAATCTTTCCCCTTTCCAAAATGTCTCTTCAAAGGAACAGATAGAATTTAGGTCAGCCAGAGAGCCCCAGAGTAGAAATCCCTTGGTATCCTCAAACCGTGCCTGGTGTATATGTGCCCTGTCCTGCCCTAGGCCTTCGCACATGTACATCATCTCTGGCATCTGCTTTTGATAGATTCATATAAAACTCCCCTCAAATGTAAAACATGTCCAACAATACTGTTTAAATAACCAGGGCAATGCAGTTACCACAGCTGACAAATGTCTTATGTCCATTTAAATATACGTGATCTGCCAGTACAGACTTGCACACACAGGTAAATAGCACACCCCTCCTCCTGACTTACCATGCTCATGCAGATGCTCATAAAAAGCTCACAGATGTTGCCCAGGCAAGAAATCAATGTACTCTTTTAAAAGTATGGGTTTTTTCAGCCATAGATACTCCCAAAGGTAAAAATCTCCGGTGCTTGCACGCCACACGAGACTCAGAGGCTGCCTCACTGACTCTCCAAACCACAACTACTTAAAGTCATGTTCTAGAGGCCACAGAGGTTCCTCCCTGTCCCTTCCTAATTCCTGGTCCCCAGCAACTGAGTGTAAAATGACACCTCACTGTTTAATTGCTTGTGGCCAGGGCTCTCCATGGTCAGCTCAGAAACCAGCTCTTCCGTGAAGCCCTTCACAATAGTGGCTGGGGGCATATACCTCCCATGAGGCTGCCATAACATGTAATCTCAAACATCTTAATAAACGGTAAACAACCCTCCCTGCACCATCACCAGCTGGCTAGAGGTTAGCAGGGGTGGCTCAGCAGAGGGAGCCTGCCAACCTGTGTGACATTTTGGCTGGGGCACACATGCTCTGATAAGAGGCACTCCCCAGTGCTTAGCTTTATCCCTTTCATCTCTCTGGGGCTCCTTGACCTCTCCTCAGTGTGATGGTGAAAGGTGCAGCTCTGATCGGTCCTGCAGCACTACTGTACTACTGTGCCCTGTACAGCTCTCCATGCCCATGCTTTCCCCCTCCACCTGCCCAAGGAGGGAGCAAATAAACACATTATGACTACACTGCCATGCTGATAGATAGGCCAGAAATTTAGCAACTGCACTGGGGAGCAGGGGGAAATCCAGATGCCAATTGGCCTAAGAATTCTCTCTAATCTCCTTTTAGCAGCAGCCCCTGGGGAGGTTTTGGTTTACAAGCTGCAATCTGTTCTTTGGTCATTGTTCCTCCTGAGCCCTGGGCTGGCTCTGCTGCCCATCCAATTGAAGGGCTTCCTCGCTAGCAAAAGGGGAAAAAAAAACAAGGAGGGGGAGCTGCAAAGAGCTGAGCTAGAACACTTGTACTGCTCACAGGCGACGCGGCACTTAGAGCACATCAGAACCACCCACGGATTAACTCTGGCAAGCCCCTTGATGTGGGTCTGTCTTAGCCCTTGTTCACTGCTACTCCTCAGTGGCAAGGAGAGGTGGCAGAAGGACCAAGTCATTTGTCTCCTTGGAAAGGACGCAAAATGGCAATGGAAAATCAAGGGAGAAGAGTCTTGGGGTGTCTAGCCAGTAAGGTCACCAGTAACCTCATGGGTACAGTAATCCTTGGAAGTCAGGCACATTTCAGTTACTGCTTCTCTGTCCAGCCTTCCGTTTCCCTAGCAACATTTGAGAATTTGATTTGTGAGACAGGATCTGAATTCATTTTCTTACAATTAAAATAGCTTTTCTAGGGCTGTTTTAGCTGTAATTCAGTAACAAACTGTGCTATCCGCATGGGGTTAACAACAGACTGAACACGCTCCTGGGCACAGGCTTACCAAAACGTTTCAGGACACTTGTGTGAGAAGGCAGAGGGCAGTTCTCTATATGCTCTGTTACTAGCTGGCAAATTGAGGAAGACAATGACAAAGAGCGGGATCTTCACTGCCAACACTGAATACAGCTCCCAACAGTTCCCTTTTGTTGTTCGCAGAACAAACAAAAGCTGATGAAAACAATCCCAGCACACTTTCTGTCTCTAACAAAGATCAATGGTTAGAAAGAGTGAAAAAACCCTATTCTGCACTGCCATAAGGCAGATCTTACACAGATGATCAAACGACCATCTGCGTAATAGTCCCCGCTTCTCTGTGGCATGCTCTATTACAGCATGCAAGAGGCCTAGACCTGAACTTGAGCACCTCGTTATTCAGGCTGTAGTGTACTGTAGAGCTAACACTGCTTCAGTAAGTACAGGAACGTACACTGATATTTCAGCAAAGAATAGTCTTCACAGACTAAATGAGTCTTTGTTCCCTGGTCTTTGGGTCGGACAGTCTCTAGCTATCTCACAGCACTTTCAAACAGCAGTAGCACATTCCTGTTACCACTGCATAACTGGAATATGCTGCTTTGTGTTGCACCTTTGCATACCCAACAGACATCAAATACACACAGTAAACCAGATGGACCGTGTCCAAAAGTAATAGAAGATACAAAAGACAAACATACCTGTCCACTCCTCTGGCAACGTCATAGCTCTGTTCTCTGTCCTGTGACATCTCATGTCTCCCTTCTCGTAGCTACCAAATTTCCATTCTCTCAGTTCACAGATCCTTTTCTTATCTTTCTATGCTGCTCTGAAGCTTTCCTTACCTATGATCAGAGTGTCCTCATCAGAGCAGAAATACAGGAGGTTTCCAGGCTCAGACTACTTTGTAAATAAAATCACTACAGCCATCCCATGACAGAAGAGGATCCATTGCAGTGTCTTACGAGGCAGACATCTTCAATATGGCTTGGGGTGCAATGCAGGGCAGGTTCAGTATCACAGGGTGAGCAGGATGCAGCTCTATGGCCAGCTCCGTTGTGCAGAAAAGGTTTCTTACCCACTACAAGTGTTTCTAATGACATGCAAAACATCAACTCTATAGTACTGTGTTGTCTTCTCTGAATACATGATTGAAACACAACACAGTCAATCAAGAGAATACAGTTGTGTGATATCTACACACTTGCAAAATTATACTGATTTTGGTAGTGCAAAATAACAGATGGTTTTATGGACTACCTATAACCTACATCAATTGTGGTTTAGAGTAACAGCAGCAATTTGGATACAGTGCAAAGAGGAGAATATGCCTTCTAATTCTTTAAAAATAACATGTAATAATTTTTTTTCATTCAAAATCACTAGAATATATTGGTCAAAATCTGTATTAAATTAATAACTAACATGCATACTATGATGTTTAGTAAAAGAACACCTGGACTTTCAGGTCTCTCTGCTTTACAAATATTTTCTTTTGCATACAGGGAAGTCATTTAAGCCCTGGTTCATTTTTGATGCAGCTCTAGAAGTGACAGGCGGAAGCAACTAAGCTCAGTGTCTTTCGTCCTCTCTTGAAGAAAGGCTTCAGATGCCCTGTGCAAATGCGAGATCCTTTATCATGCACTGAGTCAACATAGAAGAGATGAGACTGTTTTACTCACTAGGAAAAAGACTTAGAAATTAATTCAGATACATCACAAGTAATACAGCAAATGAAAATTGCTGATTAATGGTTGCCACTCTCTTACTTCTCTAAACAACAGTAATGCATTTGAGATGACACTTATGCCCATAATTTCAGAAAGAATATAGCACAGTAGTTCAGATGTCACAGTGTGTTTCCAGGAAAGACTAATTTCAAAGATTACAGACCTCAATTACTCGGCTGCTTTTAGAACATCTTTATCTAGGGCTAGGTTGATAGGGAAGATGGCAAAGATGGTCTGAAGGCATTCAACCAAGCAGCTGGACCTTTTCCAGTACTAGGCTATGATTTCATGGAAAATACACTTAGGGATAAGGACCTTTAGATCTAGTACAGAATAGAGGTTTCTTTACAGCTTTGGTTTGTGGCAAAAACCCACACACATTATTGGTTTCCCACATCCTGCAGACTTAGCGAACAGCTTTCAGGCAGAAACTCTGTCCCCCGTGGTATATGCTGGCACTGTTGAATTATACCAAGGAATACCAAAGTTTCAAGCGGTATCTTCTGAAGACAAAGATTTATTTCTCCCCCTTTCAGGGTGATATTCTTTGTCTCTCATTCCACTTAGTTGGCTAGGCAAGATGATACCTCATTGTCGTTCACAGAGACCAGTGGAAGAAATAATTACATGTAGGGGTTATGCCTGTTGCAGAAAGCAAAGGTGACTTCCTTTTCTGGACTGCCAACACTCAGACATTTCTCACTAGCTGTTTACAGATATTCATTCATCACATAGAGAAATCAGCATGAGGCATTATAATAATATATCATGGCCAGTGCATGTACATCACTTGATGAAAGAAGCCAGCTGGGTCATATCAAACCAGAGATTTCCTGACGTTCTTCAGGAAGGATTTCTTTTTTCTCCTGAAGTTATTATCCTCTTCAGGAAGCAGACAAAGCAAAGATTTGCTGTGCAGCCAGGGCCAAATCTTACAGGATTTGTGCAATGCACGTAGTGTAATGACTGGGGAATGTCATGTTCTGATACTTTCTTGAAACAAAAATTTATGGTCATTTGAAGTGCTGAAACCCCCTTTCAGGTAGACGAGATGCTTGGGAGATCTCCACTGTTGTCAAGGATTTGTAAGCAACTCCACTTGAGGGGAAAAGCAGCAGCAGACAGTCTGACTCGCAACAAGAGTCTCTTGGAAGACATCCAGCTCACAACAAGCTGCCTTGCATGACACAATTTGACATCTTCCCCCTCAAAGGACACTTGTTACAGAAATCTCTAACTATACTTTAGGATCTGAAGATCTCATTTGGATACTACCATGCTAAGTGCTCTGTTGTGCTAACCTGAAGAACTGGAAACAAAAAGAACAAACAACAAAGAGAAACAAAACAAAGGATATGGCATGGCAGCAGTTACAAAGTGCTGACTACACATTTTAAGTTGTCTTTCACTTTTATCAATTTTACCTGCCCTCAGCCAAGCCATCATTCAAAAGACCTCAGAAACATGCAGAGCCACAATTTGGCAGGAAGAGCCACCAATCTTTATTCTTAGATATTTTTAATGAGAAACTTTCGGTAGACATATGGAGACATGAGGTTTGTAGGTCTGTGGATAAGAAAAAAAAATATCCTAGCTGGTATCATAGACAAAATATATTTCACACTGAATTTCTGGAATTAGAAATGGTGGAGAAAACACAGTTTCAGGAGGGAAGACAACCCCAATTTGAATAGGGGGAAGGAAGCATCATGCAACTGGAAGCGTAAGTACTGTAATGAGTGGCCCTAATGGGATGCCTACAACTTCATTTGCACCCCCAGTAGATTCACAGCTGTCCATGTGCACACCTTCAAGAATAGCAGACATCCTAGATGAATTAAATACATCTGACACAGCATGACCTTTTCAGGTGATCATACTAATAAGGCAAAACCACTTGAAAAACATGAGGTTAATCCTATATAGGAATTACTGGAAACTGGGGGAAAATCCCTTGTAATTTTTCTTTCCCGATCTCAGAAAAAACAAATTTTACAGTAGAATGAGGGAGTGATGACAGTTAAACATCTGGATTTGGCAGTAGAGGAACTTTTCAAAGATCCCTTCCTGACTTTTGACATGGTATTACTCAAAACACAGAGATTATATCAATAAACCCAAAACTTTTTGAGGATATTTTATGACTTTTGAACACAACTACACTGAGTACAGTAACTTGTCTCCTCTTCGTCTGGGGGAAGGAGACTACACTTCACCATTGCTATAACCACAGTGAAATGAGATTTTTCTAAAATACTCTTGCAAGGACACCAAATTAAACTAACATTCTGCGGTTGTCTTCTGTTGTGTATCCCAGAACACCAGTAGGCAAAATGCCAAATACAATGCTGAAATTGCTTTTAGATGTAACACCCCCTCTTCCACCCGCCCCAAACAAATGATAAAAATTTCAGTAATAAAAGATAAATTTTTAACAGCTCCCAAATTCTTAGCAATTGCATCAAATTTAGTTTTTTAAGGCCAATTCATTTTTTTTTGTCTGACAGTTCAAATAAAGAAGCCACTCCTTTTCAAGGAATATAAGATTTCTCAAGCTCACTGTGTGCACTGTAGGTGTGGACTTGTAGAGAAGAGGCCCTGTTAAGTATACTC
>NW_009260791.1:3011865-3054499 GCF_000687185.1 Egretta garzetta
CCCCTTCCCTACGGAACCACTATTATTCACTGAATACCACTGGCAAAAGCTTCACACCAGGGTCTCCACAGTGATCAGTGATTCTTTCCTGTAAATTGGAACAGCAGTGAACACTCTTTTTCAATGAGGGCCAGTAAAATCCTTTTTTTTTGTAAGGTAACAGACAGAGCAGACTCCTCAGGGCAGACTTGGTGTCTTGTTTGTCACCTTTAGTTCAGTGAAGTTTGTCCTCTGTGTTAAAACCACATGGAGAGGCTGTTTCAAAAACTCAGCATTCAACAATTTTGGAGAAGATCAGCTTGTGTTTCTTAACTACTCATCTCTAAGGCAGCAGGGAAACTTAATCTCATTTTTTTCGAAAAGGACAGTAGGGTTCTAAAGTGGGAAGAAAGCAGTGACCAGGTACTGTAGTTCTTTAAGATGTGGGGTGGTAGTGTACATTCACCCAGAAGGTGCTCTGCACTCAAGCACTTCGGAAGACAAAGATGGAGAGAAGTGAAATGTGTATGAATAAGATTAAGACCTTCAGAGTAGTAAGTATTTTCTTTTCCATATTTAAGTGATTAACCATTTACATACATCATATTAGTGATGACTTCCATACAGCAACCTACTTTCCCCCAAAATCACAACTGTCTAGAGGTGGATCTTGGTGTCCTTTATGCTCTTTTAAGAGCTTCATCATTCTGAAAAACTCTGCAATATATAGCGCCCATCCAGGTGAAGACATAGACAAGCTGCATGCGACAACTTGGCAGATGTCAGCAATGGAGACTTTTCTTAGAGAACCCAACACCACAGAGTGAATTCTGGTGGAACATGCTGTTGTCGTGGAAGGCAACTTTGCCTTAACTGTTCTACTAGGCTGTACTGCGACTGTCAAAATAAAACATCCATACAAAGTCAGACTACAAGACCATCTAGCCCACCTCTCATCTCTGTCACTGGTCAACAGCACACGCCTGATAGACACACTAAAAATTGGAAAAAGCCCATCATGATACTTCTCCAGAATAGTCACTTGAAAAGTCTTAGAAACTTCCTGCTTGTTTTTTAGTTTTAATATTTAATATGCCCCAGTAGATTACTTTTTCATGGATTTGTCTACTTATCTTTTCAAACCATATACACTTTTTTGTACCCACAACATCTTGTGACATGGAGTTCCATAGGTCAATTACGTACTGTGAAAAAAGAAAATCACAACACCCCCCCCCCTTTTTTTCCCCTTTGAATCTGATGTGTTAGTTTCATTTGATGCTCCTACTTCTTCTCATGGGCAAACCTATGAACAATTACTCCCTTTTCACCTTCTCCTTTACACGCCTCCTTGCTCATCTCTTTTGCAGTTAACCACTTTCTGCATAAAGAGAACTATGAATGTTAAGTTTTGTGCTCTTGGTATAACCAGTTTCAAGGACTGTTTGACTGACCTGATTCTGCAAAGATAAAATAAGGTCCTCCTGATGTTTGGTGTAACAAGAATGTCTTAGCTCTAGGAACACAAGGTTCTAGAAAGAAGAAAAGGAGGTAAAGTCTCAGGCTACGTAAAGCTCAGAAGCTTCTTTTAGAAGAAACTCATGACAGATCTACAGGAATAATGTGTCCAGAAAAGAAACAGTATGAAGAGGATCAGTCAGCTAGTTAGTTACTGCAACGAAAAAAATCCAATTATTTAAACACCAACAAATAACCTATCCAGATTCAAACAGTGAGCCCGGGATTATCATCAGTAGCAAATGTAGGACTGACTGAAGAAAAAAGTCTTTGGCAGTTTGATCAAGTAAATCTTAACAAAAATAAGCAGGAGCCAGACTACTTTTGTTTCCAGCAAATAATCCAAAATTACTGTAACTGCTGTATTAGTACAAGGTACAGGCCTAAAAGAATGCGAGCTGAGAATCCAGTCTGTTCTGTAAACTCACCTGTAAGACAATGATCTCCTTCACAGGTAAAGAAAAGGAATGGTCCAGCACTGCCAGCCATTCCAACTCCACGCACACAGAGACTATCCATATTACAGTATGAGGAAGAGGCACAGCATCGAGATTCCTACTAGTAAACCAAAGTCTTGATACCAAAACCTCCTACCACAGTGTGACACCAGTATCAGAGATATCTATGTTGACCCTCCAGGCATCACAATGAGGAGCATTTCCAACAAACCATGATTGTCCAAAAGCATATCTAGTCTTGAGAATGGAAATTTCAGTATGCCTCATTGGCATCCAAGACTAAGTGGTCTATCTAGTGTCGCAACATGATCTCCCACTGATGGCACTCAGACGACTTGTGAGGCTGGTTTAAAGGCCAAAATGAACCATATGAAAGTGAACTTAATACTTATGTACTAAGTACAAGTCAGCTGCTTCTGGAGAGGAGAGAATTTAATATCCCTCCCTTAATTTTTATGTTGTGGTATGCTCATCGTCTAAATATGGCACAAAACACTTGTATGAATTCTGCATTACTGCAGCCTCCAGTACTCTGACATGCACCTTACTCCTTTCAAGACTAACAAGCCTGATTCTCTGTCATTGAAACAGGGTCCTTAACTTATAAGTGATACAAACATCATGGAGTAGAAGAGGGCCCCTTGGTTATATTATCGAGTCTCACCACTGAAGTAGATGCAAATGATTGTTGGGGCTTTCTATTGGTAATTTTCTTTTCTCACAGTAAAAAAAGGCACTTTCGATGAAACTCATTGTTGAATACAGGGAAGTAAATGTCATAAAAGCAGACACAAACTAATCCCCACGAGGAGCATGCATATAATTGTTCTCCCCTCATATGCAACAATTATAAATCCCAAATGGTTTGCTATTCTCCTTTCCCCCCTTGTACTGCAAAACACTTCCTGTAAAATGCCTTCTCTCTAAGACATGTGGGAAACAGTTCTACGCCTCCCCACTTAATCTCTAACTGAAGCCCTCAGAGAGGTTTTTGAAAAGGGACAGACATGGAGGTTGCAGAGCTGCAAAGAGACAAAATACACATTATCCATCAGTACCCAGCATCCACCATGCACAAAGACATATGTGGACTCCAGGCTGAGGAGTACAAGGAGATGGAAAAAATAAAGTAACAGGAATCACAGGACTTGTTCCTGATTCTCTACTGCACATGCTCACAAGAATTTATGTTCAGAGCTGGGATCAGCAGATGCCCAAAGCAAAGGAGTACTGCTATTTCTTTTGATGCTCTGGCTGCCCTAACATATCCTGAGGCTGAACAGGAGTTCAAGGTCTAGGTGTTTGGCTTGAGGTAAAGGACCAGTCCTGATATCCCTTGGGGTTTTTTTTTTGTATTTTGGAAGCAGAAGAAAAAATTTCCAGGGACAAAGAATGCAAGACTTCACTGCTCCTGAAGCTGACAAAATTCATCCTTCCAAACAAGGGTCTTAGACTGCAACGTGCATTTCTCTGAATATTTCAAAAATGTTAAGAGACAAGATGAATGATACACTGCTACTAAGTCATCACAGATAACAGATGTGGTGTTGGCTACATCTAACATGCAATGCAAAGAAGATCGGAAAATATGCTGGCTGTAGCTGAGTAAAATCATTATCCCAAAATGAGTGGGTGGGAGACTGGAAAAGCTGACAAAACAATTAACCTATTTTGATAATAAGCCAGCACTAATTAGTAATTTGCCAGAGATGTAAGAAAGCTGTTTCTGACAATGATCCTCCAAAGACAATCACCTTTCCTGGGAAAACTGTGCATTTAAATCTCTATCCTCCAAACCTCTCTATAGTTTTCAGTGGTGGCTGTGACAACCTGAATGAAGAAACTAGAGAACAAAAACAGAGATGAGAATTGCACAAGGATGTATACCCTAATGGCTACTCAATCCTGCACATGAAACCCAGTGGAATAAGGGTAACTCTGATCCCCTGGTGGGAAGAAAGGAATGGAATCTATTATTACTGAAGCTAAGTCTTATAGGGAAATAAGCCCTCTGACAGTTCTGGAACAGAGCTGGAGGCTATAGCCAATACCACACATTAGCAGAGTAGGCTATGAGAAGACAGATCCAAGGTCTTGAAGCCCACAGCTGCTGAGGTTGCACAGAAGTTTGAAGTAACAACTTCTGCAACTAAATTTTCACTCATCATGAGCTGATAACTTGATGCACCAGTAGAAACATCTATGTCTGAGATCCATGGGAGGCTTTAAATGATTACAGACAGAAGGGTCATGATCTGAAAGCAACTTTACAAGATTTTACAAATCTCTTGGTCACTGATGATATGTGAAAGCAGCACAGGCAGTAGAAAAATGTCATGGAGATTCTTGAAGAACACAGCTGAAAAATGCAAAGAAAGTGAAAAGGATCATGACTGTCTAGTAAATGAAAGATAAGCCAACAAAGTAAGGGAACAACTACATCAGAACTGCATTTTGGACAAATGAAGTATTCAGTGTCTGTCATATGCGTGAGTGGAACAGAAATAGAAAAATGCATGTTCTGTCCTATGAATTCATGCCTGGAGCAAGTGATAGTGAAACTAATGGGGTATGAACCTCATTATTTCATCTTCTCACAATTTATCTGGTCTTGAATGACAGAAAATAGGCAGAATCCAAGAGTGAACATAAACACAATATTTAAAGAGAATTTAAAGACTCTTTCTTCTGTCTGCCATTTGGGTTGATCATTATCTACTTGCCAACACATCAGAATGATGTCTAAATCATGACTCTACAGGCTAGAAATGACAGAGGAGCTGTGGAGTAAGAAAACAGATCAAACAGGCTGTTAGAATCCAGTCTCTGAGGGCTCTGATACAAACAATAGGAGATTTTGTACCCTTTGAGAATGACAATCATACCACTTGCTGTTTGACAAGGCAGAAGTTGCAAAATACCGAGTTTTTCTTTAACCTGGCACCAACAAAGAGCCAGAGCTGAAGCTGCTTCCTGCTCATTTTAAGGATGGGTGGCTCTTCTCTCCAATACATTTTCCAGCTGCTGATGTTGTTTTCTAACGCAAGCAAATTAATTTTCATAGCATTAGGCAAATTTTAACTGGAGTGCTTCACCAAGCCACTATTGCAACTGATAAGAGCCACCTGGGCCTTAGGGTTCAAGCTTGGGTCTGAAAACATCAGCCAATTTATAAAGTTTATAAAGCCTAAACAAACAGAAATCAAAATACAAAAATAAGCCACACAGAACATAACCATCCAGCAATGAAACATAAAGACAGATTTAAAATCCCGTCCAATATAGTGACAGCAAATATTTTGAGGGAGTGAATTAACTGAAATTATAACCAAAACAAAAAAAAAAAAAAAGAAATTACTTTATTCAAACCAATCATTTCTATGGCTCTGTGCCAAAATTCAAGACTGCAACCAACAAGGATGTCTCCAGTTGTATGTTCTAATATTTTTCTCTGCTGATGGTTGCCATGCGATGACAGCAGAGAATCTTGGCTGTTACCATACTAGGACAGACTGAAGTGGCTGAGCAAATGAGACTTTATGTTCAAACTTGGACCTTAGGAAGAACAACACAGACAGCTAGAGGACCTCTGTCTTATAGAAAGATCTCATGGTTAGTGATCAGAAAGAGGTGGGAGGAAGGGACCCCAAGACTCAGCAGCAGCAGCTCTCAGAGGCAATCATTCACCTCAGTTTGCAGATGTATCACCAGCTTCCACAGATGTTCTGGTACTCTCCTCAGTGGGTGGTCCTCTCACCAGGGCCTCCTCTTCACTCTCTCCTGGGTGTTATCTGAGTGTGGTGGTATGAAGTCACTGCTGCTTTTTCCTTTGCCCCATACTTGAAGCAACACCCTGGATTCCTCACCTGGTGTTCAGTCTTAGTCCTTCTCTGTGAGCAGAGGCTGGAAAAAAAAACCACAAAGCAAAGGTTTTGAGTAATCATGGGGAACAATTTTGTGGGAAAAATTGGTGCACTGCTCTGTAAGTCTCGGCCATCACCAGAAATCTGGATCTCCCTTACCACACAACCTCTCTCTGCAGAAACAGATGAGATCACAGATCAGTATGACAAAACCTAAGCTAATAAGCTACTCTGTGAAAAAGCACTTTGGTATTCCTCTCAAGCCCCAGAATACCTTCTTTACTCTTTGCCTCTCACTCATCTGACTCATCTCTTCACACACTCCTCCTGTATCTCTAAATCCTTCGCCCATATGAATGTGCTTTGTCTCTTTATTTTGTGTCTTTTACTCATTCACTTGCATGGGAGTCTACTTTCCCACTCCAAAAGATGCTGAGGACCTTGGTGCAGGAGAGATGGGGGGGTAAAAAGGTTGATCTTTAAAAGAAACAAAATGGGGATAAGGAAAAACATTTTCTTCCTATTATTATAGATAGATTTTAGTTCTACATAATGTGACATTTTCCTATTTAGGCATGCTATAGGAAAAAGTCAATGTAATCTTTACTTCCTTTACTTAAAAATCCTTAGACAGTCCTTTAAAATGAAAAATCCAAACCACTTAGAAATGTACCAAGTTTGTTTTGAACAGTTTGCATTTTACAGCTAATCTAGTAGGTAAAGCTTGTCCTGTGTATTTAGCACATCAGCTTGCTCCTAAATGTGAGTGACATTTGTTGAGAGGTGTTTATTAAAAATATTGCTATATTTTAAAAAATACACTCTCCTTGAAAGCCCAGCACAGAGCCAAACATCACACAACTCAGAAGATCTGGAAAGATGTTTAGAAAGCAGGATTGCCAGCTATGTCACTGCACTGAAAGTTTGGAACCTGAATTAGGAACCAAACCGTCAACCAAGTGTATTAAGATAGGATACCAGTCCAGAAACCTATCCCTTGGCAATACGCTGAAATTAAGGAAACAAAGGCAGATGAGAGAGGCAGCCAACTTCAACCGCATCTTCCTGTTTTGAAGAGGCTTTTGAGCCTTCCTTTTCCTAAAGAAATGCACAGTACAGTTTGTCTTTTCTCACCAACTGAATTAAAATCACTTTGGATAAGTTCCTCTTGTATGGCTGCCTTGAGGACTCAACACAGAGAGGGACATTCTTATGTCTAGAAGTGAATATGTAGGTTGCTACCATAAGTGCAGCTCACAGCCAATTCAATCATTTCATAAATATTAATGTATATAATTCTATGAAGTTTTATCATTTCAAAGCTACTAGTGAGCGTTCAACCTCCTTCTAGTTGAGTAGGTTGAGGTTCTGGTTGAGTAGGGGGGGCAGGAAAAATACCCCTCATTCCTGACGGCAGCCAACATCACGGGTTGATTCTCAGTAGTGACAAGAGTCATTGCAGTGAATCACCACATCCAACAGAATGAATTCTCTGCCTGCTGGGCGGTGTTAAAGTATCTGCCTGTATGTCTGTCCACATGTTTGCATACTGTTATGTCATCCGTGACTGTACCTCAAAAACTAACACTTTTGTAGTTAGAACAGCTACATAGGGGGAAGCAAAGGATTACCTCCTTTTGATGGATATGGTTCTGAGTCACAAGGAAATCACAGGAGTTGTGTAAAGTCATTTATGGGATACCCGCACACTAAAATTCAGTGCCATGTATACTTTCCCAGCACAGACATACACAACCTGGGTCAGACACCAGCACCTAATTTACTCTGCTTCCAAGCTGAGGAATGAGACAGAGCAGAGCACTAGGCTAACTGAGAGTACTGGGTCAGGGACCCATGCTAACGTTTTTAGAGCTAGTTTGGGCTGTTTCATCATACCCACAGCAAGCCTGTGGCAGAACTGAGAAGCATGTCGAAGCCTCCTGAAGCTAGTGTTGAAAACAGGAACTTCCTTTCTCCCTGAAAAGCTCTGATAATCCTAGAAATTAAGATTTTTTTATCCCAGAGCAGAGGGAATTTCTAACCCTAGAATGATGCCCAGCATTCTCTTGATAATATATAGTGCAACTCAGAAAGGCAATAAATAGATGGGGTTTATTTATATCCATGGGTGACTGACACTAGCAAGCCAGGACAGCTGACAACAGAAGACCAGCCTTCCCTCCCCCATCTTTCAGGCACAATTTCAAGTTAGCTTGCTGGACCAGGCAGGCAAGGGAAAGCAGCAGTTCCAAGTCGTGAAAATTTACTTGGCAGAGGGGGTGACACAAACAGTACACATAACTGTATTTGAGTGAAGTCTCCCTGCATGAAAAGAGCAGTGAGCAGCCTCATTAACAAGTGGAGAAATAGCAGCAGAAGCCAGAATGAGCCTTCCTGCTCCCATGTTATGGAGAAGACACTGGATGGGCTCCTCACCTGACTGCTAATGCCCTTCTGTACTTGACAGCTTTCATTCTGATTTCTCTTACTCAGCTCCCTACTCCCTGGTTTGTTAAGGCTCTCTCCGGCTTTTCCCCACGTTTCATTTCATAACTTCAGACACTCCTTTCACCCTGTTCACACACATTTTGGCTTCTATTTTTAGTCTCAATAAAATAATGCCAGATTAAAACAAAATCCAATTTGGATGGGCAAAGTCATCCTCTCTATAGGTAGCTTAATGCCAAAGGGCCAGATGTGAGATAGAAGTAGCCAAGACATTATATAACCTCTCCCCAGTCTTTGCACACCTGATCTTGAATGACATTTCCAACACAGCAAGGAAATATAGGCAGTTTGCCATCGCCTAACTACTGAGAACAAGCAATGCTCGGCCTCCAGTCAGGCAAAAATGCCAACTGCCTGAAGTCATTACTTATCCTGCTTCGGCATTTTCTTTGAGTCTGTCAGAAGTGAAGGCTCCCAAAATTCAAGCTGGGTTCTGGTTCTTAAACAGGGAAGCCAATTTCTAGAGACTGTCCGTTCCTTTTTCTCCTGCTTTCCCAGTGGTCCTGAGACCTGGAATGTCCTTTCAGTGGCATGAGACCAGTAGCAACAGGAAAAAGCTCCTTCCTTTCATAAAAGAAAGGCAAAAGGTTGACTAAAGGTGTGAGAGGCAGGCTGCTCTCACAAGTTAAGGAATAAATGTCATTTCTGATCATTAGAAGTGAACATTGACCCTCAGCTCTAGCTGAGAGGCGATAGCCGAGTTAAGACATTGTCTTCTTAGCATCATCTGAGAAAAGCCTGGAATGCTGCTTTTGGCAGAGCTTTCCACTCTGCTGGGATATAATGAGACTTACACAAAAGTTTTCTGCTAACAGGATAAATTCAAACACAGTCATGCCCTGTTGATAATTGATATCTATTTTAAAGGTATTGGTTAGACATCAATATTTGCTTATTGTTACTCATAAGGTAATGTTTCCTTGCTCCTTCAAAGAGTACAAAGAAACAGGGTAAGAAGGTCTGTCTTTACCCTTCTCCTTTCCCTTCTGGTCCATCTGGCACTACAGGCTTGTCTGTCATTATCTGACCTGGGACAGATGCAACAACTACAGCAGGGAGAGAATTATCTTTTCCCCGTTCCTGTTTGCCTTCTTCACGGAACTGTGGAGGCCAGCAGGGAAGAGAGAGAGAAGATCCAGGATGTTTTCATGATGCATGATAGAATCATAGAATCATTTAGGTTGGAAAAGACCTTTAAGATCATCAAGTCCAATCATTAACATAACACTACCATCCCACCACAAAACGATGTTCCTAAGCACCTCGTCTACCTGTCTTTTAAATACCTCCAGGGATGGGGACTCGACCACCTCCCTGGGCAGCCCATTCCAGTGCCTGACAACCCTTTCTGTGAAGAAATTTTTTTTTAATGTCTAACCTAAACAATGGCTTTAGGAAGATAATTCTAAGAACAAATGTGAAACCAAATATCCTCCATTGTAACTGATTCTTTGCCCTCCCCCAAAGGGAGGCACAATAGCAGGATTCTCCTCAAGCTCCACTGCTTTCCAAAATACGATAGAATGGACTGATTCCATTTCTCAATAACCCTTTCTCTATGCAGAGATGGCACCACAGAGAAAGTTGATGACTGAACGTTATTACTGCTGTTGACAAAAGGAGTGAGATGCTGCACTGGAGAAGTTTGATGCAAAGTGCTGGATATCATACTGCTGTTCCCTTTCAGTGACCCACCCAGAGCTTCTCAGCAAGGCAGGTGGTTCTGGAAGGATTTATGTGGAAGAACTCATCGTTACTCCATTCCTGGACTAGGATAAGTAATGAGGTGACATCAAAAGTTGTCATCTTTTGTGTTGTAAGATATCTTGTGCCTGAGTAGCCAAAGTAGTCTGAGGTAGAGGTTACTCAAGGTGCCCATTTGAAGGTCACCTTTCAAAGTCAAGACCACTTGTGCAGTCAGTCACAGCAACAAGAGAGAACCAGGAGTGGCAAATGAAGACTGGAATTAACGGGATTAGTGGGAGGGAGGAAGTGTACCAGCAATGTGCTGTGCAGAAACCTGAGTGATTTCTTTTCCCAGCTGCTCCTGATGAAGGATTTGGACAGTGTGGTGAGACCAGCTGAAATCATAGCCAAGGTTCCTCTTGGGAATGTGGTAACAATATAAAAATAAATGCATTGGTGTTCAATGAACTACCGCCTTCCAAGGCTTTAGGGGAGCCTGGCAGAAGCTGAGGAAGCATGGACAAGACTGGGCAGCTGGGAATTCCACCCTGCTGTAGCAAATGGCTGGGAGTCTGACACAGGCCATGCACAGTGGCAACAGTACATATTCCATCCCATCCCTGCCCTTTACGCTCCGAGAGAGTTGAGAGACGCTGGCTGATAAAGGAATCTCCAAGTCACAGGCATTTTCTTTGTTTAGATCTGGCAAACAATACAAAGTGATTGTATGTGGTTTGTTTAAATGCCTGTTGTGTTTACTTGCCTTTTTTTTTTCTTTTGCTGGTGCAGGACAATTTCGAAGCTTGTACTTTTGCATGCCTGCTAAAAGAATCTCTTCTTTTCTTTCCTTAAGCTTATATAAAAGAGGCTGCATTTCAGGAATAATGTTAATTCAAGCAGTGGGTAGACAGGAGCCAGTCACAGCTTAGCACCTCCAACAATAACTCTAATTTCAGGTCTCCAATAACAAGACATACATGACCTTCTCACGAAGGACCATACAATAATCTTTGATATAAAAAACTTTAGAAATACACAGTCTATCTGTAGATGTCCTGTAAAATTAAAAAAATCTGGAGCATGCTCGATATAAAGAAGAGTAAGTGCAAAAGTGCTCCTTTATCGCTAGTTTGCAAGCAGGCTCCATTCATTGCTCTTTACTGGACCACACTGCTTGTACATTCATCTTATTTGGATGGTGTTCAGACGCTGCTCTCCACCTTCGCCTAAAGAAGCAAATCACTAGAAGACTAAGAACAGCAGCCTGCCTTCTACATGGATTAGATCCAAACCAGTTTATTAATCCCCATATTCTTCAACTAGTCTCTTGGCAGTTCAGGATCCCTTTCAGGGGATGATACACTTCATTTCAAAGAGTTGCATACCTTCAGGACTTGGCATGCATGCAGATAGGGGGGCAGGTGATTGTCCAAAGTAAACAGACAACTGCACATCATCCTGCAATTAAGCTCAGATACAGACCTGGGAATCACAGGGAATAAAATCAGGTCTAAACTACCTAGCTCAAGAAGTTTCCTCCCTAGCTTCAGATTGGGTTTTGGCATTCACCTTCTGTATGAAGTAATCTCAAGAGAACTACAATACAAATAAATTAGTTTTGGACTCATGCTTGAAGCCAGACTAGGTAGAGTTCTGAGAGTTTGCATGAATTAGCAGTCTTCACTGCTGTCAAATGCAGATAGCATATGACTAACTTTTACCTCCCCTAGTCAGTAACTCTAATATTTTTTTCTTCTCCCAGCACACATAGTGGAAAAGCCATGTGGACACTAGTAATATAAACACTAACACAATAAAACTGCATCAATGTTAATCAGTCTGAGTATGAAAAGGTAAAAGTCCTGTCAGGTCTGGAGCCAGTCTTGCCCAGTTTTAATCACGATTCATGTTTGTAATTACATAGGTTATCAGCACTTTATATTTTTGCCATAGTAAAACAGAACCCCAGAGGCATTCTGTCTTCTGAAGCTTTTAAAATAAAAATTTCACAAACTCTCAAGAAGTTGGCAGCAAATGAAAGACAGAAGCACAAAGACAAAATTTCATAGTTGCTGTTATCTTTACAAATCAAACCAAACCAAATAAAATCAGCTGGGGTTGGTATCACCTTGTGCATCCCCTCCACTGAGGGGTTAACTGTACTTTCAGATTGTTCCTGTCCTCAGGCTTTTGCAGAAAAGCTCAGGAACAGAGAAGCTGCATGGGACTGTACTGTTATATTTTCATGAACTACCCTTCATCCTCTATTCTCCCTAAAACCTGCTTTGTGTTAGCATTTTCAAAAAGGAAGAATAATAAATATAATAAATTTCTAACTACGAGGTCTTCCATGTAGCTACAGAGCTTCCTTGATGTTTCTTGCCAGTTGTTCAAAAGCTAAATTCTGGGGCAAAAATGACACCTTTTATCTAGAACTTCACTTTCTTGAGAAAAAGAATTCATGCACTATTTGCCTAATGCCACTACAGCAAAATATGGCAAAATGTCTCTGTACACCTTACATTGTTAATATATACAGTAAAAAAAATGGCCAGCCTGTAGGTTGGGTGGAGAGGAACCTGATGAAGTTCAACAAGGGCAAGTGTCGAGTGCTGCACCTGGGGAGGTCAAACCCCATGCACCAGTACAGGCTGGGGGCTGACCTGCTGGAAAGCAGCTCTGCTGAGAGGGACCTGGGAGTCCTGGTGGACGACAAGCTCGCCATGAGCCAGCAGCGTGCCCTTGTTGCCAAGAAGGCCAAATGGTATCCTGGGGTGTATTAAGAGGAGTGTGGCCAGCAGGTCCTCCCCCTCTACTCTGCCTTGGTGAGACCCCATGTGGAGTACTGTGTCCAGTTCTGGGCTCCCCTGTTCAAAAAAAGATGAGGAACTCCTAGAGTTCAGAGGAGAACAACAAGGATGATAAAGGGACTGGAGCATCTCCCCTATGAGGAAAGGCTGAGAGAGTTAGGCTTGTTGAGCCTGAAGAAGAGAAGACTGAGAGGGGACCTCATCAACACATACAAATATCTTAAGGGTGGATGTCATGAGGACGAAGCCAGACTCTTTGCAGTGGTGTCCAGCGACAGGACAAGGGGCAATGGGCACAAACTGAAACATAAGAGGTTTCAGTTGAATACGAGGAAGAACTTCTTTACTTTGAGGGTGACAGAGCACTGGAACAGGCTGCCCCGAGGGGTTGTGGAGTCTCCTCCTCTGGAGATATTCAAAGCCCGTCTGGACGACGTCCTGTGCAACCTGCGCTAGGTGAACCTGCTCTAGCAGGAGGGTTGGACTAGACGATTTCCGGAGGTCCCTTCCAACCCTTGCCATTCTGTGATTCTGTGTTCCTTCCTTCATCACTTGAACTCACCGTGTCAAGCACAGCCTCATAAAGACAACCTGGAACTGAACAACCCACCATACCACTTAGCTTATCTGTTACTCAGCAAGCTATATTCTGAAGATGACTTGGAAGAGAGAATGGATTTCTGAGTTCACAATCACCCTATTTCACTAATACTAATTGATTTGCTAAATTCCATGAAGCAGGAAACAATCAGTGTAATGCTGTGGGACCCTCGAAGTAACACAGAATAAAAAAAAAAGCAATATGATAATAGCTGTATTTTCAGAATGACTGACAACCCACTAGCAGATGGGTGTTCAATTTCAGTGAAAAATCAGGTCAGAAGAATTCTGAATGTCCCCTAGAGGTAGTAATTCTTAGTATTTCTTTAATAAATCCTATTAAACCTCCAGGAACTTTGATAGGAAGCTGTCTGTTCAGATGCTACAAATAACCCCTAAATGATAGCTTGCAGATTTAGCTTCCTGCCTGTAGATACTCATGAGAATCTCTGCCTTCTCTCTCATTACACCAGTGGCACACAGCTCACACACAGTTTCTGCCTCTCCATGAAATGAGGATGAGGCCATAGGGATGAGAGGCTGCCACACTTTCATTGTAGCGGTGGCTTCAGAATCCTGAGCTGCTTTGCAGAAATGCTGGCTTTTATTCAACTCTTCTATTCATCTCCCTTTTATTGCATCTCAAGGGATCTGTCTTCAAGAGACTGAGCCCACTGCATAACAGTATCTACAACTGGTATTCTCCTACAGTTGCAGTACTCACTACCAGTGAACTGTTTGCTGGACAGTCTGGTTAAAAGTTTCCACACTGCCTGACTCTCTTTTCCTTTGAGCATCATCCTTACATTTAGTTAGATCATTTGTGATACCTTTATGCTTCTTCTCTGCAGAGCCTCATAGCTATCCTCAGATAGGCTGTTAGAGGAGAAGGCCTATTCAAGCTTCTCAGACACTTCTGAACATTTGTCTGTGTGTGTTTATACAGGGGTTCCTCTTATCTCTGCAACTTTTCACAGCCTTCTATCTTTAAATGGTTGCAGTTTATTCTGTAATCTGCTTTATGACTCATGTCTCCAATCCTTCTAGTTGGTATCTAGGATACTAAATACATGTGAAACAGTAACCCCAAATAAGATGCTGATGAGGGAAATCAGGGCCTTAGTGTAAGCAATCAATAGAGAGAGAGTGAAGAAGACAAACAGCTGCTCCTGCAGGAAGGACCAGAGTAGTTTCTGAGACACACAGACTGGGCACAGCAGCCTCTGACGCATACCAGTGGCTTGGTGCAAAGCTGAAGAAAATATCATTCCCCAGTTTCCAAGAACAAACATTTTGCTCTACTTAGTTCAATCACTGCAATATTTAGCACTGTTCATGGAGCTATATACCTCTTCGAGAGACAAGGAACCTTTGAGTGACCCACCCACCATAGTTCTGCTAGCCAAACTAGGGTTCTATCTAAGCCCTCACACTCTTAGCTAAATGGCAGGCTAAACTCTTTGTTTCAGTTTCAGAGAGAGGAAAAGTTTAGTACAGTGCAGCTAGCCTAGTCCTACAGAAGGAAACATGAGCTGAAGTTCTCAGTTCTCACTGTATTGTAAGTGTTCCCAGACAGGGTGACTACCCTGAACTTTGTAGTTGTTATCTAGGCTATGTTCTTCCTGCAGCTCTGACTGTTGCCTTCCAACAATCCTCACGCATGCTCTGCATAAATATTCAAAGAAACAGGGAAGGATAGAAAAATGCTACCTACAGTTATCACAGACACACATAACAACAACAGTACCCAGAGGAGATGGAGAGAATTTCTTGCAGAGGTTAAAATTACAGGGCGGCAACTGCAAGAGTGCTCTTAAAACTGTGAAAAAGAAGGCAGAACTCAGCACACAAACACTTTAATGTAAGTCCATTCAGCAAATCAGCTTGGTCAGAATATCAAGAACTTCATTTTTACATTTACTTGTAAATTTATGTGTAACCTTACTTTATACACTGTACTAAAAACTCAGCTTGAACTATGCAGTAGACCAGAACTTTTGCCTCAACTATACGTATACTACGGTGCTGACATAACTTTATATATTGTGATAATCCTATTATATTCCATTCCTACACTGTCACGTTCCAATGTGCTGTAGGGTCTTTTTTACTGACTATGGCTAGTCACCCTGTAAAATTTCTGGTAGGATAACTGGAGTTTTTGGCAGGTGGTAAAGCACAGAAGGCAGTTTGGAACTGTAAAATAAGTGCATTAGCTGAATGTTTGTGCTAGAGGATCAGCAATAAAATCACTGACATTAATAATGGAAATGTCATCTTTAAGTTTCAGAGCTAAATATCCAAGAGATGAATTGGGTAATTCACTCCTATGCAAACTTTTTTTTCAGCCTGTGAAAACACAGAGATCACTGCATCAATGATAACTCATGTTTTCAGGGTTTTCACAGCAAAACAAAAGGTCAGAAACATAATTTTTTTAAAGCATTCTAGACCATAATTTGTCCATATATTCCATTACTGTAGGCCGTGGGTAGTATGGGTTCATCAAGGCTGCACTCTACCTGCTAATAGGTCTGCATCAAAGAAAAATGGATTGGGTCCTCATTTACTAAGACCTTAACAGCAGATAAACCTGTTTGAATTAATTAGCCACTAGGGAATAATGAAGATTTGATTCTATGTCTCAGTGATTTTCCTTTGGGAACTTTCATCTCTACTGATTGACTTCACTATGCAGCTGATTCACAAGTCTCAACTATGTCTTTTTGAACTAAGAGGCTTTTCTGCAAGACTGAAGAAAAATGTAAAGAATGTCTTGGCCCTTTATTACAGGCCAAGCTTAAACAACAGAGCATCTTTGAGCCAAAGCCTAAAGCAAAGAGGAGCCATTTTAGCCAAGTTTTTTTTCCCAGCCACATTTTTAAGGATCTTCCTCTTCCAACTTTATGAAACTCAGCCTTTGCTCCCTTCTGCTTAGTCTTTTAAATCCCAGGAGGAATAAATTCCCTGCACAGCTGAACCCAGACTGTTACCTAGGAACCACTACATGCAGGGTAGGCAGCTGTGCTTCTTCTTGCTGAGAAAGTTTTTTCCCTGCCAGTTTTTGAGAAAGATGAAAGCATCCCAGCATACCCACCCCCACTTTCCTGGTCTTTGGCACTGGCACTCACCTGTGGAATTTGTCCCTGGCTCACAGGATGCAGCACTGTGAAGGCTGTTCTGGAATCCATTCGGCTGCCTTTCAGTGGAGGTCACCCTAACAGGTAAAAGCACCAAATTAGACAGAGATATGAAGGGTTATACCAAGGAAAAGCAAAAGTCTCAAACAAAAAATTGAGAATTCTCCTAGTTTAGGTAATCTCACTGGGATTGTAGCTACGAAGCTGTGCCTGAACATGGTATGAAAGAGGCAGTTACAGCAACTGACTCCAAAAAGGCAGAGCAAGACAGATGAACACTCAAGCCACCAGCAAGACTTTGCTGTGCCTAAAACTTAATTGTCCCACATGCTCTGGCAGCTGATTCAGGACAATAAAGGAGATAGTAAATGGTACTGGGTCACCAAAGCACAACTCAACTACTAATGCTGTGGTCGCCTTATTCCAGTCATTTCAAGTAAAATGATTAAGCAACCTTAGAACAGAAATTCACACGCTGCCAAAACCACTCTACAGTCAAAAGTTAAGTCTTGCATCTTGTCTCAGCAGAGACAGCTCATTTAGGCAAGATTTCTCACTTGTCTTGGAAACTGAGACCCAGAGGATGCATTTAATCTCCAGTAGTCCAGTGCCAGTCCTCAGGCAGATACTTTACGCAAATCCTCCTGCATTTATCTCAACATTTGAGTTACAGCAAAACTATATTCTGTGCAGTGCAACTGCACTTCCTTTAACTGTTGTAAAGATTCATTACCAAACTGAGATCATGCACTCCTACATAAAAAATGGGTCTACTAACAAGGCAAGGTCAAGCTATACAGCTACAATGATCTATTCTGTCCTTAAAATCATTATAATTGATCTGTCTATTCTGGTTTGTCCTCTCCTCTGTTATCCCTCCTTGCCTTCCTTCCTGCCTGCCCAACTCTATTCTGATCACTCCAGGCTTATGCATGTATGCTCCTGTCTCTGCCAGAGTCCTCCTCCTCCGCTGATTCGGCTCTGCAGTGTTACACAGTTAACTGTGAGCTCTTCCCCGCAAGAGCACTGTAATCTCCAATCCCCATGTGATACCCTGATGACTAACAGACCCAGGCACACGTGTGCAGTTTCTATAGTTTTGTCTGAAACCTTTTGCTTTTAGATTTCAAAGTCAGCAAGTTGCCAGTAATCCAGGTGCTCCTGGCAGCTAAAAGGCCCGTGAGGGACTCCTGTACTTTATCTCAGTTGGATTTTAGTGAAATAAATTGAAGTCCATACAGGAAAGCAGAGGGATGCAGATACGACATTTGCAAAACACAACCCCTTAAGTCAGCCATAATTTGAAATGCTATTGTCAAATGAGGTGCCTGTTTCTATGCTTATTGTCTCTTGGAGAGAATTTTAGATCTGTACTTATGGTTTCCTCTGCTGCTGACACTGCATGATCCTTCTGAGAGCTGAAAATTCAGATGGATCTTTATGCTTCTTACATAGAGATTCCATGCTCATAATTAGCTTGTCTACTTTGTTAATGCAGCACAACTGAGCCAAATTCAGTTCACCCTGCTGCAGGTAGAACGCAAGACTAGTGGTTGAAAATGTCATCAAGGATGCCAGCAAGTACTGGTTCTTGCAGTTTCAACTGTCATCTCCACACAGATCATTCTCAGATCTGCTTCTGGGTCATTGATCTCCCACCATGCTAAGCTCATCCCTCAAGTTCTCTCTTCTGTCCTGATGGAAGCTCCAGTGCCAGAACATGTTCACTGCTTAAACTGAGTTAATCCCTTTCCGCTTTCTTCCTCATTGGCTTGGCTGAAACCCTACTGCCTTTCTCAGTTTCCTACTTTTAATGTCTGTGTCGTTTTTGCTTCCACTTTTCCTTTGTTATGGTCTCCATTTCTTCTTCAATACTAACAAAAACACTGTCTCCACAATCCCCTCCACTTAAACATCTGGCATTGCCCTTTTCTCTCTCTTATACAGCTAACCCTTCCTTCAAACTGATGCCAACTTCCTTCATTTAGGCACTAAACCAGCCCTAAGCTCCCCAGCCTCAAATTGCAAATTTGGAGGATGCTGTCATTCCACAGGTAACAAAGAAACACTTTTTTGACTAAATATTGAACATCTTTGTTTTAACAACCTATTCCTGGGATGCTATGAACACATGTAATGGTCCAGAGGGGACAGAACTGACAGAACAAATTCACATCACAGAAAGCCCAGGTTTGACAAGAGGACAGCAACAGATGTGAAGACCCAGAGCCAGGGAGGCTCGTTCCTCTTTGTTGCTCTTGGACAGGGAATCTCTGCGTGTGTATGATCTGAGGCTAGCCAAGGGCTAAGAGCTACAGGCCTAGGGAGCCCAGCTGTGTCAGGGTGTTAAATCAAGGCACATCTCTCAGATGCACTGCTTTTGCTGCCAAAAATGTCTAAGGGTCAGGCAGCCTGATTAACCCAGATGCTCAGGAGCTAAAAAAACAAGCATGCCACAGTACAGCAGTAGCAAAAAAGTGAACGGGGTTCCAGTAACAGTTAGATGCTTGCTTTCCCGCTGCCTGTCCTCTTTTCAGTGGGCACTCAGTTTGTATGTGCAACGTACCTGGCTCACTTAAGACACTTCATGCATGCTTATGAATAAGCACGCATGGGTAAGTAAGACGGGATACAAACCAAAACCATAGTGTTTTACATAAAGGGCTTGCTCTGTGGCCATCGTTCTACTTTTGGCACGTTTGCCAGGCTTGGCCAGCCTGTCCTAGAACAGCTGGCTACTGCCGTATCCAATTGTAGTCAGGACTCCACCCTGCTGTGGGATGAATTTCCTGAACCCCAGAGAAATGCATCACCTCTACCCTATTTCTGTACTAGTTACAACACGGCAGAATTTTGGCTCTTCTGCTGCTGGCACCATGCAAAGCAAATATACAAAAGAAGAACAAGGTAGAAAGATTCTGTGCTGTGGTGTTGGGACTTGAAGGGAATATTTGTTTCAAAAGGCTTACTGAATAGAGTTGTTGGGAATGACATTAACAGATAAGTTCAGTACAAGAAATTATGCAGTGTTGATCAACATCCCCAATAGTTTGCGATGGTCCAGTCTATTGCTGGTAAACTCAGTAATCTTTTTGGGCTTTCTCTCTCCCTGAAAACATCCTGAACCTTCCTTTTCTCTACCTGGCATTTCCTCTCTTTATATACAGTGGTCTAACATTGACAACTGATTTTTTCTGAGATCTTCTCTTTGACTGATAGTTCTGTTCACAGGCTGTTCAAGGCCTTGCTCTGCTTGATGCCATCATAGTTAAAGAACAGGTTTCTGAAAAGTTACTATAGGAATGATAGCGTAGAAATGTTTATTTATTGTGACTAGTAATTCCTAAAAGCAGAAAGATTTTCTGTCTACCACCTGTACCAGTTCACTCTGGGTTCCGACAGTTGAGCTAATATATTTTTCTACTTTGCATGCTGTCATATGTAACATGAAGACTCAGTACACCAAATGCTGTTTCCAGGGACAACTGCTTCATTCCATGGCTTACAAATACTATATCTGTGATCTCTGTCTCAAAATGTTGCTCTCAGCTATTAGCAGGTCTCTTCATGGTTCACAGACCTGCCATTAGTAGTGGCAATGTGAGCAGTGGAAAGGACCCAGTCTGGCCCTTGGAAAGAAAGAAAGACCTTGTTGTGTTAGCTGTTCAAAAACTATGTTTCTACTTGTGATATGAGCACATTTAATCAAAACTATGGAGCCCCATGAGACCATTTTATGGGGCTACATTTCAGCATAGAGCTACATATTAAACCATTTCTCCCAGTTAGTCTTTTTCCACACCTTAATATGGGCCCCATTTTTCCACTCTGTTAGCTTAAGCAAGGAGTCTCCTTTGGATACAATCCATTATAAAGTCAACCTACCACCTTTTACAAGTTGAAAGGCTGAGAAAACAAGAGAGGCCAGGAACTGAAAAGACAAGACTGAACTGTCTGGCTGTTCCATTACTTTTTTCCTTTATGCTTTAACCAAGGAAGTGTCCAAGTTACTAGATAGTTTTTTAATTAGTTGTTAATGTTCATCTTTAGCATCTCATTCTGTTTGTAGTTATCTACTTTCTTATTCTTTTTTTTTCCTCTTCTGGAAGCCATGTGTGCTGGCTGGGAGAGAATTGATAATGCATGCAAGGAAGAGATAGGTCAAAGAGGCAAAGTTGATTTTAGTTTGTCTTCACAGTCCAGTCTCTGGAGAAATTCTACAAACAACTTTTAAAAGATGATCTTAATAAAGACATTAAACAAAAGCCAGCCATGCAAAAGCAGGCAGAGAAATAAGGTCTGGCTTACTGAAATATATGCGGAAAAAAAAAAAAAAAGACACGAGAGCTTTAACAGCAGAATGGGATTAGTTTCAGTGAGGCTTGTGGAATAGTATATAGCACTGAGATCTTCTTTGAGGAAAGAAATCAGGAAAACAGGCAACAACTGTTAGGAGTTGAGAGTGGGCAGCAAATCAAAAGTGACCTGACAGAGAAATGAAGCAGCAAAAAAGCCAAAATTAGATTAGATGTTACGGAGAGGGATGTTTACCACGTCATAACCTAAGGATATGGTAGCCCCCCACTGGAAAAGTACAATTCTGGGTGCCACAATGCAAGCACTCTGAGAAAATGAAGAAAACACGGTAAATTCAAGACAATTAAGGACTTGGCAGGTGGAACTACCATCTGAGGTTAACAAAACCTCAATAAATCTAAGCAACACTAGGGAACTCCAAGAAGTAGAAGGATATTCAAAAGATGGAAAGTATTTGCAAGGGAAAGTGTTTAGGGTGGTTCAGGAAGGAGGAACAAGGTACAACAGGATGAAACAAGGGAAAAATTCAGATTGCACATCAGGAGAAACCTTCTGATAATAAAGGTGTCTGGATTCTTAAATAGTCTTCTATTAGCACATGGTGGGGTTTTTGCCACTGGAGATTTTTTGAAAGCGGACTACACACCGTGTCCAAGAAACTCTGTACAGAATAACCAGGGACTGTAAAGAACAGGCTGAAGCATGCAAGACATCATCTTCTCTAATCTATATTCCTTTGACACAGGAATTCCTTCTCTTCATTCACTCTCCTCTGCCAATGCAAGTCTTTTCCTAATCATTCAACAATGAATGGATTAAATTAGACTAAGACATAGCAGATTTTAAACGATCAGTTCTCAGTATGCTGGAGATATAGCTGGGCACTGCTGTTTTCCATGTAAGTGAAAAAACGTTACTGCAGGATCCCATGAATGGCAAGAATGGGTTTGGAGCCTCATGCTGGAGACTGAAAGGCAACTTGGAAAGTATTTCCGGAGTGGCTCCTTGCAGCCTTCAATACTTGGATTAGTTTTCTGAAATTCTGAAGGAATCTTTTGCTTTTTTTCCCCCTTCTGTGCATTTTTGGTGCTGAACTTTTTTCCGGTTTTCCCACACTCCTGCCTGTCACAGAGCAGAAACCACAAAAATGCAGCAAAGTAAAGTCTGTCCAAGGAGCTGCAATTCCATCTCACAAGGATAAACATTTCCTCTGCCAAGAAGTGAGCACAGCACACCGGCATCTTCAAATACACATCCCTGCTGCCCAGCAGAGAAACCCACTGACATAGCCTGTCACCTGTACTAACATGAGCTACCCAACATAAAAGAAATCAGATAGCAAACCCACCAGCATATACCTGCCACACCTGATGCTCACATCTGCATTTACTGAGTTGACAAAGTCTACTAACACCTTGTTTTCTTTTTAAATAGTTTTGGGGGATTAATTTAGTGTGCTATCTCTTAAGATAGCAAGAGTACAGGCAGGAAATACACAAGCTTCCCCAAAGCAGTTCTGTCCAAGCCTTCCAGTTCCAGACTTGATCCACACACACACTGACTGTACCCTAGCATCTTCATAAGGTGTATCTCATCAGTAATCTTTTAGTAAAACTTCTCTCTTTAAACAGGAAGGGAACACAGAATCAGGAAACCTCACAGGAACCTGCTCTGAAAGCCTTACAACTCTTCTGGCTGTAGAGTAAGTATAAGGGAGGAAGCTATGAATGCCATTTTTGCCCTTCAGTATTCAGGAATGAAACAAGTCTGAGGATATATGTGGAAAAAACCTGATGAAAGACTTAGTCTAAAGCAGTTCTGTCATTTCAGAGGAGATCAACAGAGTGCTGAGGAAGCTACCAAGAAAGGTAAAGGATAAGAAGAAAACCCAGAAGTCTTATTCACATTCTTATAATGCCCAAAAGAGAAGACACCAAGAAATGGAAAGGAAGGAAACTTAGAATCAGTAAGCAACATTTCATGGTGAATTTTTTTTGTTTTTAAAGATAACACATGCCAAATCCATCTACCTTAGAACAGCAAGCACTATATAACTCAAAGCT
This sequence comes from Egretta garzetta, assembly GCF_000687185.1. Lineage (NCBI taxonomy): Eukaryota > Metazoa > Chordata > Aves > Pelecaniformes > Ardeidae > Egretta > Egretta garzetta. The sequence goes on from NW_009260791.1 coordinate 3,034,808, forward strand.
TAGTAACTAAGTTAAAAGAAGGGGTTTTACAGATAATGAAGTTATCGTTACATTAGGCACAATATAAACACTTCAAATTAAACAAACACTTGTGCTTGAAGGCATAAGTCAATTATCATGTGTTAAATTTATGGGTAAATTTGGCTCAAGGGCAGATTAGCTTGTTAAGGATATTGCTTTTTTTTTTTGGCACCCTCTTCTGACCCACCAGATTCTAGCCCCCATCAAAGATTAAACATGGAGGGAGTGACTCAAGTGCCTAAATGCCTAAACATAAGTGTCTAGCACCATGCTTGGTACTCTCAAGTTATTTGAGACATCTGCATGGGACCGGCAGAGACAACACAAGATCAACAGAAGACCTGTGCTCATCTGGAGCAGCAGCTGGAGGCCAGGTGGAATAGCCCTGGGCATTTAAAATGTCACTAGCAACCTGTATTTAGGTAACTGAATCCTACCCTGGATCAGATACTTCTCTGATCCAATCTGGCAGTTCCTATGTCCTTATGTTTGCATGATGTTACAGTCTTCTTACCATTGTGAAACATGGAACTGCAACATAGTGCACACCTGTTTCAGTACACACAGCTTAGGTTATTCTGAGATTTATCTTGGACAGCACAGCCCAAAAGATCTATGTCAGGGTTGCATGTAGACAGGTTCTCCTCTGATATTCCTTCTTGCAGATGGGAACAGATAAAACTTACTTGGAAATCCTCTGGGCTGCAGCCTTTCTGACCGCTGTCTGCCTGTGGTTTGCTGGAGGCTTTGGAACCAGCTGAGAAGGCGTACTCTGGGATGGCATCACTTTGTGCGAACTGGCTGCCTTCTGGATACTAGAAGTGGCACTTGATGTCTTGCAGGCATCAGAGCCAGCTGGCACAGATATATGGCTGGTGCTGGATTGTGAGTAGCTGGCAAAGAGAGCCTAGTAAAAAAAAAAAATGAACAAGACAAAAATACCATAGTAATTGGCAATTACCTCTCTGAATATTGCTTAGCAAGCTGACGGAGGTGGATGACATTTTTGAGAGTGATAATATCTGCCTGGTGAAGGCAACCCCAGGGCTCCAGGGACAGTCCCATACATAAAAACAAGAGTTAAGTAGTCAAGTCAGTGATGTAGTATTTAGAGCTGAATTTTATACCCTTGGAAGCTGGGACTAGCTTCTAAGGAAGGCAGACAAGCTCATTACTGCCACAGAATGGTATTATTCTGGATTAAAAAACAAGAGGTCCAATCCTCAATCTAATCTTGCAGTGGACTCCCGTCCACAAAGAACTAAAGCTTTCATTGCTTTGACTGACTTTCTGCATTTATCTTGCTAACTTACTCTTTGTGTGGGAGGTAGGATTGAGACACAGTTCTAGGAAAGATAAAGGTTATGGGGAAGATGTTACAATGCTAGTTCTTCAGTCTAACCCTGTAGGTGCTTGGAATAACAGAAAGACTCTAGGGTACCTTCTCTGAAAAGGGACTTTAGGTCAGCAGCTGACAAAAAGGAAATCCCCAGTAACACCAGGGAAGAGAAAATATTTCTATTCCTATAGCAGGTGGGACAGTAAGTCTGCTGGAGATTTGTTACAGGGAACAAAAGAATCTGCATATTATGAGACACTGGAGAACTGAGCAGTGGACTGGCAAAGCAGGGAGTGGGGAATGCTTCCCTATGAGAGCTCTGCAAACTCCTCAACTCTTTTCAGAAAGGAGTAAACTGCTGAGAGTTCCGACTTGGTTTTCCTCGAAGTCAGTCAGATTCTCAAGGCAAAGAGGCAATACGGTAACCGTGTAGTTTGGCAGCTAGAGGTCAATGATAGGAGATGAGCGGAATAGCTGAGCCCTCGCCAGTCACCTCACTGTGACCCTGGGAGCAGTGCCCTTCACTGCATTTGTCCTCAGCTTCTTCTCTGGTGAAAAACACACAAAGCCACAGCGAGTGGGCTCCAGGCTCCAGAGAAAACCACAGTCTGAGGGCTGGCTGAGTGTCAGCACACAGACAGGAAAAGCCCCTCTCCCCCGCAATTCTCTGGCAAATGGTAGGGCAGTGGTGTGTGGGAAGGCATTTCTGACAGGCAGAGCTCTAGGGAGAAAAGGAAGTGCAGGAGCCAAAACACGCCTGTTTCCTAACTAGAGCTCACTGACAAGATGCCCTTGAGCTCCCAATCTTTCTTAACCTCTCCCTCCCCTGAAGCTCTACCTTGATTGCAGCTTTCAGATTTTGAATAAGTAGCTGGTACAAGTGCAGAAGTCTGGAAAATAGCAGTCACACCCCACCTCCCCCCAGCAAAACAAAGTAAGATGCAAGAGACTAAACCAAGTTCCATTTTAGAGTCTGACACATCATGGGGTTGGAATGGAGACCCTCAAGTCACTGCACCCCCTTCTTATTCAGGAGTGACATTTCAGTGTGCTCTGTTTGATATTATGCATATTTACTATAAGAAGTTCTTCTTGTTATTAAAATAACTAAGATCCTGGAGTCCACAAAGCACACAGTCTTAACCCCTTCCCTTTGTTAACATGCATTGACAAGGAGGTCCATGACTCTGAAGAAACAGCAAGCATGGATGCTCTAACAAAACCTGATCAGCAAAAGCTGGCCTGAGACCCACCTAAAGAAAGGTCGTGGACGTTTTTCTTGGGGGTAACTGACTTCCAAAAAGGCCTTTGTCTCCATGCTATGCTGAGATTGTCTGCCTTCCAGGCAGGGATGGGGAGACTGGAAGCTGACAGGGACCGTGGCTTCTGGATTCAGCTACAAAGTATCCTGCCCTGCTGTAGACTCCCTGGGGACAGGACAGGAAACCAGGAGAAGCTACTGTGCAAATAAAGGGGGCAGCTGGGCAGAGCAGGGCCTGACCACGCAAAGGAAGGGTTGGGAAGCGATTTCAGCACATCCAAAAAGTAGGAGACAGACCTCATCACTCTGAATTCTGAAGGCTCAGGATCTAGGGAGAGCAGAAGCCTAGACAAACCCTGACAGAGGCATCCCTGAAGCAGGTAGCACGCTACAACTACTGCTGCTGCAAGTAAAAATCTTTGAACCAGACTTCCCAGGCTCTCAGTTTTAACTTGATGTTGAGGAGACATTTGCTTCCCCGACAAGTTCTTAGGGCTACAAATCTGAAAAATACTTAGAACACTATGAGACCTTCTAGCTAAAAATCATGTAAAGCGTTAGGGAGTTAATTGTCTTGCACAGTTCTCTGGGGAGGTTGGACAGCATTGACTCCATCTTCCACATAAAGAATGTTAACACTGACAGAGAAAGTGATTTTCCCTAAGCCACAGACTGAAGCAATACAAAAAGCTAGGTTGAGAGCTCAGAGAAGATCCTGACTCCAAATCCCATATTTGCCTCATTAGATCACACCTCTTCTTGCTTTCTTATCTACACATGAACACCATACACAAAGCGTTATCTGTACAAAAATAGTAGTTTTTAATTAGAAAATCTCAACATGTACAGCTTGTCAGTAATGACGATGCACATCTAAGAGTATTAGCCAGTAGCAGCTGAGCTCAGGCTGCTCATGATTAAAAGCAGGGAGGTACTGTAGCACTTTGAAGAAAAGCAGATATATTAATGATCTTCAAAAACAGAAAGAATGTTCCTGGCACTTACCATCCCTGTATCTAACACCCATCCCTAGCACAGTAACGGAACAAATGTTGCAAGCAAAAACATGTTCTTTCTGTGACCCGAGGAGGTAAATGAAGCTCATTTCCTGTGAATCTGTCTTGGGGCTCAATCTTGCAGCATCTAATATAAAGCATGCCCCAAATTATGCCTCCCTTCATGGGTTTGGGGCATTCTTGTGTTGACTTTCTGCCGTCTAATTAGGAGTGGCCTCATGCTGCAGCCTTTGCCATAATGGGAACAGTAGTTTAATCCCCTTTTCAGATATATAGCTCTTTATTTTCATGAAATTTACATGAAACATAGTTTTGAGATTTCTACGCCATAGTCATTCAGTTTAAATTGGATCAGCAAATCTGAAAATAATGAGACTCAGCAGTGTGTAAGAACGGACAGACAGATGCACACACACGTGTACTGCATAAAGATCTGTGCAGCTAGTTCCAAATCGCTAGCACTAGAAACTGAGATGTTTATAAGCAATAAACAATGACGAGGATTTAGGTTAAAAAAAGAAAAAAAAGCGAACCCAACAAAATAAACCCCACCACTTTTAGAAGAGCAACTGCATTTCAGATGACATTGCAAAAATACAGAGAATTAAAAGGCTTGGAAGACCTTTGGAGTCTTAGAAATTGTTTGGTGGAGATTCTTTTGAACATATATTAAAGCAGTCAGTTAAATCAGTTTGGATGCAACAATCAGTTGAGTTGAAAATTCACAAAGTGGTGATAAAGGACAGGCTCAAAATGTGCTATTAACTGCCATAGTCTTAAACTGCAGTAAGATGAGCATCTTGGGGTCATCAAGAAATTTAAAGACGACTGGCAAATTCATCGTATGCACAGATTGTCCTGAAGTATGCCTTCCTTGGTAAATTCTTCAGAATGAGACTAAAATATACTAAAATAAGCTGACTTGGTGCCTTCTCCTTTGTCCCAGAATGCTCCCAGTACCAAAAGCAAGACAAGGATTGGACCACATCATTGTAATGGAAAGATACTTAATACATCTGGGCATTACCATAATTCTAATAATAGTGACAGGATCAGAAACATGGGGACAAAATTTCAGCTGGTATAAATCAGCACAGACTAATGCTTTCAGAACAGTTGTTCTGCTTTACTTAGCAGACTAAGTAAAGACTAAGACTTTGACTCATCACTATCACAAGACTCAAGTAGGAAAAATGGCAGTTAGCACATTTAGTGGGAAAACAATCTGAGGGAGAAAGCTGCAAAACAAGAATGAACAAGAGACTGAAGGGGAAGAGAGACTGCAAATCTGACAGCAGTCCAATATATAATAGTTTAGAAAACAGTTTAATGATGTTTAAGGCTGCATTCAAAGAGGCCCTGTGTCCTCAGGCAGGAATAATCTAGTTCTAGGAATACTAGGAATATTATTTAGAATACTCAACATTCCCAGTCATATACACTGAAAGAAAAAAAGTTTGCTGAACGTCATAAAATGAGGAAAATTTCAGAGAACATACTGCTTTTAAACAACTGAGAGAATTATTTCAGATTAACTTAGCCCAATGTTTTATAGCGTAAAGTCTACTTAAACTTCTGATTGAAATGCAACCATAACTGACCACAACACATTAATGTGATTCACGTCTTGTTTAACATGAGCTTTTTTATATAAGCAGGACTGATGGGGATCATTCCATGACACAACTGTACTTTTCTTGTTTTAATTTAGCTTTTTTCCCATGTGAAATATTTGGCATAAAATTCTAAACCCAGAAGATGCTAGGCTAAGCAGACAGAACATAGCCACAGAGAGAAAGAGGAACCTCCCTAACAGCTAATGGCATCTTTCCAGTACAGGAAACAATTAGAGAATAAACAATGATGGTATATTAACTGGCTTGCCAACTGCAGCAGTGATACTAACATCTAGGTCATAATGTGTCACATGAAGTCTCCTTTAACATTAAAAATACTGCTATAAGCCTGGGGTTTTTTTGTCTTTTGGTTTGATTTTTTAATTCTTGTTCCTTGATTTTGTTTATGTCAGATTTCAGCTTCTTGTCTTCACTTTCAAACTCAGCCCCCTTTCTATTTTTTTCTCTTTTCTCAGGCTCTGTATTGTCTCTGTTCCTGGGTCCTATCACTGCATCCATTTGCTTGTTAGATTCTCATCCAGTCAGTTTGGTGTTTTGCTTTTTGTCCAGGGAGTGAAGTACCTGTTCTGGCATCAAAAATGTATTTCCACCATACTACACTGTGTGAACTAACTTCCACATACAGTGAATGAAAATTGTTGGTTACTTCCTCTTCCTCCACCTACACAGTATTTGCTACTCTGCAAATTGTTAAATGCCTGGAGGAGAAATCATCATTCTTAAGCATCTGGGAAGTGCTCAATCAAGAGTGGGTGCTGCCACAGAGAAGTGCACAACAAGCCTTCATTATAATATACATCTACTGCAGGGCAGATGGGGGTATTTCTACTACACAAATACTTGACTAGGAACTTGCATGCTTTCCAATGCATCTGTCTCATCTCCAACATATCGAACTGGTTAGTGTACAGGCAGAAGCGTTTGCCTGTGTTATTAATCATAGTGCTTCTGTTACTTGTTTACACGCTATCTGCATACATGGCATCTAGTCATGCTGTATGGTCATGCCATACTCAGAGTATGCCTTGAGATATATTAATAAATGCACTTCAGCTACTGCCAAACGGCTAGCCTGCCTTCTAACCATAACAAGAGCTTGAACAATCAGACGAAACAAGATTGGAGATACCCTGAGTGCATTCCCCAAAGCAGAGAGATCATGACAGTCTTTCAAGTGATAGGCCTTCTGTTTTGGGGGATATATTACTTCTGTTGAGAGGAGGCTGAGGAATTTGAATATAGCAGGCAAGACAACACAGGATGGAGTAGATCTCAATACGTGTCTTACATGACACTGACTAGGAAATGTGGTAAAGCCATGCAGGCTAGAATAAGCTACATCAGCTGTGGGGAAAAGACAAATGATGGCCAGCAGGAAAAGGTGAGATGGAAGTCAAAGCAGTGTGAGTGGGAAGGAGATGGGCAGGGAGTGTGTAAGCAGCAGAAAAGAGAAGGGCAGTTCTTGGAAAGGCCAAGTCAAAGGACTGAAGTCTGAGAAGCTAACTAGCCAAAGGAAGAGGTCAGTGGCAGGGAACTAGAGAGGGAGAGCAGGGGATAGACAGATGAAGATGAGGGTAGCGCAGTGACTGGGAAGGGGAGAGGATCGGCGCAACTGTGATTGGAAGGGGAAGTCTGGCTGGCTCCATACAATATCTAGTGGAAGAGGAAGTATCCAAGAGACAATAATTTTATTAAGATGTGGTTTTCACTACAGAAAGTCTGAAAGCCCCCATGTTCAGCAAATACCTTTCTTCATTTAATTGCAACTTCAGTGCAGTATGAGCCCTGCGGCATGGCAATGGCCTCAATACTGCAACTCCAAACTGCTTGGCTCAGAAGGAGAAAGGAGAGAGAGAAAGGAGGGGGATGTTGTGGGGGTGAGAGGAGTTTAACAAAGAATCACTTTAACAGAAACTCCTGAGTAATGGCTCTGCCCCAGGCCAAGAATAACATCAGCTCAATGTCAGCAATTAGAAGAGGGCTCAGCCAGGCCCCATGGCCAGCTCCAGCCTCCTCACATGCACAAGCCAGCTCACAGCCCTTTCCTGAGCTCATGAACAGCCACAGCTGCCCACCCAGAGCCCCTTGGATGGAGATGAAAGCAAGACCTCCTGCTCAGAGGGGGAGCAAGAATACTGTAGGTGAGGGAATTTGGGGATGGAAACTGCATGGCTAAGCGAGGGCCTTGAAAGAAGGAGAGCAAGGACCAAAGGCAGAAGGGCCACTCCTTCAAGATGCTCCCAGAAAATGACAAGGGCAATTTGCCTATAACCTATTCGCAAGGACCCTGACTAGGTGACTCATCTGCTTCACAGGAGGGAGAGTGGGTGTTCAGACCTCTGCACGTTAGCTCTGTTCATGGTTTTGTGGGAGTCCAGTCCTGCCAGACTGCCCAGGCAAATAGCTCCTTCCTAATGGAGACCAATCTCTTCTGAGTGAAGGTTTGTTCATCCAAGGACTTCCTTCCCTTTAGCAGGGAAGCCTTTTGGACATCACTCAGAATAAAGAACACACCCCTCTCCCAATAATAACAAAGAAAAGTAACGAGTGCATCGGTGAACTCATTGTAACCTTGGAAGATTTTTCTTCAGGATTGAAATGCTATTCCAGACACAGTGGTCCACCCTTGGCATCTAGGTGTCATCCAGAACATCAGTAATACAAATCCTTCTTCATATTTCCTCTAGCTCTTGGACACTGAGCCCATCTTTTCTCCTTGCAATTGTAACAAAGGAGTCATATATTCGTGAGACAGTTCCATGCAAAGTAGTGAAAGGAGATCTTAAATGTAGTAATAACAAAACATGTAGGAGCCCTGGAGAACATTTTCAGGGTTGCAGAGAAAACTTGCATCTGCCATGAGGGTCAGTGGACATGCCTCCTGCACACTGAAGGCTCTTAGAAGAACTTAATACATTTCTTCAAAAGAATGAACATTTTCTTAAATAACTTTTGAGTCCCCTTAACATACTGCTCTTTTGGTAACTGTATTGTATGAGAAGATATCCAGGAGGAGAATTTAGTCAAGATGAAGCCTTGATGGAGTCTGTTTGCCACAGAGGACACAGCTGCCAAGACAATTTCAAGACTGTCTGTTTAGAAATACTGAAATACAACAATGACCCAGCTTGAAGCACTACCCAAGAACAACTCAAGTCTAAGCAGGAACAGTGACAAGATTAAGTGACAAAGAACTGTGGAGACTGTAGACAGTTCTAAGGCTGTCTGAGGCCCTGTAAGGGGATGCCCTGAACTGGTACAGAAAAGCAAGCAGCAGCATGCCAGTAGCCAAATGGAAGAGGATGCCAATGCAGTGGAAGAAGCCACTGGGAACTACAGCCTCAAAATGCTATCAAAATCACCACAGGTAACACTATTTTTGTTGCAACCCACTTGAAGAGCTACTTCCTTCACAAAAGCTGTGCCATATGTACTGGCTCTGGGTTGGTTCTGCACATCTAAGACTCAGTCAGCACTGCTACATCCCAGGCAGGATCTTTTCTTAGTTACCTGGTGCCGGGCTTGGCTTTGCTCCAACAGCTGTCGTGACTGAAGTTTCTGCTGCTGAAGTTGCTGCACAGCAAAATGGAGCTGACAGTTGGGATGTACCAGTGGACTCCGTGTCACCTTGTTGTAGACACTGTTCTCCATCTCTCCTTCCCAGGAAAAATGATGATTCTCTGGAGCCCTGAGAAAAGAAAAGTCATCATGCTTTCACCACTCTGCATATAAGGACTCCTGTTTACAAGGCACTGCTGCTTCCTAAAAATCCCTTCATACTTAGCCAGCTATGAATTTGTATTAAATGGCACCAGCAAGCACAACACCTGCTAGAGGTGCCACGTGCCAACTGCCATCTTGCTAAGGAATTTCTTGAATTCCAGGCTGGGACTATATTACTAGCTGTAAGGCCATGCTTGAGGAGGACAAAGGAAAAAGAAAAGAAAAACTAAACTGAAGAATATCTGTGGCTGATTAGCATTGGAGAGAGGCAGAATTGCAGCAGGAAAAGAGCTAAGGATTCCCATCACTAACGAGATAATTATTTATTTGGATTTGTAGATATTTTGTTAATACACTAAAGCAAGGCTTACACCAAGCACACACATGCTGCAGTGAGAGCGGAATAGAACACAGACATGCAGTACAATATCCACAGAGAGGATAAAGGACTGGTAGGGTGAGGTTACAACTAGGGCACATATTGACTCTATAAGGTTACAAGGCAAAAGACCTGAGGGAACTGAAGATAGGTTCATTTCTTTCAACATCAGAGTAATGCAAGCCTTTTCCAGAGGAGAAGAGGCCTCCTGCAAAGAGGCAGGAGCTCTTACAACCCAGGCTTGTACGGTGGGAGTTCAGCTGTGGCCTGCAACATGATAAGTACCAACAGGAGCTCACTGGCTTGCTTTGAAGTTTGTAAGCCTCAGCGAGAAGGCAGCACCAACACACTTGTACACAAGGCCGAGGGCTTTGCAGAGAGCAGGTGGCAGACTGACAGGACCACAAGGTGTCCTGAAGAGGCTACAATAGCCCAGCAACTCACACATCCTGTGCTCACAAGAAAGGATGCCATATGACCCACTGAATCCTGACACTGGCTAATAAAGCCTTCAAGCCTCAACGCCTGAGCTTCCCAAGTTTCTGCTGATCTCTGTCATGTTTCTCTCAGCCGCTCTTTCCAAATATTTCCTTTTGATTCCCAGAGCAGACTGCCCTTGTATTCCTATGCATGTCATAAGTAACTGGGATGTAAAAGCTACTTGGTGTCTTTTACCTTTCATGCCATGATTCAGAGTGTAGATCATGGTTTTGGCTAGGGAGTTAACTGCAATCTCCTTGCTTCAGGATCCTATCAAAAATTACAACCTAGATTTTTTAACATGTCACAGCTTCCCTTGAATGTGTTGCACCTTCCCCCACAAGCTTCATCATCACAGCAAACCCTTAAAATATTCAGAAGGATGTTTCAAACAAGACCAGAAGCAAGTGCCAGCCCTATGTACTCTCCTTCAAAAATGACCTAATGCATTCCTCTCAAAGCAAATTGAGGACAAGGATTCTAAACACTAAAGGGTCACTCTCCCTACCCAGCTCCTCAGCAACAGCGGAGTAAGACAACCCAGACAACACAGTGCAAAAGGAATTCAGCTGCCAGCATCTCCACCTGTATCCTCTGAGCCTCCTCCTGCTTGGAACACCACTACTACTTTTGCTCTTATGGGCCATTCGCTGTAGGTAGCCTTCTCTAGACTTCTCTGGTTCAAGGGATCCCACCCATGGTTCCTCAGTCCTTTGCTTCCATTGTACCCCAGTGCAACACTGGATAAATGACTCTGACTCTCTGCTCCCTTTTGCTGCAAGATTCTCAGTCTTTCAGTTCTTTTCCTTTCACCAGTGCTTGAAAAAGTGACAACTGTAATGTTGTTGACAGTACTCAAGCCTTGAAGCCCAAGTCATACAGGTCCGAATCTGGCTTTGTGGTTAACCTTGGGAGACCTGCTTCCCTCTTCTGAACCTGCCTTCCCCCTTCTGTCCCAGTAATGTGGTCATGATCCTCTGCTGCTGTGGTTTTACCTGCAGTTGCTCAGCTCTGGATCCATGGATGCCTGTGTGCTGCTGGCCTCCCAGCAACGTCCCCGACAGGGCACAGGATGCCACATAAAGCATAACTTAAAAGGAGTACATGAAAGGGAGAAGGGATCTTTGAAACTATCACCAGCTGTCTCCTCTCCGATCCCACCAGCTCACCACATGAGTTATCAGGAGGTCGCTATGACCTGGACTCAACTCCCATCCCAAGGGTAGTATCTGCTCCTTCCACTTTGTAGATACAGATTCCACGGTCCATTCTGATGTTAAAGCTCATTGGACTTTTCCCTTGTGTGAAGCAGTTGGAGTCTCTGTTAACCCCCCAGTAAAGTCAGGTCATGCTGGCAGCTGAAAAGCACACAGGACTGCGCTAGGACTGGGATGCACCCTTTGGGAGAAAGCTAGGGGTTACTGCAGACGAGCCCTTGAAATGAATATCAACTGCACCAGAAAAACTGAAGAGCATTCAGGAGGTCCATCAAAGTCATGTTAATGCTCAGTACACAGCCTGATCAATTCCTCATCAGTACTACTGAAAGATTATGAGCTCCAACACCTCCGTTTTGAACTAAACAACAATTGTATTTGTCCATTTACCTTGAGTAACTTTTTCATACCAGCAATTTCTCAGTGGAGAAAATTTGATAAGTTCATTCAAAATGCTCCTAAATAAAGCAAGCCAACGTAGGATAAAGGGGTTACCTCTCATGGATTTTGTAACTAGTTAAAACACATGAAACCAGAGCTAGAAGAAATGGAAGTTTCCATAATGGAAGGAGATTACCACTGGGGTCCCACAAGAACCTGTGCTACAGTCTCTGCTGTTCAAAACATTTATAAGTGATCTGGGGCGGGGGGGAAAGAATGAAATAAAAAAAAGTTTGCTGCTGAAAAACCGAAAGTCACTGAGAAGTATGAAAAAAAGTCACATTACTGAATAATCAGACATTAAATTGGGAGACAACATTCGATTTAATAACTACAAAGTTGCGTACCCAGGGAAACATAATCCTAGTTTTACACAGTGATGGACTTTGAGCTAGTTATTTCTATTCAGGGAGGAGACCTTATAACTATAATAGGTTTTTCTATGAAAACATCACTAAAATACTCTCAAAAAGTAAACTCGGTGTTAGGAATTATTAGGAAAGGCATAGGGAACAGAACCAAGAACACTACTATGCTACCATATAAACCAAAATTGCATCCATCTCTTGCATACTGAGGGTAGTTCTAACCCCTGTCCCTCCTCCCTTCTCAAAAAGCATACAGTATAACTGGAAAAAGTACAAAGAAATCCTGTAGAGATGATCAAAGGTATGGAACAGCTTAAATATTGAGGAATGATTAAATAAATAAGGACTCTTCAGCTTGGAAAATGGACAACTGAAAGGAAATATGAAAAATATCTATAAAATCATGAGCTTCAGGGAAAAGGAGAATAGGGAACAATTACTCACCTCATGTGATACAAGACATAGGAAAAACCAAATGAAGTCATGAGGTGGGCAGGTTAAAACAAACAAAAGAAGGCAGTTTTTCTCATAACACATAATTAAACTGTGGATGCCTTCTTACTACGGGAAGCTAAGGATGCCAAAAATTTACAGGGGTTCAAAAATTATTACACAAACTCACAGAAGCAAGAGCCACTAACACTATTTATATACAAAGATACCATCTCCTGGCCAGAAAATCACTGTCCCATTACCAAGTCCCACAGAGTACTGGGAAAGTATCACCATTCCATAATATCACCTAATGATGCTCTTCCCACAGAATCTTCCACGGGCTACCGTCTGAGTAGGACATCGAACCCAACAGTCCACCTGGTCTTCGAAAATGCAGCCAGTATTGTTTATCCATCAGGGGTCTGTAACAAAACCTGCCTTAGGTCTCAGTCAGAAGTCAGAGAATTCAGTCAAGCACTCTTTAAGGTATTCATTCAAGTTATATAATTCTAGAAACTAATGTCTGTTTATACTTCTCTCACATCTACCTCCAGGTCAGAACCTGCAATGTGTAAAATTTATCCTTTGATCCAAAAGTAAGCTTGGGAAGCTAAACACTGAGTGATTTTTTTCTAAAACCTAAAAGTCAAAATGAAATGGAGGAGATAAAACTGATGTTAATGAAAACTCCACTAAAGTTGGACCTGCTGATAGCCAAACTGACTTTGTGCCACAGAGACAACTTACAGAGACTGCAGCCCATAGTACTGTGAGGGCCACTTACCGAATGGCAAAACTTTAGTATCATTTCCTTGATCCTCATTTCTTTTGTTTTGAGATATCTGGCAAAGGACTATTACAGAAATACAAACACTGAAGACTGATGGTCCAATTTCTAAAAATGCACTGGGAGTGCTGCCTTGCTCCAACTTTTGACCACTTCAATGAACTCTCAAATGCTTTCATTTGGTTTCTAACCTGCTTTAATCCACTTTTTCTGTTTTAAGAAATATATGATCTATAGCCCAAAATAAATTATTTAGGATATAATATTGCCCAGATAAGCTTGGTTTAAACTACCCAGGAAAACACTGTTGAAACAATTATTATTATTATTAAATCTTTAGGAAGATCTAAATTTAAAAAAGCAAACACCCACAAAAATTTTGGCTAACGTTTTCTTGCCGCATAAACAGTCTTGTACACAACTCCCTGCAGTACCAATACCTTCTCTCCACATGATGTAGCACATCAGCACTTACTTTTTTCTAGATACTATATTGAAAACACTATTACTTGCCTGAGCAGATTTTACTCTCATGGCCAAGCAGAACCCTACAGGATTGAACATGCTTCTGTTAGCTACCATGGGCTTTGCTTCTTTATAGATGCAAAACAATACAAATTCATTATACATAACTTCAACGCTTTTATAATATAAACATTAAATATTTGGCAATAGAAATCCTGAATATTTGCAAGTCTTAGGATCACTTTCATAGACCAATGTTTCATGTGTGTTTTGGAAAGTCCCGATGTAACATGGTCTCAAGTTGCTGATATTATATCTAAGGCAAAGCTTGCCCTGGTACAGGAGAACACGGCTTAGGATCTAAGACTCAATACACTGCTGCTAGAGACATGCTCCAGCTCTCAGTCTATTTGCCATGCTCACAGGAATGCACCACGGTGCAGCTCCTATTCTCAGTCTCTGCCTGTCAGATGATTTATTGAAGCAGATCAGCACCTTTGTACCCTTCCTGAAGTTAGCTCTTCTGCTTGAGGAATTCTACAACAGGCTCAGCACAGTAATGAAGGCTTGAAAAAAGCTGTAGAGGACCTCACACCTTAATAGATACTATAGAGTTCACATGGTGGAGAGACTATATAAATACTCCAAACTGAAGGAAAAGCTTTTTCACAACTCGCACTGCTTCAGGCAAAGCCAAAAATAACCAGGAAAAAACCCCACACCCCCAATGGAAATGAGGATTGTAGAGTCAGTATTCACAGGCCTGCTTGTTTTCAATTCAGGATTACTGCTTGAACACTAACGATTGACTGAATATTCATTTGCTCAAACGTACAGATGACAGATATAGGCATAGATGCACACACATGCAAATAGGAAATAGAAATTCCTGCCTGTGCCACCAGAAGAGATTGGGTTTTGTTCTGTCAGCCAGGCTGGTTGTGAGCAATCTTCTCACAGCTTGCTCAGGATTATTTATGAGTTGCTTAGTTTAGAGACCTGGCCAGGATTCAGGCCTTTGCTATGTACAGGAAATCTCAGCCTTGGCATTATGGCCCATCCTTTGTAAGCAAGATTCTGTCCTTCCAGCAGCCCTTAGGGCTACTCAGTATTTTTGGCAAGAAACCCACCGTGTTCCTTTCTTTCAGCTGCAGTTTTCATAAAACCTGGGCCAAAATTCTCTCTTCCTCTTCACTGACAGCATAAGACCTCTTTGCTGCAGCTTTTTGCATCATAAATGATACAGGTTTGCTTCTGAGACCAATTTCAACAGATCTCCACGCTATTATGATCGTAACCTAGTCTAAAAGTTCTAGAACACCATGTACTCATCCCCAGGTTTTCTGGTTCCAAATTCCCTTTCTGCTCTGGTTCTCTTTTCCAATTCATTAGCTCTTTTCCCACATAAGCAACCCTTACGCAATCAATTACCTACAACTGTACTAGGAACTAATGCTAACATACTAAAATACTAAATACCAATAAAATACTAATATATCTGTTCATTGACTACAGGAAAAAAAGAAGCTCAGTGAAATCCAGCCTCCATACAGAAGGGATGAGGTTATCAGCTCTTACACGAAAGGAGAGACCTGGCTTCTGTTCCCACTTGAAACAGATGTGAAGGGAATACCAAGGACTGAATCTGTCAACAAGACCAGGCCACAGAACACTGCTCACTGAAAATCTCATAGTTATAAAGAACTCTCTGACATAAAGAACTCGCTAACATACAGCGAGTCCGTACGAAAAGAATGACAGTGGTAACTACTAATGACAGTCCACACTTCTCCTAGCATCCACCATTCCTAACCAACTCATTAAAACATCTGATAAAGCAGGGTCTACTACAACACAACCACTGCTGGGATGAGTAATACTGGACAATAAAAGACAACAACACAGGACAGGGCAAAGAAAAATCTTTAGTAAAGTGAAACTACAAGGAAATAATCAGGGGAGGGGAGGGCAGGGCAGTGCAGGAGTAGAAGTGATTCAGAATGTAATTTCTTAATGCATTATTTGGATATAAATTGGGTTTAAAGCTTCCAGTGTTCCCAAAAAACACTTAAGGATTTTTAAGTACCACAAATATTATACATAGGGCTTTCATTTATATTTCAGCTGAAGCCTTCTTCCAATGGCACAGTGGGGCACTTGTTTGACACCAACTTCTGTGTGGCAGGCAACAATACCAATTGATTAAGTATGCTGGTGTTCCCCATATATCACTTATTTGAAAAGTGCCTACATGCCATTGAAAGGCAATGCAAACTATGTTCAAATTACTTGTGCAAATGAAGCTTCAGCATTCTCCAAGAATATTCCTCTATGTTTAACCCTACTGACTTTTTGAGAACAGACAGGATCACAGCAGGAGTCAGTATAGCTAGAGGTCTAGCAAACTGAGAAAAGAATTATCCTCCTTATAAACAAGCTAACAGTGAAAGTGTTTTGCATCCATTTCTGCAAAGACTGGAGCTAAGGATGAACAAGGGCCATTGCTGACAATGAGGGAACCCAGTGCATTTATAAAATCAGTGCTCCCACCTTGCCATGGAATGCAAGACAATCTTGGACAGCAGTTTCTTTCCCCCAGGGCATTCAGGTGCTATGACAAGTCCAGGAAGCTTTCAGTACAAAGCCTTGGTGGGCACCAGCTGCTAGATAGTTGGCATAGTAACTAATGATTCCATCTAGTGTGGCAGCTCCCAGCATCCTGCTGACTTGTGTTCAGGCACTCAGAAAAACACAGAACATTTTCTTTGGCACACTACGTGCTTCTTCCATCCCTAACAATAGGCCCTAGATTGGGGCTGGCTATGGAGCAATGATAAACATAGTGGGACAAAGCCCAGGACGCTGGGGGCCTGGCTGGGATGCAGGACTGTCGGGCCTCTCACAGCGCCGCTTGCCTCAAGGCCTTTCTTTTGTCTTTTCTCCTTCTTTCTCTCCCCTCAGCTTCAAAAGCAATAAATTAAAAATTGAAAAACAGAGCAACAAGTCTTTGAGAATGGTTTGCTCCTGGCCTCTGCTGTTATCAGGAGTGTCTATGAGAGAGTGACTTTGGTCCAGTTTAAGTCAGCAAGAGTCTGCGTTTTAGCATGGTCTGTAGCTCCAATTGCTGCAACATGCAAGCCCCTAAAACATACCGCAGCAGCGGCTATGTTAAAAAGGTAAAGAAAGGTAGCTTCCCAAAAAAACCAGGGGCAAACACAGCATTTTTAATATTCCTAAAAGAGCTCTGCCTGGGACTTTGGAGATCTCCTAAGGCACAGGGAGCTGTCCAGAACTCACCACAGTGCAGGTACTGGGAGACAGGGCAGGGGCAGGAAGCAGCTGCCCTGTATAAAACAAGGATACCATCACCTGGCCTGCAATCTGCTTTTGAGCTCTGCAAAAGAAGCTAAGGAAAAACTTTTAAAGTTAATGAGCAGCCTGTCAAGGCTACGATTGGCACAATAAATGTGTGGAACTGCATTTTGGGTTCAAATCCAGTTCAAAGCAACAAATACAATCTCCCATGGTGAAGGTGTTGCAGATATGTAGGAGAGTTTCTGTCCCAGACCATTAATCAAAATTTTAGTTCTTAGTGTTGAGGCACAGATGCAGGCATCTTGTAATAGTTTCAGCCTTAGTTCTTCAGCTTCTCACTTTCCCAGCAGCTCAAGCTACTTTTGCCTACACAAGAAGCTCTTACCATCAGTATCCTTGCGCCATGCAACAACAGATGTACAAAGTCCATGTGAAAAGCCTTGGGACTGAGTTGGTTTAGGCAAAGAACACAAGAAGTTCTGTGAATTTAACTATAATTTCCAGATCCATGCACAGGTTAACTGTAATAGCTACCAGAGGCACAATTCAAACATCCCAGGACATTTTAATGTGCGTAATTACTAGCAAATGTCGGGAGTCCCCCTCTGCTATTCTCACAATTCCCCCTTTCAACTGAAAGAGTTGATGTCATTACAAGAATTTTATTCAAAAACAAAGATTTGAGCAAAAGCGTCCAACTCTTCTCCTTGTGGTGCAGGACTAGCACATATTTCAGTGGCCGGAGGAGTCCATGTGTCGCACTCTCAGCTGCACAACTCCACAGTCAGGTACATATTCAGTGTCACAGATTTTCCCTGAGATTCCCAATTCAACTTGTATTTTCTCTGTTTTATTTCATGACCTTCCTCTTATTTGAGGTCTAAACCTTCACTGATAGAGCTATGACTCCTTCAAGCTTAGCCGGCCTTGGCACACGTAACTCCCTTCATCTTTTTCCTCAACTCAGACCCTTCTGGCCTTTGACTGTATATTGCCTTTTTCTGAACTTTTTCCACTTTATCAGTATTTGGGGCTAGGCAAGTGCTCAAAACTGAGCACATTATTCCAGATGTGCATGCACAATAGCTATACAAGGAAAGCCCACTGCCTTTTTGCTCCTTCACTTTATTCTACAAGTACTATCAAAGTTGATGGGCTTCTTTCTTGTCTGGTATATGTTGCTGTATAATTTATTTCCTGCTCCCTGGCTTCTGAAAATTATTCCTGCTATTTCCCTACCATTAAGAAACCTGGGTTTTGGAGCAAAAAGATTTTCTTAGGCAACATAGCACCTGCTCAGTTCTGCTGCCAATTAAGTGCATTTTGGGTCCTGAGTCTCCATATACAGCTAAGGTCATGAGTGTAGCAGGTTAGAAATGACGTACATCAAAACAGCCTTGTGACATTCTAACGGGGGAAGGGCAAGGTGAGATTATGGAGCACGGGAAAATCTCTGCAGGCAAAGCCTAATCTACCTCAACTATTCCTGGACTTAGCTGGCATTATCAACCCCTTATTCTCAGGAGCACTAAACTTGCCAGTCTTAGCAAGTGAAATGAAACATTTACCATTCAGTGCAGCCAATTGCCAATTTTTGTTGGGCCCTTAGAAGCATCCTTGGCTCCATGCCAGTTACAAAATACTGTCAGTCTCTCTGATCTGGGGAATATTTGGCAGGTAAACAACACTTCTTCTCTTTACACATGGCAGCTTTGAAATTCACTAGTAGAAAGGCTAAATCAAGAAGAAAACTAACAGCCAGCTGTCTGGAAAGTTCAGTGCCTTCATCTTACTGTGGCTCTTCAGGTCAGTGGAGAAGCAATGAAGGCAGCTGGGCATATCTCCTCCACGTGATCTAGATTAACAAAATCATATAGCCTTTCTATCCTCAGTTAGTGCAAACACAGGGGTGAGCTTTACTGAATGGAAGGTGGTTCTGGCTTCATGTTTCCTGCACATACTTCCACACCTGCAAACATAGTCAGAGCCTGCAAAAATATTTTAATAGCAAGACATACATACAATAAGACTAACACAGAAACGTATCATTTTGCTCTCATAAGGAAGTCTTGGGGAAGATTACCTGCTTAAACCTGACATGCAGTTGCCTTAACTGTGTCTTATTGTGTCGTCGTCCCCCAGTTTTACAGAACTAATTAATGAAGTCCAGACAGAGCAGGTGGACTGTGGGTAAACTTACCTCACTGCACTGTCCAGCTCTGCTTTAAGAGAAGTCATTCAGACTTACACAATGTGTTAAGGGCCACCTTAAATTTGATCACTTGTCCTAGTCTAGGCAGAGTTTCTGGGGTGAATATACACACTCCACAGAATTCAAAATACCAGAAACTTAGCTGCCGTACTGCATCACTTACAGAGATGGGAAAGGTATTCCTCACTGCAGAGGTTCCACTGTAAAATCCTAGCACAGATCCAGTGCATCAACACAAAAAATGACGCGTATTGGCATTGTTCTACTTTTCCTCTATCCGTGTAGGCAAGTCTATCAAAAAACAAACTGGAAAAGACTGATGGGGCCTATTTATTCCTAACCATATATTTTTGCACTGCTTTATCCAAACAGATTTTGCATTTTATGGGTGGATAGCAGCAGTAGCACATGAAGATTAAAACAGTAAACAGGCACTGCTATCTGTCTAGAATATGCTTATGACTGGGTCTGTAATTAAAGTCACTAATCTCTCCTGGAAACCCATATTCCCTACCTCTCTCCAGAGAGGTAAGGGTTAAGTCAGGACCAGTAAGTGAGCCCTGCACCCTGTAATGCCTCCTTTGAAAAGCAGCACA
>NW_009260791.1:3054534-3097208 GCF_000687185.1 Egretta garzetta
CCCCCCTTTTCTTTTCTTTTTTTTCCCCCCCTTTTATATTAAAAGTCCATCAAACACATTTTTTTCTCCTTAATATTTTCCATGAAGTTTCCTCCTGCGTAGGCTTTCCCAGAGAGTGGTGCTCTTTGCTACATGTGCTTAAGCAGCAGCTGCAAGATCCCACTGAATAAGAGAATGGGGAATGAAGCAAGCAGCTCACGCCCCTTGCTCAAGTCTCAAGAGGCAAGTGAAAAGTTACAGTTGGGCTAAACTGGTGAAATCTAGAGCACTTGAGAAGAATAAACAAACAAACAAAAACCAGGCTGTTGAGTTTTGTAGCGTTAGGATTCATGAGATGGGGGAGAATACTCACAGCACGCTGCCTCTGCCCAGAGCTAAATGCCCCTGCCACCACCAGCCTCCCAAAAGACACAGCACAGGATGGCGTTACACTACAAGGTCTTAAGGGTTCCTCCAGCGTTGTGCTGTCCAGGTCTCCTACTACTTGAGGCCCAAATGGCTTTTTCAGTTGTGCCATATGACCATGGAGTAGAGATGGCCTATGCTCCTAACTTTGGGTGTTTTGTTATCTAAATATTGAATATCAAGTACACAAAGAAATCTCTAAAAAGCACGACAAGCCTCCAGAAAATTTGCACTGAAGTTCATGAAAACAATCCACTTTGCTAGACATCCAGTACACCTGTCATCTTGCTATGTGGTAGGTGAAGACTCTGATGAGCGTCTCTTAGAGAAGACTTGATAAATCTGACAGCTTAGAGGGTCTGTCTATGGGTATGAAGCATGCTGAAGTATACAGTTCCCTGACATCATGCCTATAAATTTCAAGGCCAAGAACTATAGACACGTAACAGAACTTCACAAAAGAAGCAACACTTCTACATTTATAATCTATATACCTAAAGGGAAGGCCAGAATCTGTTCTGCACTTCTGGAGCAAAGATGTACCAATTCACCTAATCAGGGATTGTGGAAAGCGACACCTGAAAGCTAGCTGGGCCGCAGTCATATTAGGAGAAATGCATCGGGTAAAAGAAGTAGAGATGGAGATGCATCTGCTGCTACCATTCAGTAACACAACTAAAGCTGTATAACATCTAGCTGCTGAAATACAGTAAAACAAGGAAAAAAAAAACCAAAACAAGAACTAAAGGTCACTTCTCTGGGTCCTTGCTGTGAGGCTGTATGCTTGTGGTTAACAGTCTCTCAATTTTGGGTAATTCCCCAAGCATTGATACAAGGGCAGAGTAAAGGTCCTCAAGAGACCTTCCACTTAAACAACAGAAATGTATCAACCTAGCTCCAACGTAACAAAGCTAAAGGAGCTTCACAATAAAAAGAAGATAGACTTACGCAGTCCCCTAAGCCCAATGGCACTTACATGCTGGCCAAAGAGGCATCTCTAGCATTCTTATCTTCCCCACATTATAAACTTGATTCTGTATGTAGTTTCTGTTCTCCTTGTCCCTCAAGTGGATTTAGATAAGGTAACAAGATATGACAAGAAATAGACTGGATTTGAGAGTGATCTCTCACCTGTTAAAGAGAACATTTTTCCTCCTCAGGTTCCTTTTGCAGTTCTGTTACGCTGGAGTTAAGGGAGAAAATTTTTTACCTCCACCTCCTGTACAAAGACCAACTCACCTGCTGTGGCTCCCTGAACGTTAAGAATAGGAAGAGGTGACTGTGACTGTGTCAGCACACACTTTTTAAAGTCTATAACAAAACAATTACATAAAATATAATTGGGGAGTGGTGGTGGAAAATGCTGAGATCCACAAAGACAGAATATTAGCATGAGTTATTACCTGTTGCAGAAGTTGGCCCAATAACTGTTATACACTGCATAGATGAGACCAGAAAAGCTAGCTGTAAAACAGCTATCACACACATTGCAGAAAAAAAAAAGCTACTGATACAGAAACCACAGATAGATATGACACACGGACCCTGACATACAGACTTTCAGCCATCCTAAGAGCAGCATAGCCCATTGGCACCAAAGCACTCCCAGGGTTGTGGTGCTAGCTGTTTTACAGCTAGCTTTTCTGGAATCCCTGCAAGCCTCACGGTGGCCACACAATGCTGTATTTGTACCATACAGGGTAACTACTATTTTTCCCCTCACTCCACTGATCACCCAACTTACTCAGAGGTAGTGGAAGATACTTTCTGGAAGTGCTCATTTCAACCAAGGCAGCACAAATTCCTAGCAATGCTCTTCTTAAGCTAAAACTGGCAGAAGTTTTCCAGGTCTGTAGTGTTCCTTCTAGAATCCTCCAGAGATACCCTACTTGCACAAAACTAATTTTCAGAAAAGAATTCTGCCCTAAAAAGCCACAAGGTATTTTTCAAACAAGCTTGCTGTATTTTGTTGATAGATAAAATGCAGCCTAAGAAATAACTTCAGAACAGAATGGCAGGTTCAATTTTGAATTACATGTTATCAATTTTTAATATGGAAAGAGAAAATATTTTAGAAAAATCTATAGGCAGCACTGGAACAAGAAAAACAGTGCACCTCTTTCCCAAAACTTCCTATGCATCTGTCCCTCTCTACTGCCTCCATAAACCGGTGATGACATACCAGGACTGAATTATAAAGAACTGCAAGAAAAGAGTAGAAAGACTTTTATTTTTATAAAACCTCACCTGGAAAAGCAAGCTCTTCAAGTACTGCAGAGCAAGAATCTCCCCATTTTTTGGCACTTTGTCCTCCAAGGATTAATACCACAGAAGCGTGTTGCCTTGCCAGAAGAGACTATTCCCGTTTACAACAATTTTGGCCTCCCTGCTCTCTTTTGTTTTAAGCTATACAGAATACAGTCCCCATTCCACTCTTAATGTTGTTCCATAAATTCCCACCCCCTATTGGGATCTATCTACCTCTTTGCCTGAAAACAGAGCTCAGCCTGCAGCATTTCCAGTAACCCAATGTTTCAACAAGAAAAATCATGGAGGAGTTCACATTATCATAAAGAAGTTCAATATTCAGTGGAATAAACAGAGTTACAGCATCTCGTTTCTGGCAGAGAAGAGTTAAGTCAGTAAAGGGGAAGCTCCCAGCTAACTGCCTCCAGCAGATACAGCAGTGAGTGGTGTCTGTTCCTGCTTTAACAGAGGCTTTATACGAAGCCTTAGTTTAGCCACCACATTTCTCTCTCTCTCTTTTCTTATTGGAAAGATTACCTGGTCCCTCTAGTCTCTGCAAAGAGTTCTGGGACATCATGGATGTAAATCTTTGCCTATTTTATTTGGCCATTACAGAACAAAAGATTAAAATTACTATGGTTATATTGGGAGGGGACATAAAGTAGAAGAGAGGTGAGGAAGCAGTAATTAGAAGGGCAAAGAAAACCAAAGTGAAATAAATTTATTACTCTAATAGACCCAAGCATGTGCAAGTTGCTTCACTGACACGTGGCACAAGGCACCATAACTCAAAGGGTAAAATACAATAAAGCAACACTATTGCTAATGCCCACACTCCTGGTTTAATTACTTTTCTTTTATTTCCCTCTCTCCATCCTGGCACTGTAAAGAAGAATGCAGTGCATGAAGGCTGGGGGTAGAAGTGCTGCACCAGGCTGAGGCAGCATACCTGGCAGCTGCTAAAACAGAACTTCAAAGTCCCAGCTGCCTTTGAAAACCCATCAGGCAAGAACCACTCCTCCCCTTCAGCTTCTTTAGGAGCTGGTACACTTAACCACTTCAGCATGTTTGGCAGTTCTACAAGCACTTCCAAAGCAGGTGGTGGAGTAGAAAATTGTGGGAGAGCCCCGAATCACTCAGTTTTCTCCTTCTTTCCCCACCAGGCAGCAACGCACGTGCTGACCAAGCAGGCCAGCTGACAGACCACAATTACGCACAGGGAACAGGGAATTTGTGATTACACCTCTGAAACTACAGAAAAGGCCCAGGCTTACCTCAGTAAACTGGGTTGATGACATCTTTCTCCAGGAAATGGCTAAATCTGATGACAGACAAAGTCTGTCATTAGAGGAAGATGAGTAAAAGGATGTTCAGGTAATTGTATAGTACAAAGAGCTGGCACACTCTAAAAGGCAGTTCCCAGACTTGCCTAGGATTTGTTGAAAGATCCCCCTCTGTCAGACGCTGTCTGCAAAAGATGCTCAAGTTGCACAAAACTTACTTGGATCACCTAGAGCCTGAAGTCTTTTACGTGAGATTTTTTCATCTGCCTACAACTGCAGGCTAGGAAGTAGAGACTGTAAGCACTGGTTTTATTTGCAGCACCTAGAAAAAAAGCTTTTGGCTTTTGTCCATTTGAACAGGCACCCTTATTTGAGATGTTTCCTCCTCCAGTGGGGACAGAAGAATCTATGATGCAGTTGTGCCAGGTCTGCTGGTCATCCCAACTGCATACTATAGCCATCTTTTCCCCTTGGGGTTTGAGAAAAATAGGAATTTAGGGATGGTGCTGTTTCCCTAGGGATGCAACTTTGCTTGATTCCTTAATGACTGATTTTGGATAGGCCTTTTAATTGCTAGGTCTTCTGGACTGTATAGGGGTGTTGAATATTTCTAATGACTCTGGAAACCAAAAGCCAAGAGCAGGTATCTACAGAGGAAGTGCAATAGCTTTCATAGGAATTTGTGGTTAAAGATGAAAAAAAGTTATGCAATCCTATATTCCAGTCCAACCCAATCCCTTTTTCTAGAGCCAAAATGGAATTGTTTCCTACAGCATACAGAGAAAACTGTATAATTAGTCAGAAGCTCCCAGACTCAGGAACACAGATGGGAACCATGGAATCACTACCTCAGGAATTTCACCAAGTGACTGCATGTAACACTAAGCATGAGCACATCAAAGATGCAGCTGCAGATGCTAAACCCTTATAAGGACAGACTAAAATATCCCAGCCACTTAGTGGAATAATGTCCTTTCAAAAGTCCCCTCCTAGTGTAGATAAGGCACATCAGAAGAGGACATTAACAATGGTGTCCAGTGTCTGATCAAGAAATCTGTTATATGCCACTTCTTTATACTTGATGCCTTTCGTGATGTTTCAGCAAATGTTCTAAACAGTAGACTTTTCTCACAAAGGCCACAACTGGTACATTTTACAGAAAATGAGTCTGCAGTAAAGACTATAGCCCCAACACGGCCTCCAGGTGGCTTGAGCTGAACATTTTAACATTTGCAAAGAAGTTAACCTTCATGTTGGGTACTGTGTTTATGGCTCTCTAGGGATTAGTTGGAGTATAAGACAGTAAGCAAGCTCTCGCATAAAGGCGAATAACACATTAGAAAAAACCTGATAAATAAATGACGAGAGTAGTTGTTATCTAGTTTTCCTACTTAACAATATACAACGTAAACACCAGAGTGAGATTTTGATAAACAAGGTGCAAACAACTGTGCATTCTGTAGCAACAAGCAGAACAATTCACCATCTATGAAGTTACATCATACCGGGAATTTAGGTAATTTCAGAGTGAGACATGCAAACAACAAAGTATCCAGCACCACAGTTCTCTTTCACAGAAATGCTCCTCAGTAACACAGGCCTAATATTTACACTCACATATTCAGGTTCTGCAATGCTTTAGACATCATAATGTGTCAACAAAGAATTTGTTCTGTTTAAAAAATACCAATAACATAAACCACTGCACTACCTGAACCATATTCTGTCCCCTATGCCTCAAAACAATCTAGAAATCAGCGCATAACTTTCATTCTCTACATAGATAGTAGAAGATATTTTTATATTTAAATCACTTGGGTTAGCATTAGCAGCAGGAAAGGGGAACTTCAGAAACAAATGAAAACATGACTCTGACATGCAAAAAAACCAAAATCAGTTATGCAAACAATGCCCTGAGCAGGACAAAATATTTAAATGACTAAAAATTTATTGGATCCAAGTTTCTTGAAATATACCAGAATAATCCAATTATTAAAACTGGGCTTTGAAAATTATTTTACTAGTAGCTATTAAGTTATTTTATTTAATAAATATTTTTAATGTATTATACACATTTATTTATATAAATTAAAATAAAAAATTAAAATATTTGTGAACTTTAGTAGATAAAGCAAGTTATTGTTCCTGTGGATTTTTAATGAAATTAATCCCATGTTAAAACACAGCTCCTTCCTGAGGGTTTTCAAATTTGAAGAAATATTAATAAGTTCTTAATATTCAAAACCAAACTCTATGAAAGACAGCTGTTCCGAAAAATCTTAATAGGTAGCCTTTATTGGAACTGTTCATAAGGGAGAAGCTCTAAACTTCCTTGATTTTCTTTTTTTTTGGTAAGGAATTTTGAAAACAGAAGGCTAGGGGAATCATTGTTAGCAGGAACCGAAGTCTCACTCTCTTGGAGAATAGTCTGGAGATATTACATGCAGTTCTTTAATAAAGAGAGATGTGTTTACCAATGCACCTCATCTTAAGAACAGCAAAGTCTCTGAAGAATCATTTTTTGGGCTCTTTTTGAGAGTTTCAAGAGCCTGTGTTTAGATCTTCCATATACACTGTTTTCTTTGATTTCTTCACAACAGATGATATTGTGTTCTCTTTGCCATGTTGACTGCCTCAGTTGGAAAGCCTTTAACTGCTGTTCAAATTATCATCCACCAGAAGATACTTACAGAGAAGCCAAAATCTTTAGCATCATAAGACTGTCAAAAAAATCTTACACCCAAGTGTCTTTTAGTGGTGCTGAGATCAGAAATATATTGAACACAACACTCCCTCTAATAAGGTATTTCAAGTTTTTTCTACCACCACAGTTTAAGATCTTTTAGAAACAGCCATGGGAAGAAGTCATCACTACACTGTAAGCAGTATGTTGTCTTTAATGAGTACTGGAAAGTTCTTGTCTGAAATTCAGAATTATTGTCTGTAAGTGTTAGAAACCATAAATCCTACATACTTACTCATCAGTATCATAAAATACCAATATAGGTGTCAAACCTGAGCTTCTGACTAGCAGAAAGAATATTATTCCATTTATGCCATTCTGTGGCTAATATCTCAGAGAAATCCCTGAAAACGCTATATTAGTTGTAAAAATAGATGTGGATCTGAAAGGTCAAAGAGTTTCTAGGAATGCCAAGACTTCATTGGTATGACTGTTACCTCCTTGTGGATCTACACTCAGTCACCAGCAGCAAGAAACAAAATTCTTAAACTTACTCAATTTCAAGTCTCAGCATCTGCAGCTTTTCAAAATGCTAAGTGAAGAGAAGCTGACACCTCTTTACTCATCAGCACCTTTATCCCAATATCAAAAAAGAAACAGATGGTCCAGACTTGAGGTTTTCTCCTCTTCACATAATCTACCAAATTGAAAGTTTTCGCAGCTCAATTTTGAAGAAAACTCAATTTCAAACACTGAAGACATTCACAGCCCAACTTGGCTACCTTCTTCCCAGAAAAGATCATAATTATTTTTTTTTTCCCAGCGACAAGCAAATAAAGGATTTTATGCATACAAAAGGTTAAGACAACATAATCCACAGCCTTTTTGCTCCAGAGGGTGACTCTTGCCCAGGATAAGCATGCCTGACAGACGGCTGCCAAGTAGCATGTGCAGCACTGCCTGATAACAACCTCCTTAGCCTAACTTTTCAGTCAAGTCCCCACATGCCAGATAGCAGAAAGACAGAAAAGACAGCAGAAGACATTTACTGAGCCAGATGCAATCTGAAATTCAAGCAAAGAAACCATGCAACATCATTGATACCAGCAGCTGGAACATAAACAGCGTCTTTGATAAGGCACTCTCACTTTGAAATTCCTTTTTACTAAAGGTTGTTGTCTCAGAGCCAGTTTTCAGTAGACTTGGATCAGCCAGGCTGCCTTGGCCTCCCCTCACCTGGTTTGCTGTGGACAGTAATTGGATGAGAAATATTAATAAAATTTCAGTGAGTGCAACAGGAGAGTGTCTGGAAACTGTGGTATCTTTAAGCACCTCCTAGCTTTTTTGCCTTTTTGTGTGTTTTAAAGAGGATATCCATCTTTCAACTGTTGTTACAGAATGAAACCCTAGAAATAACTGCTCATGATAAAGGCCTCTGCATACATCGGTATTTCCATCCTGACATTGCAGAGTCTACCTTTAACATTGCACTTAAAAGTCTTTGTAATTGGCACTGGTTCTGGACAATCCAATAACCAGCTTTCTTGAATCACCAAAATGCTTTCTTGCTTGTTACCAACCAAGTCCTCTTACCCAGAGCATTCTGATCAAACTATTCACTGGCTAATAGCATACAGTGTTGGGTAAAGACTAAGAAAGTACTTACCACAAATATTACTCATTATTATAATTCACGCTAGTTCCCAAACAAAACGCTGGTGTTCCACAGTAGAGTTCTGGTTGCCCCATCTTCAGATTACACAGTATATGCACACTTCAAAAACCCATAAGCTAGCAAACAGGATCATCAAGCAAAGCTATCACGACATGCACAGGAAAGCTAAACTACTTCCTAAGTTTTTGTTTTGTTTTTTGTTTTGGTTTTTTTGGTTTTGTTTTGTGGTTTTTTGGGGGTTTTTTTTGTTTTTTTTTTTTTTACACTTCTTTTGCCCTCCCCCTTTTTTCAAAAGAGGTTTTTGTTAAACACTAGAGCCCTCCATGGCTCACAAACAGCTGTTGCTTGATACCTGCAGCTCAGAGAAGCCCTGGAGAATAACAGGCTGTCATGGAGCCAACAGCATACAATTCACAAACTCTTGTGTCAGCTACAGAACTCCCTCAGTCTGAAAGGCGGTGAAAATTAGGTGACAAAGCAGGATCTTCACAGGAAAGGCTGACTAACACCTTCAGGGATAAGAAAGGGGTTTCTTTGTGCTTTTGGCAGGGAATTTCTGTTTATATCACAGGATAAAACACCAAAAAGAACACCATGCTCATCCTGAGCAAGCCAAGCTAAAGCATCACCTTGGGCTGGATGGAAAACGTGAACGTGCACTGGTGGTGAAAACTTCACTGTACAATGGAAGGTAGCCCCAAAACAAAGTGTAGCAGGAAGGAAAACCCTTTGGCCCCTTTTGCTACCTCCTTCTCTGGCATCCGTACTTGGTCACTGAAACGTTTAACTCATCTGAACTTGACTCCCAGTCCTTTGACTGCTGACTTCAGAAGTTCTCCAGCAACTGCCCCACATGAGGGCTCCCTTCTGGAAAGGTTTTACACATGGATCTCAAATCAGACTCTGCTCCCAACATCTAACAGGCTTACTGAGATAGCAAGATAATCCTAATTCAATTTCTTTTTCTCAGCTGTGGAACACCAATGTCTTCAATACAGCTGTTCAAGACCTTTGCTCTCACCAGTAACCAAACTTCCTTTCTAATACTACCCTCTAGACAAGTCCATTTTCTTGAAGTGAAAAGGTATAGGGCAGACCTGGAAATCTCAAAAATATTCACAATGAGTTCAACTTCATGCCCTGGAGAGCATGAGGCAAATGAAGGAAAGGTTGCTAACCTGTCTTGTCCTTCATAAGCCTAGGTTACAAAGGGGATTTCCACTTTTACAAAGCAGCATTCTGTTGTGTGTCTGGTAGGGAGCATACAGAACATGCAGCTCTGAGATTTCAAAGTGCCTCACTGTGACCCAGGAATAGCACAGTTCAAAGATGGGCTCATTCAATCCCTCTGTTCTTAGGCCAGATGGACCTGCCCTAAGATCAATGCCAGAAAGGATGCTCTTCTGGGAAACTTCCCAATGCCATTCTCAGCTGCACAACTGTGAACCAATTCCAACAGCTATGGCATGGTAGCACAGCTTTCATTTCTATCTCACTACCTGCAAGACCAATCGATGGACAAAACTTGAGGTCCCTCTGTGGGGAAGAGCCAGGGACAGATAAAAATATTGCTAAAAAAATTAGGAAAGGGGAGAAACCAGACATTCGTGGGATTCCCTGACAGCTCTGTGCAGAAGGAAGGGCTGGGCTGGAAAAAAACAGGGCCCCAGGTTCCTGCCAAGCTGTCTGAGTCCCGTCCTTTCCAAATAGCTCAAAGAAACAGCCAAGGCTCCCTTGTAACCCTTTCAGAACTCCTCAAGAGAAAGGCTGCTGTGGCAAAAGCTGCTCCCACAGAGCACCAGATTACAGGGGTCCCCTCATTCCTAGAAGGCTGTAAGCAGCACAGTCGATCTCTTCCATGAGAGCTGCTGAAGCGAGAGCTACGGTCATATTAACCCTCTGAATACCACTTTGGAAGGCAACTATTTTAATGCTGATTGGGAGTTTTAAATAAATGCACAGGAAAGGGAAATCTGCTGGTCACTTTTCCACATGAAATATCTAGAACGTACACAGGATATTTCAGAGATCTAAGATCAGGGATAGCTGGGGGGAGGTTAAGAGTCAAGCAGTCCAAGACACTAGAAGATTTCAACTTGTTCTATATTGAATTAGATGCTTATTAGAACAGAAAACAGCATGTGACTTTCATCACAGCCAACAAAATCCACTGGTGGCAGCTGAAAGCAGGGAGATGAGAGTTCACTGGTGAGGAAGAAAAAAAAAAAATACTTGTATCAGCATGAACTGCCTATACCTGTTGCTCAGTTTTACATTTACTGCAATAATCAAAGAAAAAAAACCTGCATATTAATAAAAAATTCACTGTTTAGCATGGTCAGAAGCCAGCAAGATATTAGTGTATGTAAGTTATGAGTTAGAAAATAAAGATACAATAGCGTTACTTACATAAAACCAATGTTTTACTCCTACTTGATGTACTGTTTTCATTTCTTGTCATCTCTATAAAGACAGCCAGACATTTATTAGAGGGCTGGGAAGATTTCCATTTAGAACTTGAAAAGAATAGGGCTGTTTAGTTTAGGAGAGGCAAATAAGAAGGGAGATGATAGAAACATAGAGAATAAATAGTGCAGAAAATAAATCAAGCATTTCTGTTTGCCTTCGTGTAATAAGGGTACAGAGACTTTTGGCAAATTTTGGGGAAAAAAATAAAAAAGAAACTTTTGCATAACATGCAATTCACCTGTGGAACTCACTGCTACAGCTCAATGAGACTACAGTTTTTCCAGAAAGTAAAAATATACGATTAACATAGATTATGTAGAACAAAGTATTGCGAGAACTGCAAGCCAGATGTTAACAGGTAAAGGGTAAAAGCAAGCTTCCCCCCTCAGGAGGGGAATTTCACTGCTTTCCATCAAAACGTTCTTTGTGCTTCTACTGAAGATGGTGATGGTAGTTGCTCTGAAGCACAGGACGGAACTAGACAGATTAGCAGCCCAGTCCAGGATGGCAAATCCTATGTTTATATTAGGGCAGGGTCAGTTTGTGGAGGCAGATGAAATAAGAAAACCCAAACCCATTACGCAGTATTGGCTTGGTGGAAGATATGAAACCACTGTCACTCCCCTCTGCCTACCAACATAGCCTGCTTGCTGGGAACAACGGGAAAGATCCTCATATCTTCTCTGAAAGGAAGTCATGCAGTCAAAGAGAAACCTGCCCCCCTCAAGTTTCAAAAGCTATTTGCAAAAACCATAATTGCCCAGTGCTAGCAGGCACAGGTAATACAGACCCTCTGCGCTCAGCTAGAGCCAGTCCAAGGGAGGCCCCAGGCTCCAGCAAAGCCTCCCAGAAGTAGCCGAGCGGAGAGGCCACACTCGCACAAGCCCGCTGGTGCCCCACTCTGCCCTGCTGCAAGGCCCCAGCTCTCGCCTCTGGCTCACAGCCCCAGCACTGGCTCCTATGCTCTCCTTGCACGCGGCCCAAACCCCCTTTGCCTCTGGAAAGGGTCC
Source organism: Egretta garzetta (assembly GCF_000687185.1). Taxonomy (NCBI): domain Eukaryota; kingdom Metazoa; phylum Chordata; class Aves; order Pelecaniformes; family Ardeidae; genus Egretta; species Egretta garzetta. The sequence continues at coordinate 3,066,307 of NW_009260791.1, forward strand.
TGCGATTAATCTCACTTATTACCTCGGAAAAGTAACAGCGCGGCGGCTGCCAGCCAAGTCCGACTCAACAGTGTCTGGAGAGCCGAGGCTGCAGGGCCAGGCCTCAGGCTGTCTGGGCAAGTCACGAGCTTTCCGCCTTTCCTCTCCCGGAGGCTCCAGACAGACAGAGCCAAGGCCTAGCTGTGGGAAGCAGGGATCCTTCAGGACTGTGCCAACCCATGGTGCTGAGCCTCAGGGCAATTTCCGAGCAGGATGGAGAGTAATTGGACCTGCCATCACAAGTTTCTTTAGTGTGACCAAAATATATATAGGGAAAAAAAAAAAATACAAGGCAAGCCATGTATTTCTGAAGTTTAAGTCAGCCAATTCACTTCAAGTTAACAAGTTGTCACCAGTGACCCTGGGAATGTGTAAAAAAAAAGAAAAAAAAGAGGTAAGAGGTTGCCGGGGTGGGGGAAGGCTGGCACAAATATGCATGGGCAGAGGAAGAACATGCACACACTAGGGACAGGATGAGTTGCAAGAATGTACAGCTACCTAGGCAGTACTTCTATTTTTTGCCCACCCTCCTCAAACCTCCTCTGGAAGGAAGGTAATAGACCAAATCCCAAATGTGGGGCTCCCAGAAATGCTGCTTCTCAAGGATTGCAGGCAGATCAGTATAACAGACCTGCCAAGGAGATGCAGACAGGGGATCAGAAAACATCACTGTACCCACCCTCAATTACTCCTCTACCTCAAATAAAGAAATTAAATTAATTTAGGCATTAGTAGTAAAGAGAAAAGCAAAAAGGACAAGTGTTATAAGGAGCAAGGAACAGACATGGCTATGCTAGCACAGGGCTGGACTCAGTGCTTGTTGGGCTGCTGCTCTGGCACTTCTGTGCTGCTTAGCTAGGGAGGTGTTAAAGGCCAACGCAGTTTGCTCAAACCAAACTGAAGGCCTATTGTGTAGCCCTCTGTGCCTGCTGCTTTCTCCCTTCATTTCTTCCAGAGGCATCAGTGCAGCACAGTCTCCAAGTTAGCTTGCACTCAGATGCTGTGCAAACAAATAGGCTCTGACCACTTGGCAAGTGCAGCACAGGACAGCAGTCAGGCAGCCTCCACCTTGCTAGAGACTGCAGGGAGCTTGAAACAAACTATTTGGATGAGAACCCTTAAGATGCAGAATTACAAGGCACCATATATGTAACAAAGAGAAAGAGATTTATTCTTATAAAAACTTGACATTAGCTGCCAAGATCCCTGGGAGTTCTCTCTTCCTTACTTCTAGCTGCAAGCCCATATGCAGTTAGCTCTTTCCCACAGCCGCTACTGCAACATCCATGCTGCTTCTGCCATGCTAAGCCCACTCTGGCCTAGCTCACAAGTTTTGCAAAAAAGCCAGACTGCCCCATCAGCTACCCACCCTTCTATCATTGTGAGGATCACCTTGCACATTAGCACATCTCTTTGCTATTCTAGTGTCACTCTTCTCATAGCTCTTCGGAGCTTGTCTAGTCAGGGTCCAAGCCCAATTTCTTATTTTACACTCCACACCTCCAAAATTTAAAATAAAAACTGAGGAAACAAAGAAGCTACTTTCACCTTCCCTTTATGTCAAATGCAGCAAGCTGCCCCTTTGACACAAAGGATCAAGACCAGTGGACTACAATTAACCTGTAACAGTTGTCTGGGGTCTTTCTGGCAAAACTCAAAGTTTCAGTAGAAATAGAGAAAGCCACTTACACCAGCACAGAACAAACTCTCAAAAGCAATCAAAGAGCCTTCCACATCCTCACAAGTCCAAAGGTTATATACTTAGTACGACCAGAGCAGAACATCTGAAACTTAGAACACAGTACATGTACCCCAGCAGTAAATGAAACCAGCAGGAAGCAGTAGTAGGCATTAGGTGGGGAAGGAGGATATAAAGTACCCACTACTCAGCCCAGTGATTAAAAAGAAGATTCTGGTTTGGGAGACTGCAAAAGCGGTATAAGATTGTCAGGGGATGCAGCACAGGGGTCTTGGTTTGTGAGCTAGGGTGTGCAAGAGTGGAGTGTACAATCATTTTTCTGTGTAGAATTTTTGGGATACAAATAAATACATATTTGCTATTAGAACAGGCACAGGAAGCTAACGTTTTAAGTGGTAATGGATTTCCTGCGCCATTTGTACGTGAACATTAAATACATACAACGTGACCTAGCAGCACCTACTACGTGAACGGCCTAACTACGCTATGAATGGGCACAAAGTCTGATTCCTTCAAAAAGCTGCAGGCTTACCACACATCAGGTATTTCCAGAACTTCCAGACACGACACATAGTGTTTGGGATTCCTGAAAGCCCAAGATGGCAAATGTCTGGCTGGCATCTTCTAGTTTCCCACCCCATTTGGTAATTCCAGGCAAGGAAAAATAAAAATGAAAATACACAAAACAGAGCCTGTTTGGGAGCCTGGTCATACAGCAGGTATGTGCACACAGCCTGTGAAGCCTTGAGCAGCTGGCACTATTACTACCACTGAGAATGACACCAAAGCAAATTAAAGTTAGAAACCCCTAGATCAAAAAATTTGAAAAAGTCTGGTTTTATAAAATTTAACCCAGATTAGACAGCCTGCCAACAAAATGTCATTTCTTGGTGAACCTGAGCACCTTGGCTGGAATGATGAGCTAAGAAGTATTTTGGGCCTGACAAGCAATGAGAAGAGGAGAATCCCTTGTTTCTGACTGCAGAAGCCCTCCCAAGGTTGTCTGGTATGATTTGGACTGCCATTCTACCCTCTGATTGATGACAGGGAAGCTTGCTTGCCTGCTTCCCCTAACCAAGTTAGATAAATCTGTCAGATGCAAGGAAAAAATATGCTGAGTACTTTAGAGGAGTTGGTCTTGTCTTTAGGTTTGAGAAAGATGTTACAGAAGAACAAGAAGCTAATGTAACAGAGGTCTGAGAAAATACAGTTTCACTGATGAATTCTTGCCAGACCGCCCATATGAGTTCTAAAAGATGAACCCGAGCAAGGATGGTTGCTGTTGAATCCAAGGTGCCCACTGAAAACACAGAAATCTGTACCAGTTAGAAAGAAATCTCTTTCTCACTAGCTTTGGTCCATGTCTTGGAGATTAAGTGACCTGCAGAGCCCAAGTTATTCTTTGAGGAGAAATCTGCTGTCTTTTTCAAAAAACAAGGGACATATCAGCTGCAGATTCCAGTGTGAGAAGCTTTTAGGAATGTCTACCATCCCCACAACTAGAGATTATGCAACTAATTGCCAACAGGTACTCAAAAGTTAGTTTAGGTTCCGAGTCAATGAACTTTGTCCTCCTAAACAACTGATTTTTTACCTTTATTAAAGCAACTGGGAATGCTTTCAAGAGAATCCTTTTTCAAGAGCAGTTCTAGTAATATCTTGGCTTCAATGACTGGAAATTAGTTTCACCAGATAATGAGGAATCACTTTCATATTGTCTTTAGATTACATTACTAAAATTGTGATAAAAATTATATATGAGAATCTTAAATACTTCTACAAAATATGTAACCATGTTTAGCGCCTTTACAGCAGGATGTGAAAGGGTGACAATCCTGCCTGATGGATAGAGTGAGAAGCTAAAATGGAACCGAGATAGGGCACCGAGACATGACTAGGATTAAAGGAGGAGAGCAGCTCTAGCATAGCCTCCATGAGCTACAGAGGGCAACAAAGGCAGGGCTGCAGCAAATGTGGCAGAGGCTGACAGCCTCGTTAGGGTAGTCAGAAGTAAGCCTGTGTACAACTGGGAACATCTGACCTTTTATGTAGCCCTGCAAGCTTCTTTGCCTGAAAGCCTAAACCACCAATGCTTACAGAAAGTGACAAAAAAAACTCAAAAGGGACAGCAGCGCAGATTTATAAAATAACATTAACACATACAGAACTGTTTGCCATCTCTCTACTACAAACTCAAGATCTCTTCTGCCTTTTGGTGAGCAGACTACTGATTTGGCACCTCATCTCATACAGCCAAAATAATTCAATGAAAGAAGGGAGAACTTCTTTTGAGAAACATTTAGATAAGTCAGTACTGGGAGAGTGGGAATTAGAGGAAGATTTGTCAGTAAGAATAGCCTGAATCCTATAGACTGCAAGCATCAGAACAAAATTTTCAAACAAACCTCAGCAGCACTAAAATGGCTTAGATTTACCACAGAGCTATACAAAAACTGTAAGGACTGAGTTTCAGAGGCAGATGTTTGAACTGGAGCCAAGTGCAAGCCAGATAAGAGACCCATTTACAAAACATTTCCACCCTTGCTGAATTCTACAACTGATAGACCAGAACCTTAATGGAACAAAACAGGAAGCTTTTCTTCAAACAGTCATCCAGCACTGAGCACAGGCTGACACCCATCAGATGACCCTCTGTGAACTGCTTGCTCCAATGTAACAGATCAACTAGCAAAAAAGGCATTTACAATAAAAGATAGCCATCTCCATATATCATGACCTTGATATTCCTTTTGGAATTCTCTCATTAAATAAAAGTTCATAGCCCAAGTAATCCAGCACTGCCTCAAGAATCCCTTTTTTTCATTTCCAGACTAACATAAAAATTTTAACTCCCAGTATTCTGGCCGTTCAATACAAGCAGCCATGAAGATAAAGTAATTAAATGAGGGGTCTCAAGACATCTTTCTGTGTCTTGCTCCGAGGATAAAAACAGAGCAACTGAAAGACCAAAAGGTTCATAAAAGGTTTGAAGACAGAATCTTATACCAGCTGTGGCCAGACAATTCTGAAGTACTTTTGGATTGCTGTACAAAATAAAACCGAATTTCTATAGGCATTAAACTATGCATAAAATGCCAGATGAGGCACAGCCTTGGAAGTCATTCAGAGTGGAGTTCTAGGCATTAAATGGTGGGTTCTCAGATCTACAGGTAACATAACTGAAATTATTTCAGAGCAACATGGTAATTACAGTGACTTCTGCAGAAGATTTTGACCACGAGTAATCCTTTTCCAGCTATGTCTGTGAGTCCATGCAGAGGTGCAAACAGAGTTGAAAAAAGAACAGAAGCCCTAGGACAGCCTGCACTCTGCTGCACTCTCAGGCTCTGCAGGAGGAGAAGGCAGTTTACACCTGTTGGATAGGTTCGTTTTTTGGATTAGGTAATAGCTCGCCTGGCTGGCCTCCAAGGGCAGAATCACCACCACCTCTCTCAATAACTCTAAACCCCAGAGGCAAACATTGTGCTGGAACAGAAACAGGCCAGGAATTCATTTCTCACATTCCTCCTCTTTAGGCAGGATGAAAAGCAGTGACTGATGAAATAAGAACAATTTTACTTGAGCTTTCCAAGTCCCATTCCAATCCTCCTATCGAAGGGCCCGTTTGGGAAAGGATGACCACTCAGGTCACAGGCCTTCTGCACTGTGTGTCTGCCTCTCTCACCTCCCTCTGTTTTCCAGTAGCATTCAGGCACCAATGACAAGAATCAGTATTTTCATGTATACAATGCTTTCCAGTCCTAAACGCATGTGCTGGAGAAGCTTTGCCTCATTATTCTATTTTAAAAGACAGAAATGAAGACTTAGGCAAAGGAATAAATAATATTTACTGAAGTGGCAAGGAAGAACTCAAATTTCCAGCAGTTTTAGGCCTGTATTCAGCCTAGTCTACTGCAGCAAGCTTGCCTTACTCCAAGCTTCCAAGATCCAGAATCCTTGGGGTAAATCTTGTTGCTCTTTCAATCCCAGGAAGAATGGTTTTACTGCAGAATCAGTCCTCTGCCCTGAGTCCCACGAGTATATCAGCCATAAATATAAATTCCAATGTCTGAAGTTAAAGAACACAAAGAAGCCATCTGAAAAAGAAACTTTTATAAACGCTGCAAGATGCTGCTCTATCTTTGAACAATTTAAACTCAATATTCAAGGAAAAAGCATGAAGATGAGGCCTTAGTGAAGATTTCTGCAGTATCAGGTGTTGCATTCTGCATATATGTCTCAACATCAACAAACCTATACTTACAGATGAAGGGATGAGAAATGATCAAAGAGAAACAGGCATTTCCCTTTCATTCTACATGTTCACCCATGCCCTTATTTCATCATGAACCTGCCAGCTCTGGTAACATATCTCTATTTTCATAGGTCTAGTTTCTAGGCTGCTCCTGAGAAGAACCAGTACTAGGCCCTTAGATGTTATCTCCTGAGCAAGAAGCCAAACACAAATTACAAATGAGCTCCTGAGTGCATTGCATTCTTCTTCAACAGGCTGGAGCAGCAATTTTAACTTACCTGACTGCTGAAGAGACAGATCTTTTATCAGCTATATGAGTGTCTGACTGAACAGCCCACAATGGCCCTCTTTTGTTGAGCAGTGACCGGTAGCTCTCTGTAGCAGCTGCATTTCCCTTGCTTATAGTTCCACTTGCCAAGTTCAGGTTTGTTAACTAAAGAGGCAAAAAAAAAAAAAAAAAAAAAAAGACATAAAAAAAAATTAAAAAAAAAAAAAGACATAAAAAAAAATTAAAAAAAAAAAAAGACATAAAAAAAAATTAAAAAAAAAAAAAGACATAAAAAAAAATTAAAAAAAAAAAAAGACATAAAAAAAAATTAAAAAAAAAAAAAGACATAAAAAAAAATTAAAAAAAAAAAAAGACATAAAAAAAAATTAAAAAAAAAAAAAGACATAAAAAAAAATTAAAAAAAAAAAAAGACATAAAAAAAAATTAAAAAAAAAAAAAGACATAAAAAAAAATTAAAAAAAAAAAAAGACATAAAAAAAAATTAAAAAAAAAAAAAGACATAAAAAAAAATTAAAAAAAAAAAAAGACATAAAAAAAAATTAAAAAAAAAAAAAGACATAAAAAAAAATTAAAAAAAAAAAAAGACATAAAAAAAAATTAAAAAAAAAAAAAGACATAAAAAAAAATTAAAAAAAAAAAAAGACATAAAAAAAAATTAAAAAAAAAAAAAGACATCAGAAACAATTACAAACAAGAAAAGAGCAAAAGGTGTTACTACGTAAACTGGATAGAGTATAAACTGGATAGAGTATATACTAAGTAAAGTAATACTGCTAAGAGAAGGGAAATCTTTAGATGAAAAATACTGTGCTAGTTGCATAAAGCAGTGGCAGAGATGACACCAACAGCCACCATGCTTGAGATGAATTCAAGTACCAGCATTAAAACTACAACCCTTCCATTCACATGCGAACAAAGGAGGAAAAGGACAAAGATGGGGCAAAAATCTCAAAGTAAGAAAGCAACATCATGTTCCTGTCAAGGGAAAAATTAATTTTACATGCACTAATCAGAAGCTAGAAGCTCGTACTACCCTGAGCAGAGACCAGAGCATCTGCCCAGTCATCATGAGCTGTGTTACTAAGACAGCCATATGCATCTGTCCTCTCTCTACCCCTCTCTATGCATACATACAGGCCCAACCCAACCGCATATGTACCTTGGATAAAACATTCAAAACCAAACTCTACCACACATGAAAAACTTCTCACCCAACAACTTCCACAAGTAAATACACTAGTTAATGATAGCCTAAAATCATGCTAGTTGTATGTTTGCTATATCAAGCTCTAAAAAAAAAATAATTATCTGTGCATTTTTAAGCATATAAAATGTATTCCATTGTTTCTTTTCTAAGCATTCTTCTTGTGTTGCTTATCTTCTTGAAAGATCAAACTCTGCAAGCAGACACTACCTGTTGGTTTGTTTAAGAGAGCCTAAATACGTAACATAATGGTATCTACTACAGCAGTGTAAATTGCCAGAATTAAGTTTATTACTGCCTTTAATTACATAATCACATGGTGCTTTTAAGGAGGACAGAACAGACCTGGTTCTGCACCAAGATTAAGGTCATATGGCAAGGAAGACTTATCTGTATTGCCCCTGCTTGCTTCTGCGGCAACTGGAAGGCATATAGCCAATGAGACATAGGACACAGACAGAAAGAAGAGTCTAACAACCAGCCCTGCATCTGCTCCAGATCTCAAAAGTGATGCTTATTAAGTCACTTAAGTGTGACAAACATAGCTTGTGAATTCCCACTTTGAGATCTTAACAATGCTCTTTTACCAGAATTTGTATGTAATTACTCAAACGAGTACATACCAGCTTCATTTCAATATGCTACACTCATACCTACAATAGACTTGTGCAGGACTGCAGACTTTGCATCCTCCAACTGAGCTCTGGAACATGAACTAACATTGCAACTTGCAACACAGTATGTTGCCACTCCTATGGTTTAGTAGTACAAGGCATCTAAGCATTTTGTAAGTTCAGAAATCTTAACTCCTACTTCAAGTTCCGGACAGGATTAAGTTATAGTGGTTATGCAGTAGGTCTTCTGCCCCCTTCTCCAAAAGCAAGTGCTTTTGTCTCATCCCTTCTCAGCTCTATCCTTTCCCATTCTTGCTTCTTGTCTGGGTGTCATTATTCTCACCTAGTCAGTCCCAGCTTCCATGTTTCAGGCTCCTTATTCTGCTCAGTCCAGTTTCATTCTTGCAGACTTCCAGCACTGGCCTCCCCACTACTTCTGGCCCCTGAGCCACACCATTTCAGGCCTGGAAATTTCCATTGGAGTAGTTATTTGATCTGTTTTCCCACACTTTTGTTTAGTTCCTCTTCCAGTTGCTCACATGCCCTATATCCAAGTGGTTCTAGTTTTATTTCCCCAGCAAAGCCCACTCCTTTTGCCAACCTCTTTCTTTACCCAGTCCAGAATGTGGGCTCCTCATTGGACCACATTTACCACACAGCCATTCCTTCCATTTCTGTCCTTTCACCCAAATGTTTCTCAGTGTCCTCTCCCAAGTTATGTCCAGGTCCAAATTTCACAACTTCCTTGTCCTAGCTGTTCTCCACACCTTGGCAGAATTCCCACTCATTCTGCATTCAAGTCAGACAGGCTCCCAACCCAACCCATACCAGGTCACTGATAACATAGGAGAATGGGGTCTCAAGCCTCAATACTCTAGAGGTGTGAACACAAAGAAATTCAGCTTCACATCCTTGGTGTGGAGGGAACCTGCAAGAAACTGAGAAGCTCTAGGAGGTGCTACTGAGTATGTTTCACCCAAAGCTTTCAGATAGTTACTGTGCAATCAAGCTTGGACAAAATTTTAAATTCCAAATTGCTATTCCAAAGCATGGGAGATCCAGAGATTTAAAATAAAAGTTCTGCAGATACTAAAATGCACAGAATATTTTTTTTTTTTTTATCTAGTCTTGGTTGGAACACCTCACCTTGCCTGAAGTGTTCTGAAAACTGAAGATTAAGCACTGAAAACATGAGTCCACATGGATAGTTTCAGAACATTACAAGCAATTTAAACCAAGGTCTTACAGTGGGACATATCAGGTAAGTTTGGTAATGGGCAGTGCTACCCTTCTTATATGGAAAACAACATTACGTATCATTTTGATGCCTCTACCTCACCCTTAAATGTTGCTGTTTTCAGTAGAATTTAATTAAAAATTAAAGCATTTTCATTGCAATAACAGAAAACTCCAAATTAGGTTTAGTTCTGATTGTGCCAGGCACTATACAAATACCTAACAATGACAGTTTCTGGCCACAAAGAGCTTATTGTCTGAAAAGAAGCAAGAATGGCAAATGAGGCAGAGGCCGGCATGCTAAATGAAATAGGATATATACAATTCTTAGCTTGCCAGCAACAGGGATCACAACTTTGCTAACACATCCAACACATGAAATGAAGATGACTTTATCCAATTCTCTCTCCTCATGATCATGATACCAAGAACCATTTAGTCTGATGAATCATCACCTCACCCCTGTTCTATTAATGCAATATGCTTTCCTCTCTAATACTGCATCATTATTTATTTGAAAGCTGCCTTTCTAAGCAAAGCAGGTGAGCAAATAGCTTAGCATGGGTAGTAGGGACATTTCACACATTTCAGATAGACAGATGTTTAAACTACAGCAGGATTAAATACAGGCAAGGGACTCAGAATGAGGGAGAGAACACCAGCAAGAGTGTAAGGTTTAGCTGCAGCCAGCCCACCCAAATGGGTGTTACTGCTTGTTACTGTGCCATGCACTGAGACATTTCAGCTGCTGTAATTAGTTTGCCAGGATGTTGCCTTGGTGGATTGCCAGGCCCCACCCCCCAACACATCTGTGCTCAGCAAGAGTGGCTTAATTTTCTAGTCACTAGTCCCCCTGTGCACCTGATGAAATTCTATTCTTCCCTTTATAGAGGCAAATACTTAGAGGCAAATCAATTATTACTTTGGCTTAAAAAAAGATAATGCATAGCACCTGGACCAAAGCAGATACCAAAGTCTCCATAAAGAATAGCTTGCAGCTTCAGAAATTGTGGTAGTGGGAAACAAAAAAAAAACCACACCACAAAAACACCCCAAAAAACCAAGAAAGGCAGGCTAGCGGACCTCAACAGGGAAGGTGGTTATTGGTGTGGATGTACAAGAATAAATTTAGTTTTCACATTGACTTGTATCAAGATGGGTTCAAACCCTCCTGCTTGGTAAAATTTCTGTTCTCCACTAGCAGTGAGAGACTTCAGAATATTTTTTTCTGGCACTGACAGTATGACAGGGGACCTGTGTGTGCTGTAGTGCACAGTTCAAGCATCCCTGTTTTCAAACACCTTTCCTCACATCAATACGTTCTCTGTGGAGTCTGTAAAAGGCAAGATAATACACAGCTAATCTCTCATGATAGAATGATTCATAAAGTTTTGCCACAATTTTTAAACTGTTGGGGACAGAAAAAAGGTCACAAGCTGAAAGGAACATGCTGAGTGAAGAACACAATGGGATAATAAATCCCAAAAAGCTCTCATGGAAGGAGGAGAGCCTGCTTGGTGTAATTCTAGTTATTATCTAACATCAAGAAATAGGGGAGGGAAGAACACATGGGTTGTCACAGCCATATCGACAGTCTTGCATTAGAAAACTTAACAGCATACATATGTACTGTTATACTTAGTTTGATACAATGCTAGTAAGCCAAAAGACAAATTATTGCATAATGCCAAAATACCCTCTTTTTTTCTTTTTAAGTGTTACAAGGTAAATTTATGACTGCAATACACTTGCTTTCTTGACAGCAGACACACATAAGCTTAAAAGAATCAGTCTTTATGGTCATGCTTTATTCAGAGAAATCCATTTCTGAACAAATTCAAGTTTGAAAGAAAGGCCACGATATAGAACGATACCCGAAAGTGCTGGATATAAGAGTTGAGGGGTTTGGTTTTGTTAATCTGCTTTATAATTTAAATAGGACATATGAAATCTCTAAATACAGATAGGAAGAAAGAAAATTCCAGGACAGAATTTGTTTCTAATGAATAGCATCCTACAAAGACCCATTGTATAGTACCTTTAAGAAATCACAAGCAAGAGTCAGAAGAGGAGCTTAGTATCTTTCACATTTCTGATCTACATTATGCTATTCTTTCAATAGTTTGCCATTATCATGTTCAAGAACCTTTTTTCTATAATAAAGTATTTTAATTTCATTTTGATCTTGTCTAACATTTCAAATAAGGTAAAGCAGCAAATGTTAACAATGGCCAAAAATTAAAGGAAAAAAAAAAATCACTGCTGCAGATCAGCCTCCACAGATTCAGGAAAAGCCTCTTAAAAGCCCGAGTGTTCCTTTTGCTAGTTAGCAGGAGTCAACCAGGGTGAACAGGGACACATCATCACTAGAAGTTGTTACTCTGCCCCTCTTGGCAGAAAGTGGGAAAGCGACTTAAATTTTCATTACCAACATCCTGAACAGCAGATCCAGAGTTTCACTGGTCAGCGTATTACAACACTGAGCAAGCAATGCACTACAAAAAAATGCCTACTTCACACTCCCCAGTTGGCAGTTTTAGTATTTTTCTGCTAGAGGCCAGTCATATCCTGTTGCCTATATAGTGCTGGGGAGTGGAGACCTACGAAGTCTAAAGACCATTTCTCTTACTTGGAGCCACAATTGCATCCTCTCCAGTTCACACATCTTACATTTCCATTTGGATCTTTCTGACTGGTGAGGAGGAAAAGGGATCCAGAGTTCGAGACATATTTTGAAGATCATGACTAAGAGAGATGCCAAAAGAATGCAGTTATCATAGGCCTGCTTCATCGTCTCTTCCAAAAAACCTTCAATATGATAAAAAGTTCACAGTCTGAAACAGGAGGAGACCTAACGCCACAGGGTTTTCAGCACAATGTACCCTATCAACAAGTTTCAGAGGTATATATGAACATCAAACCTTTTCCTTTAAAGAACAGTTGGACAGTGATCATGGTAATACACATATAAGATCACTGGCTCCTCTACCTTATGATCAGACCAGAATCTTTAGGTTTTGATGCCTCAAAGAGGACAAGATGATACGAGGAACAGCTGAGGGAACTGGGGTTGTTTAGCCTGGAGGAGTCTGAGGGGAGACCTTATCGCCCTCTACAACTACCTGAAAGGAGGCTGTAGGGAGGTGGGGGTCAGCCTCTTCTCCCTGGTAATGGACGATAGGACGATGGGAAATGGTCTGAAGTTGCGACAAGGCAGGTTTAGGTTGGACATTAGAAAAAATTTTTTCCACCGGAAGGGTTGTCAGGCTCTGGAATGGGCTGCCCAGGGAGGTGGTGGAGTCCCTATCCCTGGAGGTATTTAAAGGAAGGATAGATGAGGTGCTTAGGGACATGGTTTAGTGGTAGGATGGCAGTGTTAGGTTAACAGTTGGACTTGATGATCTTAAAGGTCTTTTCCAACCTGGATGATTCTATGATTCTATACCATAAGCTCGAAGAAGGAAGCATTCCACTAGAAAACTGAAAACGTGTAAAATGTTTCACCATTTGTAACATCTTCTCCTTTGCCTTTTGATCTATTTTTTTTCTGCGTGCTCAGTTTGACTCCTTCAAGACCCTTAGTCAATCCCTAATTTTCCATTTTATTACTTACCATTCATCCAGCAATGCCATCTTTATCCAATAGCTTGTAAAAGAAATTTTCCTTTTCTTCCATTACCCTGGCTTCTGTAGTCACTATATTTTCACCTGCCAAGACTTCTTCAGACATACATACCCCTGAAGCTTTCTATATCAGTGAAATATTTATATTCCCAGGAACAGAGTGAAAGAGCTATCAACTTGCCATTAAAAAAAAAAAAATTCGCTGCATTCTTTCAGTTATAATTTTCTTCTTTCAGCCTCCAGAGATGACAATGACTAGATGCTACAACAATATAAATATTCACCGCTAATCTGGCCTCTCCCCAGTCTGGGTGTTGCATTTTCTTGGCTTCACTGCAGAGCTCCCATGTACATCTGTGATCTAATGCAGACTAGCATGACTTGGTCTAACAGAGCACCCAGGTCTTCCAGTACTATTGGAAACTGTCCACCTGCCTTGCCTTCCTTAATGCACTGAGATACTGGAATCCAACAGGCCACCCCAGTATAGGAAACATCACAGGATCTTAATCTGCCTCTTTCCTTAAGATGCAAAGGAAACCCCAAACCACAAATCTCTCACACACACACACGCACACACACTTTTACTATCTGAATAGTGGCACAAAATATACCAACTACAAATTCCTCGAAGAAACCATGTAATACAAACAGATTTTTCCAGCACTACCTTTTTGTTACCCAGGCCAGCTTGCTGACCACACCCCATACTAAGACACCTTCATTTTACATACAGATTTGAATTTGCAGGAGCAACCAGCCAGAAGGAGGGCTAACAGGCTGGGAAGTGTGAAATCTGTGTGTGTACCAAAGCTGATCTGGCCAAAGGCCTGTGACATTCTTTCTCTGCTTGCAAAGCTTACCAGCTTACAGGATATACATATGCACACAGAGCACAAGTGTTCCAGTCTCCAGAAAACGTTCCAGACAAAGACCTGCCAGAGACATTCCTGGGAAACCTGACAAACTTGCAAATTCCTTTGTAGTGTCTCCAGCGTATGCATCCATTTAACAATAAAAAAAAAAACAAAACCCAAGTTAGTGTTGCTGCTGTGGATGACTGAACTCCCCTCTTTGCTCTCCTGAAAAAGTCAGGCTTTCATTTAGACACACTCTGCCTCAAAACTTCCCAGTGGGAGTGATTTTGATAAGGCACAGTCCTGCCAAACGTTTGATAACCAGGGCGTAATCTTTTCCCACAACAAGAGTTCTAACTGCTCAGTCTGGCCCATGTGGTGACTCTCTGCAGATGTTGCTGCATCATAACAAAAGCCTCTGCTCCTATTCCCTTTGGAGCCTCAGAGCAGAAGGGAATTTTAGCACTGCCAAAGCTACATTGACATTTTCAGTTCCTACAACCTCTGCTGAGACCAGTTATATTACTGCTGATGCTACAAATCAGTAGTATTAAAAGTAATTCCAGCTCCTGTGTGAACAGCCTGGGGATCAGGAGGAGATGGGGCCCTGCTGCAGCAGTGCAGAGCTGTGTGAAAAAGAAAAATATCCCTCAGACTTCATCTCCTTGTTTCTTGCTCCCCTTCCTAGTTAAAGCGAGATGCTTCCCTTCCTTGACGCTTCCCTTCCTTGACGCTTCCCTTCCTTGACGCTTCCCTTCCTTGACGCTTCCCTTCCTTGACGCTTCCCTTCCTTGACGCTTCCCTTCCTTGACGCTTCCCTTCCTTGACGCTTCCCTTCCTTGACGCTTCCCTTCCTTGACGCTTCCCTTCCTTGACGCTTCCCTTCCTTGACGCTTCCCTTCCTTGACGCTTCCCTTCCTTGACGCTTCCCTTCCTTGACGCTTCCCTTCCTTGACGCTTCCCTTCCTTGACGCTTCCCTTCCTTGACGCTTCCCTTCCTTGACGCTTCCCTTCCTTGACGCTTCCCTTCCTTGACGCTTCCCTTCCTTGACGCTTCCCTTCCTTGACGCTTCCCTTCCTTGACGCTTCCCTTCCTTGACGCTTCCCTTCCTTGACGCTTCCCTTCCTTGACGCTTCCCTTCCTTGACGCTTCCCTTCCTTGACGCTTCCCTTCCTTGACGCTTCCCTTCCTTGACGCTTCCCTTCCTTGACGCTTCCCTTCCTTGACGCTTCCCTTCCTTGACGCTTCCCTTCCTTGACGCTTCCCTTCCTTGACGCTTCCCTTCCTTGACGCTTCCCTTCCTTGACGCTTCCCTTCCTTGACGCTTCCCTTCCTTGACGCTTCCCTTCCTTGACGCTTCCCTTCCTTGACGCTTCCCTTCCTTGACGCTTCCCTTCCTTGACGCTTCCCTTCCTTGACGCTTCCCTTCCTTGACGCTTCCCTTCCTTGACGCTTCCCTTCCTTGACGCTTCCCTTCCTTGACGCTTCCCTTCCTTGACGCTTCCCTTCCTTGACGCTTCCCTTCCTTGACGCTTCCCTTCCTTGACGCTTCCCTTCCTTGACGCTTTTGCTCCCTGACGCTTCCCTTCCTTGACGCTTCCCTTCCTTGACGCTTCCCTTCCTTGACGCTTCCCTTCCTTGACGCTTCCCTTCCTTGACGCTTCCCTTCCTTGACGCTTCCCTTCCCCATCAGTGGAAGGGTAAAAGGCAATCAAATGGTTACATAAGAAAAATAAATCTGATTAAGACTCAGATAGAGTGGGCTGAGTCAAAAGGACTAACACTGAAAAAAACCCTTTGGTAGGGAAAATAGCCCCACAAAATTTCTGCAAATATTTGCTGCACACCAAGTTTAATGGTCTTTCTGCAGTCACTGTGTTGCGCTGCTCAGGTCTAGAACTGCAAGAGCTGATGCCCACTGGGACCTGTACAGCGTCTTTTGGCACACTGGCAGTTTGCTCTGTAGCACTTTTCCTCTGCTGAGGACAAGGAAGGCCAGGGTACCACACTGTCTAACTGAGACAGGTAACTGAGAAGTAGTGTGGGTTCAAATATTCTTGTAGCTAATGCTAAGCTGAAGCTCACTATTTCAGGATTCCTGTAGCACACTATTCCCACAAGGTCACCCTGGGGCACTGCAAAGTGCCCGTTCCAATTCTTCCTCACTCCCTCTCCCCTGTCCTTAGGTTTAGTAAACTCATCTGCATCTTGCTAATTTCCACATTCTGTCTAAATGAAAAATATAAAATGAGAAGAGTGCTGCATTCTCCTACAGATCTGACAGCATGTTTGCAGGAATCCTGGCTGCTGGATCTTGGGCACTGACTGGCTGCATAGCAGAGATGGAGGCAGCTCAGTATAGCCCTTGCCTGGGTGGTCTGATGTTATCCCTGTGATTAAACTCCCTGGCTAAAAGAATTGGAGCTATTCCTAATGATAGCTGGGTCCTGAAATCTCACATTCTCCCTCACAGAGAGGGGCAGAGCTCCCACCAGGCTTCCCCTCCTCCTTCTCTTCCTCCTCCTCCTGGTGAAGCTGGCCAATTCAACACATTCTTCAGTTCACTAGCATTAATAACAACAAAGTACTACAGCCTGGTAGATATCAGCTGCAGCCCCCCACACCAGCCAGTGATAGGGACCTCACACAGACCCAGCATTGCAGCAGAAAACCTTCTTTTTACCTTACAGCATATTTCATAGAGAAGTAGCATGCTATTCCCAAAGAAAAAACACATATGTATCCAGGATCCAGCCACCTGGCTCTGGATCTACACACATGCTGTGCATTTTCATGTCCCCTCCATAGAAAGTCCTGCAATACAAGCATACGGCAATATTTTATGCTAAACACACATGAAATAGAGACTTTAGGATTAACACCTGGTAAGGACCATGGCAGAGAGAAAAGAAGTCTGGATTATTTTGGTCACAGCCTTCATCCATCTACCCATTAGAAAAGGCCAATGGCTAAAAGTAAATACAGATGAAAAAAAAAAAACCCAAAACCCTCTTAGTCCAGCTGTCCAGAAGTAACATAGTAGCCAGTAAGGTCCCCATCACAAATCAAGGCAACAAAGGCAATTAAATCCCTGTACAATGAATGAAAGAGGCTTACTGAACTGTGTCTTCAGGCTTCACTCCCCAACTCATCCCCAGTGTATCTGCCTTGATTCTCTCACAGTACCCTCACTATCTTAGGCTCATGCTAGGCAATGGGCAAATCGAAATGCAATTCAGGACAACTGAAAAATTCAGTTGAGTATCATTAACACACTGACAACACTGCAGGTGAACCACTACACATGCTGACAAAGACATCATCACTGTAAAAATAACCAGCAATCATTTTCATGCCATAACTAGGGAAATCGCTAATTTTAGATACTGGTTTCCTCACAAATGTCTCAGTAACCCACTTATCATAACAGAAATATTTAGCTTGACTACAGTAAAGCAATGTAGCAAAGAAAAAGTCATAAATATAGAAGCAGCAGCATAGCACACGTTCCTCAGTATTAAAGACAAAAGGTCAGTTCAGAGCAATGGCCCAGCAAACTCACTATGCTGCCTGGCATATTTCAGAAGATGGAAGAAATTTTAGTTTCCACATGTCTAACTGAAACATCTTATTGATAAGGAAAATTAATTTATTATGTCTGTATGTTAAAATCTATCATTTGCAAAGTGTTCATTATTCTGTCTGAGATAACTATGGCCTGTTAAGCTTTCTGCCTTAATGGTATTTTGTTGCAGGAAGTTTCAGAAGGAAAGTATATTCTGTGACAATAACTATTCACTTTTATAATCAGTTTTTACTCTGATGTCTTCCTACTAAACTAAATATCCCCTTCTTATTATGAGAAACATGAGTAAAATCAACTTTATCTGCCTTGTCATCCACTGCTCTGTATAATTCCTCCATACTTAATTCCTCCCTAAACAAACAATATGTTAGCTTACTTGTTAAAAATGCATTTTGTAGTTAATTGTTGTAGTCACTCATCTGTGAATCCCAGTTATTTTTCCTGAATTCATTTCAGGAATGGCAACCAGAACTTAAAACAGTTTTTCAGGGGAGACAACATAGTTGATGCTTACATAATTACATACTATTTCCTATCCTGTTCCTTAAATATGCTAATAATTTTTTTTTGTTGCCTTTACTGCTTGACTTAGAACAGGTATCTCCACTGAGCTTTCCAGAACAAAACTCATTTTTTCTTCCCTAAATGATTAATTTAAAGCTTATTACTTTAAGTGGTTAGAATTACGGCTTGTCATGTAATCAGTTATTTGTAAACATCGAACTTCATCTGCCATTATCTTGCCCAGTTGTTGAATTTCTCTTAGCTTTTCTCATAATAATCAACAAAAGAATACAGACATACTGACAAATCACCAGGAGGCAGACTCAAGTTTAAGTTTACAGCACACACGTAACTTCACAGTAATTGACCATCTGGACACTTGTAGCCCACATTTGAAGGTAACAAGAAATTACCTCATGTAGTAAATGTGAGCTGCACAAGCATGTGTTCACATGGATGAACACTATAGTTAATCTACTGTAAATTCACACCCTTGCAATAACCTGCTTTTATATTTGTTCTTTAGGTAATAATATGCCAGTCATTACAAATCTCCTCCTTTCAATTCTTTCATTTTACACCCTATCATGTGCATTCTGTATTCTGCATCTTCAGTTATCCACTTGCCGTACAGCAAACTGTATAGTTATTCTTTTGTTTACTTTTCATTTGGTTTTGATCTATAACAAAACTTTACCTCTCACCTGACAGATACCTGGTTTACTCAATAATCCTCGCTGAAAGCTTCTCAAAAACTTTCTTGAAAGTTTGAACAAGAACAACCAGTTCCACTAGATGCTGGTTTTCCTCAGTGGGAGGAATTATAATAGATCAAGACATGGGTTGGATGTTTTGGGGGGGGGGTTTTTTGGTCTGAATTATGTTTATTTGAGTGAATTAAAATTCCATTTTTATTTCAATTTAAGATATATCTGCTAGTGAAGCAAGACTTGCTGCCTTAATTTACAGGAAACTTTAGGGTCCTTATTACAGATAAGCACATTTGTTGCCTTTCTGTCCTCTATATCAGCTTTACCACTGACCCCACCTTTCAGTAAAAACTTTGCCGCTTCACTGTTGCATTTCTGAACTCCTAGATGTATACCATCCAGCCACAGAAGTCTCACAAAATATTTTTTTGCTTATCTTTTCTCCTATGAGCTTAACTTCATTACTCAGAAAGAAAATGTATCTCTTCTGTATCTAGTATAGTGCAAAATAATGCAAAATAAATAATCTAATGCTCACATCCTCCAAAATGTGTTTCTACACACCTAGACTATATCCCCACTGAATTAATAAATTAATCCATCAATAGCATATTTAAGGAAATCTGATTTCCTGTGGCATACCCATGTGTCTCCCTGGCCAATAACCACATCATTCATATAATACCTTTAAGATCTTCCCTCCCTATGTCCTCCTAACTTACACGCAAGAAGCAGCACATGTTGCAGCTAGTTCCAAATTAGAAGACTGTTCACTGCTAATTAATATATGCATTCTGACTGGCTAGGCAGCTGTTCAAACAGAATAGACATGTTGAACTCCACTTGATTGTAGCCCTCGACTGAAACACTCTCATGGGCCTTTCCCTTGTATACATTTCACATTTTTCACAAAACAGGTAAGAATGTACTATCATCAAGACTAATTTAGCTGAAACTTGGAGAATTTGGACAGGGGCATTCTCTTTCTTACATGTTTCCTTACGACATTTTGAGCTCAGATACCTCCTTATTATCCTACTCCACCATGAAATTACTAAGTTAATGCTGGATCCTCAAGTACATGCATTTTCCATAGAGATCTGTGTTGCTTGCTCCCAAAGGTATTGGGTAGTTAACTAGAAGAACACCTTGTTATTTTTGGACACTGTGAAGTACTATAGTTAGATGGCGACTACTGCAAGAGTCAGGCAGTGTTTGAAAGATATCTTACGGATAGAGGTACATAACTCTCACTGTTTGTCATAACCTCAAAATCAGCTTTATTATTAGATTTTATATAATAATTTTGTAATCACAAAAACATTGTAAATCTGTGTTATTAAGCAAATAATAGGAGTAAAAACTGACATTCATTGCTAACAGCTACATTTAACAATAAAGATTCACCCTAGACATTATCTATCCAGACTTGTGCAAAGCATTTGATACTGTCCCACACGACACCCTTGTCTCTTCTAAATTGGAGACACATGGATTTGGCAGATGGAGCACTCTGGATAAGGAACTGGCTGGATAGTCGCACTCAAACAGTTGCTGTCAACAGCTTGATGTCCAAGTGGAGACCAGTGACAAGTGGCATTCCTCAGGGGTTGGTGTTGGGACAGTACTGTTTAACATCTTTATCGGTGACATGGACGGGGGACTGAGAGCACCCTCAGCAAGTTTGCAGAGGACACCAAGCTGTGTGGTGCAGTTGACGTGCTGGAGAGAAGGGATGCCATCCAGAGGGACCTTGACAGGCTTGAGAGGTGGGCCTGTGCAAATCTCATGAAGTTCAACAAGGCCAAGTGCAAGGTCCTGCACATGTGTCAGGGCAATCCCAAGCACAAATACAGGCTGGGTGGAGAATGGATTGAGAGCAGCCTTGAGGAGAAGGACCTGGGGGGTGCTGGTTGATGAGAAGCTCAAAATAACCCAGCAGTGTGTGCTTGCAGCCCAGAAAGCCAACCATATCCTGGACTGCATCAAAGAAGTGCGACCAGCAGGTCAAGGGAGGTAATTCTCCCCATCTACTCTGCTCTTGAGACCCCACCTGAAGTACTGCATTCAGCTCTGGGGCCCCCAACATGAGAAGGACATGGACCTGTTGGAGCAGGTCCAGAGGAGGGCCACAAAGATGATCACAGGGCTGGACCACCTCTCCTATGAAGACAGGCGGAGAGAGTTGGGGTTGTTCAGCCTGGAGAAGAGAAGGCTTTGGGGAGACCTTGTAGCAGCCTTCCAGTACCTGAAGGGGCCTACAAGAAAGCTGGAGAGGGACTTTTTACAAGGGCATGTAGTGATAGAACAAGGGATAATGGCTCTGAACTTAAAGAGGGTAGATTTAGATTAGATATAGGAAGAAATTCTTCACTATGAGGGTGGCAAGGCACTGGAACAGGTTGCCCAGCGAAGCTGTGGATGCCCCATCCCTGAAAGTGTTCAGGGACAGGTTGAATGGGGCTTTGAGCAACCTGGAAGGTGTCCCTGCCCATGGCAGGGGGTTTGGAACTAGATGATCTTTAAAGTCCCTTCCAACTCCAACCATTCTATGATTCACTTTATTTATTAATTTGTAATGCTGAGTATCTATCTTTCATAACCTGAGAGTGTCGTACTCCGGTGTGTCCTTAAGGCAACATCCTTCCTGCAATTACCATTACAGACAGTTACAGAAGGTACCCAAACAGCTGCTCCTTCTCTAGTCCAAGATAGAATAATATTGCTCCTCTTTTCCCTCTATTCATCTCTCTTTCTCATTCCTGCAACCAACCAGTAAGGCATCACAGTGATGCAGGGTATTAAGTAACAATTCTTACAGGTTCTAGATCAGTATTTCTATTGTATACCACTGTGAAGGCACCTTTGTTTTCTCCATGGTGCAAGCATGAAGATGCACTGATGAAATTTTATACGATATAATGGAAAATATTTTTCAAAAATACAAATTAATGAAAGGCAAACACTTGTGAGAGTCTGTGAGAACTGAAAACTGTGTACAAGGCAATGAAACCACACATCCGTAAAGCTTCACCTTCCTACCACCTCCGCCTCCCATGTTCTAAGAACTGTTCACATTATGAGTATCACTGTGAAGTTCCCAGCTGGTAGTTCAGAAGTGAATGGAGAGGACTGACAAGACAAAGCTGATGTAATCACAAAAATATTGTTTTCTTAAGATGACACTTTAAATATCTTGTTCAAAGCTCATCAGATACTTACACTTAAAATTTTTCCCTTTGAACATTGTCATTTCAGCAACCAATTGGCTTAATAAATTGAACTGATTTAATACAAAGGGTAGAATACAAGAGTATAAGAGAGAAAACATGAAACAGGTGCTTTGGACGTGGGTAGGAAACAGTGAAAAATAGCAGGGATTGGAGAGTGACAGAGGTGGACTCCCAACCAGAATGGCAATATCCTTCCAAGCACAGCTGTTATGGCTACATTCCTGGGAACCCCAGAGTCCCACACCACTACACAGATACCAGAAGCAATTCTCACAAGAATGGGAATGGAAAACAAGCTTCCCAGCTGCTCTTGGAGGGAGGTAATGTATTCAGAGTACCCCCGCCCCCAAGACACAGCTGGGCACAACGCAGGGAACCAAGGCACAGACAAATGCATTCAACTCTCATACAGACGTTCTTGCTCTTGGAAAAGAAACACAGTCCATGCCAATAGTAGCATTTTCAAAGGTCTCTCTTTCAGACACACCCTCCAAATCAATATTCCTAATCTTGCCATTAAACATAATTATATCCAAATATCAAGTCCCTTTCATACTAGCCAGCTACATTACAACAAGGTAGACTAACTCCAAGTTTCTGGAGGGGCTTTAAACAATTGTACTATTTTTATTATTTAGCTAAGTAATGTTCTCTTCCAGGGGCTGCCTTCATGCCAATTTATTTTAGAATGCTTTTACTTTAAAACGACTATTATATTTCAAGTGGCTTAAACAGAGGAGTGAAAAGGGGGAAAATAACAATTCAGAGTCTCCTCTCTAGAAACGCATAGGAAAGTAGTGTCCTGTTTACCTAAATTACCCTCATACAAGCCCTACCTTTAACCTTCTCTCAAAGCCACTGAGCCCCCCTGATGGTGACAATCATTTTAGCAAGACCTGCTGTGACAGGACAAGGGGTAATGGTTTTAAACTAAAGAGGTGTAGATTTAGACTGGATATAAAGAAGAAATTTTTTTACAGTGAGGGTAGTGAAACACTGGAACAGGTTGCCCAGAGAGGTGATAGATGCCCCATCTCTAGAAACATTCAAGGTCAGGTTGGATGGGGCTCTGAGCGATCTGATCTAGTTAAAGATGTCCCTACTCACTGCAGGGCGGTTAACTAGATGACCTCTAAAGGTCCCTTCCAACCCAAAGCATTCTATGATTCTATGAACCCAGAGTCCCCAAACACTTCCATCTCAAGTCTTTCCCCCTTTCAGCCCGTACTAATGGTCTTTGACTTCTCACTTCTCTCCACCTCTTTACCAAATCCTCTCCCACATGTGCCTCTTTCTCTTCTGCCCCTATCTTCCATCCAAATCTGCCCAAAGCTATAACCATGCAGCACTCACAAATAGTTTCACCAATATCTATCCTTCTGCAAATCACTTTCCAAACTGTCAGCCTACTCTGCAATGCCTGCACTTCCATTCATTCAATCCCCTTGCTTCTAATCCACATGCATACCTAATGGCTCAACGCCAGATGTCCTGGTTCCAGGTCCCTCAACAATGAGCCCAATTCTTGCTTGGCTCCTCCAGTTGGGCCTGTACAGGCACTTGCTGCAATACTATTATGCTTCTATTGCATGCTGATACCTCTTGTCACCCTTCATTGTCATGGCAAGCCTTGTCTTGCAACAAGGACCAAGAGTTTTAGTTCTGTGGGAAGACAGACTTTAAAAGCCAGGGTGGGTCAAAAAAATAATCAGAATGACTCTTAGATGACAGAAGAGTAGAACATGTCCAGGAAAAAAAAAGTGCAAGTAGCAGCCATATGCTTTAGGCATCTTCCTTTGGGCCTTGCAGTTACATATGAACCTTCCAAAACATCACTGTTTCAGGTATGATTAAAATAATAGTCTCAGCTTAGAAATTACTATATGCCATAAATTCAGTACTGAAGAATCAGATTGGCTTAAAAGAAAAACTGTCCTCAACTAAGCCACCCAAATTTTCATACTAAGCTTCAGATTTCATTTCTGCAAAGGTATTATTGCAGAAATACAGCCTGAAGAATCACAGTAGAGAGCAGATGTCTAGATCTGAATGGACACGGGTTCAGGAAGGAAATTCATTGTCAGACAGAGCTCCAGCTCTGAACTGTTCATTGACTTGTGAGTCCCTTCTCCTGATATTCCATATACCACTTCAGGCTTTGAAAGACCAAGTTCTCTAAGGAGGGTTTGGCCTGACACAAGATCAGGCCTCAGCATCACTGGTATATTCAGTGCTCACATTCTCTGCTGAGTCCATCAACAAGAAGATGCTTTGGTTTTGTGACTTATCCTCTAAAGCTCAAAACCTATCTACAAAGACCAGAGTGCCCATGTTAGTTTTGGAACTGCCCAGACTGGATCAAAACCTCAAACTAGATGTAGAAGGGTCCAAAAATCCATTCAGCTTCTTAGAGTTATAAATGCACCCCACCTCTTGAAAGAGATATATTGCCAGTAATCTAACCAGATACCTAAATTCCAAACATATAACAATAAAATTGAAAGAAGCAAAAAGAAGCAAATAGCAGCAGCTATTGCAACTATTAAACATGTGTCAGAAAACTCAGCAAAACATCACTGTTAAAACAATACTTCCAAATCAAAGTATCAGAGCGAAGATATTTAAACTGTTTGTCCCTAGCAAGCAAAGAGGGAAAAAATTAATTGCCAAGGCAAAGTGCCTATCCTGGAGAACCTCCAGTTGGCAGCTTAATTAACTGAGAAGTGTCCAACTTGAACTCCTTTGATGAACACAACTATAGCATATTATAAAGAAAAACGACTATGTATGTAGCCATTTAGGACATTATAACTCAAAAAGAAACATGAAACTAAGTGGAATTCTACCAGAAGCCAATGTAAATTTGATCTATACCACCATGTTTAGCAAAAGGATTATCATATCCCACGCTAGTAAGTACTTCAATATATCTTTGCAATGTTATTGGAATATAGAATTTACATCAGAACCCATTCTGCAGACTTCCATTCCCAGCACTGTGATGACACACTGGAGGAATGAGGAAAGAAGTCACATGGAAGCACAAATCTGAGAAGACTTGGTTTTACTGTTTAAGACAACCAAGCATGGATTGGGTTTTTTTATAACATATTTTCTAATCCTCTGCCTGGTCCCATTTTCTTCTTAAAAGGACTTTAGCAATGTTCTTGTCATCTCACAGAATATCAGAATTCTGGTCACTGTAAACTTTAAAACAACAATATGACAGAAATCTATTTTCGTAAGATTAACTCCTTCCAGCATGTCTCAGCCCAGCCCAGTGCTGACACAGAAACCCACGACAGACTTCTCTGTTGTTACAGGGACTCCAGCTTCATTGCTTACATACCTGCTGTGTAAGGATAGTCATGTGGCTTGGTGGGGAATACTGACAGGCTGCTTGCTTTTCTGCCAGCTGCTGCAGTTCCGCTGCTACCACACTGGGACTATAACGTTTGCCCTGGGAAGAAGTATCTTCTGCATCTTTGTGCATCCTGGTTGAGCCCACACGCTGCCCACTTGGACTGTGATGGCACAAACCTACCAAACAAATATTTGGATATGCTCAGTGAGTGGTATGTCAGACTCTCAGCCTGCTGATCACTTGCACAAAAGCAAGTATGATACTCTCTGCAGATTCTAGGGAGAATACAGCCTTCTATTCTGCATGGGTATTGCCCATTGAGTTTGTCAATTCCAAACCCATGTTCTCTTTATCATAATTTGTCTAATTCCACCCCATTCCAGAGAACACTGGCTGCTATTACCCAAGTTAAATCTGTGTCTTTCCTTAAAAAGAAATGGATGCCTTTAAATAAGCTACTCAGCTGGGAAGTCAGATTTATTTTAATGCTAGAAAGGTTGTCGATGTATATACAGCAACCCTAGTGAACATGTACTGATCCTGACATACAACCTAAAGCAAATGTATACCATAATTAAAAAATATATACATATCTATTATCAGGACCACAGCTGTTAGCCTGTGTGCGGTTCCCAAAACTTTCCTAATAGATTACAGTCTGCATCCATAGAATTCCTCCAGTTTCTTCTACCCTTCAGATTCCTTAGACTCTAAAGTTGCATTGCTCAACTATGTTCTACAGCAGAAGGATAAATGAGAGGTCTCTAGATCTTGTTAAGGTATTCTTGGATATGGCAGCACTGAAAGGTCCCAGAGAATTAGATACAGTAATGATTCGTTCAGATATTTCTTTTTTTGGAGGTCTTGACACACCTTTAAGTATTCAACAATTATGAGGTTTTGTTAAAGGATTTCTCTGCATTATAGAGAAACACAGAACTAAGAACAGCACTTCTGCTAACGAAAACTACATTAAAATCACTTAAGATAAACAAAAGATCAGCAATACAATCGAGTGAAAATACACATTTCATTTCCCAGCTCTTTTTGAAGAAGTTCAACGGCTGAGTTCAAAGTTCGAGGCTCAGGGGAGACCTTATTCTCTACAACTACCTGCAAGGAGGTTGTAGCAAGGTGGGTGTCAGTCTCCCAGGTAACAAGCGATAGAATGAGAGCAAACAGCCTCAAGTTGCACCAGGGGAGGTTCAGGTTGGATAGCAGGAAAAGTTTCTTCGCCAAAAGGGCTGTCAAGCATTGGAACAGGCTGCCCAGGGAAGTGGTTGACTCCCCATCCCTGGAGATATTTAAAAGACGGGTGGATGAGGTGCTTAGGGACATGGTTTAGTGGTGGACTTGGCAGTGCTACATTAATGGTTGGACTCTTAAGAGTGTTTTCCAACCAAACGATTCTATGATTCCCTGTTCATTTGCTCAATAAAAGGGCATCTTTGGCAAACAAGGGCCGCTTCCTTCACTCCTCCTTTCTGTAATAAATTTAGCACCATTCAACAAGAATCATAATTCTGGAAATGTAAAATTTCTACCTACTCCAGAACAGAGATTACACAGTCTCTATACTGAACTAGCAGGTTATTATGCAACCCAGAATACTCACCTACTTTTGCAGATGATGGTCGGGACAATCTTTGGCTGTAGATCTGAGCAGCTCTCTGAAAAGATGAGAATGGGCCAATGGTGTAGCTACCAGAATGACTACGATGTAATCCTGCAAGGCTAGAAGCCTCACTGGACACTGGGTTTGTGAAGACAGAAGAGCTGTCAGGAGCAGTGCTCTGTGAGGAGGGTAGTAGGGATGAGGACTGAATCAGCCTGGGACCAACTGGAGGAGCTGGCAATGAATGGTGACGAGGCACCTGTGAATTTTCAGAGGCTGCAGGCTGAGATGGTATCCAGGAACTGGTACTTCTCTGGAATGTGGCACCAGAAACACAGGAAGAAGCGCTAGGAGGGCCGCACCGAGGTAATTTCACTTCAGCATTTAAGGAGAAGGTGGGTGCTTCTGGAACTACACAAAGATAATGAGCACACTATATGAGAAAAAGCTGCTTTTCAGGTCCTTTGGATAATATCAACACACCAAAGATGCCTCTACTCAGACACACTGAAGCCAAAATGACCTCATCTACCAGCAAAGACAAGAAGAGGCTCTACATTACAACTATCCTCTTTCAAAGGTTGCCATATCCAGACCTTCCCCCACAGAAGAGCAGCTCTTTCAGACTGCTCACTCTACTGTATCTTCTCTTGGGTTTAAAAGAAAAACCTGCAGAATCTTCCTCAAAATTGGACATTTGAATCTCTCAGTTTGAACCCAAAGCTTCCAACCTCTGTTTAAACCAGTATTAAAAACAGTATATGCACTCATCATTTTTTTCCTGATGATGATTTAAGCCAGTTCACTTACAGGTTGATTTAACTTCTTTGGGTTTATAGCCTTTTGATGCTCCTTCTGCAGGCAGATCTGCAACTGAACTTTTGGGCTGATCACCTTTTATTTTTTTCATCACCTCGGGATGCTCTATAACAAAACCAAGGAGTTAGGAAGTAGAACAACGCAAACTGTGATATCATTAGAACAGGACTGCAGAATTTAAACCTTGTTACAATGGGCTTTCTTGCTAATATTTACTGTAGACCATGCAACTCCATTGATCACAATTGTGCTATCATGTACAATAGCATGGACTACCAGATATGTATGGCTGGCACTGTACTTTCTTCCATGGAACACCTAATTAGGCTCAAAAAAAAGACTCTGTCCTACAATGGGTACGCTCACTTTAGGCAGCACAATTTAACAGGCCTTGATTTCTCTCATCACTTCCTTTGGTTTTGGGATTCTCTGTTCATTTCAAATCTTTGTGCAAACTGAAGGCACTTTCTCATTTCAGTCATGCACCATTATATACAATTCCTTACAAATGCTAGTCCAGATTTCACCCATTTCACTTCAGGCAAAGAAGGTAGGAGTGCAGTTAGTCTAATCTTCACATACAGAGTCAGTTAAAAAAAGCAATCTCAAGAAACCTGAATAACGTTCTGGAGGGGTTGTTCTTTTTCCATAGACTGAAGTTAAACTGGATTTATCTGGACAACATCATCTCAGATCTGCCTGTAACACTTACCCCCTTGAGGCTGTTTTTCTGACTGGTTACTGGTGCTGCTGGGTTTTGCGTTTGTGGAGTTTGTTCCTAGGAAGACACTTGCTGACTTGTTCTTGTGTGTGTAAAAGGTCAGCACTTCCTCCAGGTCACTTTCACTACAATAAGGAGAGAAGAATGAATGTAAGTGAGGATTCTAAGCTTTTCTGTCTTCATGTAACAATCAAAGACAAGAAACGATAAGGAGACTGAAGAGGGGAGTGGGAAAAAAGGTGAAGCCAGATAAGCTAAAGATTTGCTCAGTTCTGCAGGGTAAGATTGGAAGGAAAGGAACATGCCTTGGTTAAACCTGAGATTCCCACTGAAATGCCATTTTCTTATGCAGTAGGAATTTCAAGGCATTCAGGAGCCTTCCCAAGATAAAGAGCAAGTGAAAACTCCAAACACATTTTTGGGAAGAGCAGCTCAACAGGAGAGATTCAGTTCACAGCTAGGTTTGTGAATCTTCCCCAGGTGCTCTCTAGAACAAGCAGCTATCATTATCATGTTCATGAGAAAACTCAACTTGGCCTCTGTTTTATAGTCGTCATCAGTAGTTTCAATTCAACAGCATGGGGAGAAGAGGAAAGAGGAGGGAAGAGCTTATTAATTAGTAAAAATTGCTGGGCAAACAAACAGAACAGTCAATATTTTTGCGAATCTCACAAAACTTGCATACATTTCTCATTTTCTTTACAAGAATAGAGTTTAACTGCGCCGATGTCCTAAGCATCTGTTGGTCCCAACCCAGTATCAGTTACACAGTCATTCATATTAGAGCTTGTGCAAGCTGTAATTCCAATTGTTTTGGTATCTAACATGCTTTCCTTTTGCTTCATAGTGTTGCCTCAGCAAGTGGCAGAGAAAACACCAAAAGCAAGAAGTATAGTGCCAGTAACACTACAAGAAAACATAACACAGGAATATAAATTTGCAAAGCATCCATTATAATCCTTCAAAATGTCCTCTGCGTATCACACTTGTACTTGCCTCTGCTAGCCTAAACTTTGGTAAGAGCAATGCCTAAAGCTGATCTGACTAGAATTTGGACCTTCAGGGCATGCTGCAAAGTTCACCTTTTCTCCCAAACCAGTAAGAACAGAGGTGAAGAGGGAATGTAGAATGAAAAGTTGTTGGTGGAAAGGTGCTTTAAGCTTTTAAGTGAATTTACCAGCGTAAATATATACTTTTACATTGCACTGAGGATGTTTAGAAGCTATGGTTGTAGCATGTGTATAACTAAGCGCAATGACATCCATCTGGTATCAAAGTTAAAGAGTCAATGAGACCATCCCAATTATTAAGTGGCAAAATTTATTATCCATTTTCTCCAGCGTTGCATTTGCTGTTCTGCAAAACAAACACTTAAAGTGGAAAACTATCCCCTTTCCTTGACTCCAAATGACTAGGTCACTGATTTAAGCTTCAAAGCACAGCACAAAGTAGTGTCAGTATCAGTTTTCGAACATACCTGATGCTTCCTAAGAAGCAGAAAGATCACCACTAGAAATTGATCGTTGGCAAACTGGCTTTTGCTGTTCTTTGTCACTCAGGCAGATGATCCAGCAAAAATTTCCAGCCCCAGCCTAGACTGTGCATCAGGCCATGATGGCATGGTAGCCAATAACATGGAAGAGTGTGCAATTCTGCCCCAAACATCCATCTCTTAGCATTTCTGGCAAAAAGCAAAATGACCTGCCCTAGGAGACAGTCATTTTAGTGGCCAGAGATGTCACAGAACCCCTGAGCATGCCATGGGCCCATGTAATCTGCATTTCTAGTGACAGGAGTAGATGATATGGTATATGGTAGCCAGAAGTCTTGAGTATCATCCTTTTATAGAACTCTATCTGAAAAGCAGCAAGATTTTTCTTGGAGCCTGTAAATCTGTTGTGGTAATGACTCCATCAATTATGTTAGCAAAATATAAAATTCATTGTTTTCAGGAGAATGTAGCATCAAAAGAGACCATGAAGCCTCCTGAACTTCATTAAGAAGCTTCAGCTATCACCCACTTCTAATCAGCCACTAAGAGTACTATCCAAACAGAAAAAGAAAGAACAGTTTTGTAACTGATCATGAAAAAAAAGCAGTGACTGTCAATCTTCCCAGAGAAGACAGAAGGGCATTAAACAGGCAGGTGAACTCTACCTGTCCAGATATTGACAGGGGTCCTTGCCCATATAGGCATGTCATATATGGGTCAAATAAAGGAAGCAAAAGGAATCCTTTTTTGTGCTCAAGAATCAGACTTTGAGGACATAATTCCAGTTCACTGTAATTTCAGACATCTCCACATTCAGATAGCTACAGTAACATTGTTTTTCATACAATGCTACAGCCCATAAAGAGTATTTACCTGTTTTCAAAATACATTTCCTACCAGGCTCTTGTAAGTTTAAGGCAGATAAAGTTCCAAGTGTGCACAGTTAGAAAATGCTGCTTTTTCATTGTGAAAGTAACTGCTTGCAATGAACTGCCTTAGCAAGCCAAATAAGAGGCTAGGATGAAGACGGGGGGGGAGGG
>NW_009260791.1:3097763-3109295 GCF_000687185.1 Egretta garzetta
GGGGGGGGTGTCCAACTCCCTTCCTTCCTCATCTCAGAAAGTCCAGACCTGGAGAGTTCCTGAAGAGAGGCAGCAAGCATAAGATTTGTTTCCCAGAGCAGAAACTTGAGAGCCAAAGCCACAACAACTGTTGAACCACAGCAGCTCAAGGCCATCTGAGCAGCAGCTCTAGTTTCATTCTCCTTCCAAAGTACTGCTGCATTTGCTCCAGGATCACAGGAAGGGAGGCCATAAGCTCACCAGCATCGGCTTGAAATTTACATAGTCTAGGGCAACCGCTGCTGTCCTTCATGAATCTACTTAATGGTCAAAACATCTATTGTATGTCCTTCTCTATGCACAAGATGCTGATGCTACAAGTGTTTGGTTGCTGCAAAGGAGAAAAGAGAAAAGACAAGTTCTCTGTCCCCCAGCAAGAGCAGGAGCAAGTACTATGATCAATAAAGGTATCTAGAGAGGCCTTTAGATCAATCAGATTGTCTTTAGAAAAATCCCATCACCTCAGGGCTGGGAGATCCTTTATCAAAGGGAACACAATCCATTCTTACCTTGCTCTGGTAATAAAGTTCTGAAAGCCTTCAGGATTCACTCCCTCCTCCTCCTCTTCCTGTTTCTTTTTTGATCGCTTCTGAACCATCTGCTCCGTTTCCTGTTAATAAGCAGTATCAGTAAGTGTCTCCATGTAGTTACTTTATGTTCCATGGCATAGCTACAGCTCAGAAAAGATAAAAACAATTCCATGGAACCTAAGAAAAAAGAATGTCAAGTCCAAAGAGCCAAATTATAAGTATTTCATTATGTGCAACAGAATGGATAAATATAGTGAGCCCCAGAGACAGCATGCTAAGCATACACTAAACTTCTCATTCCTCCACCTGACATAACTTATTAGAATTGATTTGCTGAGAAAAGGTCAATTCTTCACAAATACGTGCTGCTCCTTCAAATATACTCTTTGCTGGGACATAAGGAAGTATGGAGAAAAAAAACCAAACACAATCATTCTTCACAGATATTAGGTACACTTTCTACTTCCACTGTTTCTGTCACAAATACAGAGTTCCTCAAAATAGCTTTTATTTGAGCATCTGTCCCAAAAGGAGATATTCATGAAGAAAGTAGGACAAAAATATAAAATTACATTAAAAGAAACTCAATCAAGGAGGTCTGCTGAGGGCATCCACATTTCCTACTGTAAACTAGGAGTTCTCTTGAGTTAATTTCTCTTGTCATGCAGCAAATTGCAGAGGGCTTATCTACATACCAAAAATATACTGCTTTAGCAAAAGCAAAGAAAGTAAAACAGTACAGCCTGTGGCAAATATGCATTTATACACTAAAATATACTGGAATAAAAGACGGTAAACCTTTGTGTGTGAATGGGAGCAAGCTCTCAGATATAAATGATCTATTTTACACCACTAGAACTTGTTGACACCAGAGGTTGTATTGATACAAACATTTTTGTTAGTTAAAAAAACCCTACAGGCCTGTCTGAAATACCAATACCAGCATACAAGCTTTATCTGAGTGGACTTGACCTCCACTTCATCGCTTCCTACTGGTATTCTGACCATTCCCAGGACAAAAGGATCAGATGCATCTTTTGAAAGATAACTCAAGAGGGGGAAGAAAAAGCCACTCTGGGACATGTCTCTCCCCTTAACTACTTAAGTGCAAGTCTGGACAATATGTTATCTGGTTTACTTAGTTTGATGGAAGTAGTATTTCTTCTTCTCTGTCATTACAGAAGATACATAATGGCTAGTAGGAGTCCCCTGCTAAATCTGAAGTTACAAGTCAGTGAAAGAAGTCTGTGTTGGAATCAGACAGCAAAAAACCTCACACCTCTCAATGGCTTAAACGTGTTATGTCCTAAAACCTCAAGTGATCTGTTCTCACTTGCTTTAACTGAGAAAATATGTTTATGCACTTATTTATTACCAGTTATGTAGCATTATTTTATGAATTTGCTCAAGAGTTAGCAGAAAATCCTCATGTTTGAATACAATTTGAGTGGAAATTCTATCCAAAGCAGCTGCGTTCTTCACTCACCACAGAGCCACCCAAGTGTTTTGTGGTTACTCCTAACACAGTAATTCAGTGAGTATTCGGCATACAAGGCACTCCCTGGAACAGATTTGATTCAATACCAACCTTGCTTTGATAGATCAAGTTACCAGATGTTCACTTACATTACCTTGTCAGAACTGACATCCTCTGCTAATGAGGAGGAGCTTGGAGGCCTACGCGCACAGCAACATCTGAAAGCAAAAATTTAAACTATCCTTGTTCTAACACTAAAGAAATGCTGGGGGCAAAGGAAAGGGGAAGCTGTTCTTGCAAAACAAGGATTAGCACGAAACCACTATCCTAAAACCAGCATCTTCTACACCTGAAGAGGTTAAAGTTATTTAAATTAGGACCTACTTCTCCTTATCACTGAGCATGCAGAATCCCATACTACAGATAGGTAGTAGTCCCTCAGTATACCAAACAAATGGTAAAATACCTATTTCATACTGTTCTGTATAAAAAAAGTTACCTCTAAAGAAGCATCATAAAAATAGGGAGAAATGGGAAGAGGCATTACAAAGTAGTAGAATAGAAGACAAGACAAAGAAAAAGCAAACTGCCAGTTAAATTCCATTTCATTTCAACACTTCTTTTTAATTCTATGCACATGATTACCAGACTGCATATGTAATGTAGTAATGCTGTTCTCTATCTGACAATTTGAACAAACTACCATTACTGGATGTGCAACTGCAAATAGACCATGTAAATTACAGAACAGAGCCTTTAAAACAGCCTGCTGTCTTGACCATGACAGTAGCCAGCAGGAGATACTTCAGAAGAGAAAAGAAACCAAAGGAATTACCAGAAGAAGAATTAAGAAATAATTAGTCACCTTGTTATAGCAGATTATGAACTCGCCCAGCTGGTGAGCCAGGATGCGACGACGATCATTTAGTCCTAAACGACGGCTGGGGAGCAGCATCGTCAAGGACTGCTGAAGATTGCTGGCAGCTCGCTTCAGAAAGCGTACCACAAGCTCCTGCAAGCAAGAGAGATGGAGTTAACAACGGATCCATTGCAAGACATGGGGAGAAGAGAACAGAGGTACTACAGCAGCTAAGGACTAGCAAGAACTAAACACACTGTCCTGAGAAAGCGAGCCGTCAACTGGCAGGCAAAAGCATCCTGCAATGTGCACTTTTAATACAGCCTTACAAATCCAAGGTGGGGGGAGAACGATGGTGTGCCTTGCCTGAGGTTGGTCAGAATTGGGAACACTTGAGGAGTGTTTGTCTGACAAGTGTGGCAGATGAACAAAAAAAAAAACAACCAAGCAGCAACAACACAGAATAATCTGTAAAGTCCAATACCTTAGGAGAACATTTCCAAAAAACAACCTGCAATGTGTTAAAGAAGGCCTATGATGAAGCATTCTGACATAAAACCCTCTCAGCACTATCACGGGGAAGGGGATCATGGTCAAATATCTCCTCGTCAGTGACGTAGCCCCATTTCATCACTTTTCATATACATTTACTACTGCCACAGCCTCTCCACAGCAACAGCTGACTGCATCTACAGCCATGTAATTCCAATCCCCCATCAAGTCTGTTTGACCTCTGGTGGGGGAAACATACGGCAAGGCAGATCCTAAGGCGAGATGCATCCTGTGGGTATTTTGAACCCTTTCTGTCTCCCCTCTGGATTTGCTTTTGGTTAGGAGCTCTGCTAATGCACAAATGAGCAGCCTCACAGCCAAACTATTGGATTTCACAGCTCGCCTCTCACTGCCATTACTCCAGGCTGGTTTGATCTGTTATTTTAAACATTATTTTTCACAGTACAGCAGACAAAGTGACTCTCGAAAAGCCAGTTTTAATTTCCACTTGGAAAGAGCAGGGGTAACATTTTCCACTGAGTCGACTGATTATTCTTGACACACAATTTTATCTCTGAACTGCACTGGCTGTTTCCTTACAACGTGCATTCAGCAAGAATACATTTGGATTTGCAGAACACTCAAGAGCCTACTATACTAAACTCTTTCAGGAAGGTTTGTTGTGAGGGGATCTGGGCTTGCTGCACTCTAAAACGTATATACATCAAATATAGGGCCTTAAAATACCGCCTAAAAAAATTAATTACATGGTTTTAATAAAAAATCACCACCGCCTCTGTTAGAAAGTAACTTTCTCTCCTCAGTAGCTTTTACTTTTTGCAAAGAATAAAACAGTACATAGGAGAAAAAGCTTAACTGGGTACTTGTTCTATTTGAGTAGATGCATGCTTTGTTTAAAGCAGCAGAAACTGGATACTGCCAAGTAAGCTGAAAGAATCTTAGAGAGAAGAATTCAAAAGCAGGTAAGCTCAGAGATCAGTGAAGGAGAAGCAGTGAAAGATCTGAGCAGCTTGAATGTCAAACACACTCTAGTCATGAAGAGCTGTCTACTCTATCACTCTCAGATGTCAGTCAGCAGTTCTACCTTGTCTGTATATTAAAAATACAGCACTGGCAGATGGACAAAGATCAACAACTATAATCTCGGTTGGACTTCAGTTTCCAAGGATGGGAACTGACCTCAAAACTCTCAAGCCAGATTTCAGCTTGGTTTCTCAGTCTTACCATTTGCTCATCCTCTTTGGCAGCCCAGGCAGGATTCTGGATCTGGTCACCAGCCTCCTTCATCAGTCGCAACTGAACATGCTGTAGATAGGCAGAGAAAGCCCTGCGAGCTTGCACTTTGCTGTGGATCAAAAGAATCAGTCAGCTATCTTTGGAGTAGTAATGGGAACACTTACAGCAGTCAGGCACAGGTTATGGACCAAAGTACAGTCAGCAAGGACCTCCTAGGTGCACAAATGTTGAAGCTCAGGGGAACAAGGATCCCTTCTCCCCACCAGTATTTTCAAGGAGACCTTCAGTTCACCAAGATGGTATTGCAGGCGATACAAAAAGAGAACAGACACTCTCTTAAGTACTCTCTTAAGATCATCTCTAAAAATGGAATGCTCTCCTTGCCTTTTCACAGCCTTATCTACTTTCTTCCAAAAGCCAGTAAGAACATCAGCAAAACTGTGTATTTTTAAACCAAATTCAAGGCTCTCTTGGGCCTCTGTCTTCACAAGCATTTTGAACACCACAACAACAAACCATAAAACAAAGGGCTTGGTACTGGTGCCAGAGTTATAACAAAGGCCCTGCAATTCCCATTGGAAATTAAAGAATTAAATCTGTGAAAGTAAGCTCTTCCCCTGCTGGCCCAAGGACAAAAGACAAATTTCATTGAGCAAGGCATCACTGAAGAATGAAATAGCATCAGCAAAATCTGCTGTGCATCTGGTTGAACATGTTGGGAAGCTATGAAGATCAACTGAGGAGAGGACTGGGGTAGGACTGCAAGGGATACATTGCTTCTCATTCCCTCACAACAGTAGATACTTTAGCATATGCATCTGTTGTGAGAGAAATTGCTGAAAGCTTTGCCTAATTCTGTTCATTGCCATCTTGGCCTAAACCCTCTTCTCCAACATTCTGCTCTCCCAGTCTCTACTCTTCCTCATAGTTTTCCCCGCTACTCTTCCTCATAGTTTTCCCCACAGTCACTACAAGCTGTCCCTTGAATTGCTAAGCACGATTTCTCCTTTCCTTTTCATAAGGATGTAGAAGCAGATGGGCTTTAGCATCAGTGATAGATTCCCCTTCTGTCACAGGCAATGTCCTAATCTTTTCTATAAAATTACCAAGTTCCATCTTAAAACAAACTGGAGTTTTCAACCCATTACTTTCCTGGAATATTATTCTAGAACTTAGTGTTCTAATAATTAGGAACCTTCTTTTACTACCCAGCCTAGCCTCATTCATGAGCGATTTATATTTGCTTTTTCTTTCTCCAACATTGTCCTGTATCTTAAATAACTTCATCCCTGATGGGTCTCCTGCTTTGAATGTATTTATTAACAGCAGTTACATCCTTCCGTAGTTTTCATTTTGTTGGTGTGAACTATCCACATCTTTCAGTGTCTTCTAGCAAAGCACCCATGCTGGTGACATGGTGAGACTAGCAGCTCCTATCCACCTGTTCCAGTCACAATTTAACTTCTATAAACATCGGTGATAGCAACTGTATACAATATTCCACATCAAGCCTCAGAAGTATCTCAAGTGATAAACCCTAGACCACTTTTGGTGTTTTCATGCATGCCTGAGCTACAGCTCCACAAACCTCCTGTGATCAACAAGCATGCAAGATGTTTTTCCTTATAATTAATTTCCAGTAGATGAACACCCACCTGTTAGAATTTCTGCTGTAAGATACTAGTTCTTAAAAGCATGCCCTTGCACTTTGTGTTACTGAATCCCATCCTAATTGCATTATTCCTATCTTCAAGGTCATCCAGTTTTTCCTATATTTATTCCACTACTTTTCTCTCATGGTAATAACTCTGAAATCTTTTCGATCAGCAAATTTCGTTAATACATTTCTACATTTTTGTGTCATTTTTGAATTGATTATTAAAACCAGCCTCAGACTGATTCCTGAGGAACCTCACCATTTTTTCTCTACTTGTTCTCTGCTTCTTAGGAATGTTCTCAGGTGCTTATATTGTCCTCATGACTCCATGTACATGACCCCATTTCATGAACACTTCGTTACAGTGTTACATAGAAATCATACAACATAGTAGCACTTAGAGATCAATGCATCAATTTAGATAAAAATTGAAGTTAAAATAAAATACATTAAAAATATCCATGCATCTACTTAATCATTAGCTTTTGAAGCTTCTGGAAGACCATGCCAGGCCCAAAGAGGGGCTAAGCAAATGATGAGTTCAGAAGAGTCTCAAAACTAACATCCTCTGTGGATAGTTGTACCAGTACTGCAGTAACTAAACCACGATAAAAATACCTGTCTTCAAGTGAACTCCAGAATGCACAGCAGGCCTGTATGCTGCTAGTCACCACACCTACCTTCTCTTCCCATATGTGTGGAACATGAGAACACTCTGAACCCTGACTAATACTCTATACATGAGGCTACCATATATCAGAAAAGGCTCTCCCTTGCGGGCTCTCTAGGGCTGCTGGGTTTGTTTTAGGTGTAATTCAAACATCTCATGACCAGGAGTTCAAGCTTTGTACTGGTAGGAATTAAGGAGCCCCCATTATCAACATCCGCACAGTAATACAATTCTTCTGTGATTACAAAATGGGAAACTAAAGAAGGTCCTTGTAAAACACTGCCTCTCCTCCAGTGCGTGGAATATTGAAACCTGAGGCCTTAAATGCAGGAACAAGTAACTCCCCTTTCTTTTCACTTCCCTGGGAACGGCACAGTTGGGGGAACAAGTTTTATTCAACTGTCACCTCTTCACCACTAACACTCAATGTGTGGAAGGGAGACAAATTGCCTCATCAGGCTGACTAAAGGAGAGAGAGAAGTCCTACCATTTACAAAGACTGACTGGAACAGGCCTGGTTTCTTTTGGATGAAAGTGTCATTACTTCAGCTCCTCTGCCTGTTGTCCCCACAAGCAAAGCTTTCATCAAAGACAGATCAGATCAGATGGGGCCAAGCCCAGCATGATCCTGGAACATGAGGTCACTACAAGCCTTACACACTTCTGTAGGGAATCCCAACAGTACTGGGTGCTGAGCAAGATTCTGCCAGGAACATGAGACAGAGCTTACATTCTTGGCAGGAGTTAGTTCTATATATAGGTAGATGACAGCATTGCTATGTTTGTCCTCAAAACAGGTTTCAGAATCTTCCCTGTCACAACAGCAAATGTCCTTGCCACATGAAGACATCAGAACAATCCCCAAATCCATCTGATAATTCTTAAGTCCTCTCAGAAGCTAAACTAAGAAAGCAACAACAAGCAACAATTATTTTCTCTACCTTTGTACATCTTTCACAGAAAACATAATGCTACTTCTTACCTAGAAGACATACAATCCTCCTATGCAGATACATATGATCACTCTTTCTTACTGCTCTTCCTGTCCACCCACAAATAGACAGTTTTACTACCCGCATTTTAGGGGGAGGATCATGCTTCTAAACATCTAGTAGGACCCTGGTTGGTGTTATTCTATACAATCTCCTCCAACACCTCTCTCTCTCAAGCAACAGAGCCATGCAACAAAACATTCTCTGCTCCACACTGTCATACTCAAGAGCAGGCAATGAGATGTTTCAGTAATTTGTCACTCTCAAATGACCTCCTATCTTGCTCTCAGGGGTGATGACCTTGAGCAGAGATTATTATTGGAGGTAAAAATTTTATCAGTAAAAAAAAGCACAAAAATGAGAAGACCAATTTTATGGAGAGACAGCACTAAGGTATTCGTAACCCAACCTTCCTTTG
Organism: Egretta garzetta; assembly: GCF_000687185.1. NCBI lineage: Eukaryota > Metazoa > Chordata > Aves > Pelecaniformes > Ardeidae > Egretta > Egretta garzetta. The sequence goes on from NW_009260791.1 coordinate 3,106,155, forward strand.
AGGGGTCTGGAGCATAAGTCTGATGAGTAGCAGCTGAGGGAACTAGGGTTGTTTAGCCTGGAGAAGGGAAGGCTGAAGGGAGACCTTATTGCCCTCTACAACTGCCCGAAAGTAGGTTGTAGTGAGGTGGGTGTCAGTCTTTTTCCCAAGTAACAAGCGACAGGACAAGAGGAAATGGCCTCAAGTTGCACCAGGGGAGGTTCAGATTAGATATTAGGAAAAATTTCTTCACTGAAAGGCACTGGAATGGGCTACCCAGGGAAATGGTGGAGTCACCATGTCAGGATGTATTTAAAAGATGGGCAGACGAGGTGCTTAGGGACATGGTTTAGTAGCAGACAGGCAGAGTTGGACTCTGTCTTAAAGGTCTTTTCCAATCAAATGACTATGATAGTTCAAGATATGTCTATACTCACCTCTTCAGAAATGCAAAAAAAGAAAAAATTTAGAATTCAATAGCAGGTATCCTGCATTAAGACAGAGATATTTTAGAAGCCGGAGTTGACCAAAGAACAGCTCACATCACCAGATTAGAGAATAGCAATGGACACTATGGCTTATGCTTTATACTGATCCACCAGGTCAGGTATTTAGGTAAACTGTCCGTCTTTGAAACTATCTCCCTTCTGTACCAACTGGTTGTTAAGGCAGCCCACAGTTAGACAAAAATCCATGCCCCTTTCTCTAGGGTACTCTTATCTCCTCACACTTATTCATAATGTGGCACCAAGTATACATCCTCCATATTTTAACCAATATTAGCTGCTAGGCAAAATTCAAGACAATATGCAGAAATCTCTCACCTCAGGTTTCCATGCTTTTGAAGAATCTGCAGCAAGTTAAACTGAGATTCTGAGTCTGGTTTTTGAAGAAAAGGCTCTCCACCATCTCCGGTTTTCTTGTCAAGTTTTTTTGGCACCCTCTCCTTACAAGTAGGTTTCACCAAGTCAGAGAGCTTTGGCTTGCTTTTCACCTGGGTGTCCGAAAGAGAGTCAACAGTTCTATCTAGTTCGTTGTCTTCATCTGCATCCACCTCCTCTTCCTCCTCACCTTCTGTGTCTGACTTGAGGGACAGCTTTGTTGGTTCTGATGTCCCTGTAGTAGAGGAAAAATCACCTATACTAGTTAAAAAAAAGAAATGGGGAAGACTGCCCTGCTATTTAAACCCTTTGGTTTACTTCTAAACTCTTTTCTGCTAAAAGGACAGAACACCATTTTAGAATAGCATCTTAAGTATTGCTGCACTTTATTATTCTTTCTGTCTTTCTGCTTGTGTATCATAACTGTTGAGAAGTCCGTTTTCCCAATATCATAGGAGACAAATCAAGATTCATGTCTTAACTTCACAAACGGGGGGGGGGAGGGGCGGAAATCAATGCAACAAAGGCATTTTCCTAAATCCCAATTCTTACATACATACTGACATATATATACACTCATACTTCACAGAATCACAGAATGGCAAGGGTTGGAAGGGGCCTCCGGAGATCATCTAATCCAATCCTCCTGGTTAAGCAGGTTCACCTAGAGCATGTTACACAGAACTTCGTCCAGGCAGGCTTTGAATATCTCCAGAGAAGGAGACTCCACAACCTTCCTGGGCAGCCTGTTCCAGTGCTCTGTCACTTGATGTATATACTAATTCTTTCTATTTTTGTGTATCAGAAAAACCAAAGCTACAAAATCTAAACTTTCACTTGTGCTAATAAAGACCACATACCTTAACATCGGACCAAAAATAATTTTATAACCTACAATCTCTCCCATTGCAGTCAGTATCACATAGCTACTAGAAAGAGTTTAGAAAATGGCTTCAGGAAGAGCCACTTGTGAGGATCATTCACTTCTGTTTCCTTTTAAGTTTCTTCCCAAATCAGCTTGGTTAAGAAGGATTTCTCTTTCCAACAGCTTAGAGTCACTGCTGCGTAGGAGGACCAGCCTGGAAGGTCCCAAGTTTTCATCTTTCTCTGAAAACCTGGAGGACTACAGAGGCACACGTACTGTTGAATTCTTGTACCCAAAATGCAACTGCAAGATCATCTTCAAGAAAATATTACCTTTAGTCATATACATGGGGATGTGGAATGGTGGGAATGAAATTCTAGGCACTAAGAAGGCAGGAAGGTCAGAAGAGGAATGAATTGAAAACTACTACTTGAAATGAAAACTATTAACGTCAACCTGTGAATCCCTTTAGGGACTACAAAGGCCAGAACAACCCCATTCACAAACATTTCAAATGAAAAAGTCCTTCGTTGCTTGTTTTTGACTAGCTGCTCATCTAAGACTCTAGCCATGCATACCTGATGATCTTGTCCGTGCTGCTCTAGCCTTGCCATGACATCGCCGGCGCTTCCGTAACTCTAGTGAAACAAGCTTTCTCTCATAAAAAAGAGAATGAGAGTCTACAGCTTCCAGTCTCATATCCAGCCTTCCATCAAGACCTGTTCTGGGAAGCATAATACAAAGACATCCTCAATCTCCCTTCATACTTCTCCCCCTGATGATACAAGAGACTGAGTAGATTAAATTTCTCCAAGAAACAGTTTTCCTGATACAGTGAAGAAATATTTATGATCAGTCTAACTTTGCCGATTTTAAACCTGCAAATGTTTGAAGGGAGTCTTGAGAACACAAGAACATCATCTCTCAAAGCCCCAAAATGCAGTTATCTAGTGTCATTCTTTCATGACTGAACAGCATCTGTCCATCATGCAGCAGTTCAATGCACAATAAAGAAAACTGAATTGCAAGAGTAGAAAACAATGGAGAAGAGTAGGAACAGAGAGCATGGACCTAAGAGTCCAGTCTTCTGAACCTTTTATGTAGATATCTTGTTCTTCACCAAGAGATAAGAATTTTAACATAATCTGAGTGAAAAATGACAACCTTTCTACAAGTTCTGCCTAAACCAAGGGAGAAGCAGCCCTGCCAGACTCCTTAAGGGAGACAAACATAACCACTTTCTGTCAGTGCACAAAGATCCAGCAAAGTGTTCTTTATAAGTGGGAACATCCACAGAAAATTCTTGTTGCTCCATTTATCTTTTAGATCTATCAAAGCAAATACATGGGTATATGAAGTCCAAACCCCTCATGCATTATGGGATCCTTTGAGACAGCTCAGTGATGGGTCTTATCA
>NW_009260791.1:3109330-3144210 GCF_000687185.1 Egretta garzetta
AAGAAGCCTAAGAGAAGCAATTTTAAGGTCCAACCCAACAGAACTTAAGTTCTCCACAGGCTAGGATAATCTTTGCTCTCTGTATTTACTTTTCAAAAATTATTTTGATGGTTTTCAGGTAGAAAAGTGTTGACCCAGGACTTGGAAAATGAAGTTGTGGAAATCTAAGTTTAGATTAAATCCTATGAAGTGCAAGTTATTTAATTAAGAAGCCATTTACCGGGATCTCCCAGCAATGAAGTCTCTTTTCATCTTGCCCCTACAAAAGGAAAAATGGCAAAAATTACCTTCCATTCTGGATCATCGACTAGATTAAAAAGCCTCTGAAGTCTTCCATATATACAGTGAAAGGGCCAAATTTACAGATTTCCTTGTGAGTTCTATCTTAAAGGAGAAAAAAAAAGGCTCAAAAAGAAGAAATCTGAACAGCTGTTCTGCAATGAATGCTTTCATCTGTCTGGCTTAAATTGGAGAAGGTGTCATTTTGAGATACCCTCTAGACACATCCCTGAAAGTACATAGCAAAGAAAAAAAATATTGCACAGTGCTGATGCAGGAAGAGCTTCTATAAATATTGTCTCCTTAGTCAGCAACCTTATCTTTACTCTGTAATTACTTTATTGTGGATCTTAAATTTGGATAAGAAAAAAATGTTGAGAAGGAAGGGTGTTAAACATACAGTGAAAGATATTGCATACAGCTCTTAATGGAGGTTCAGCTAGTGGCATGAATTGACATTTCCACCCAAGGACAGCCCAGAGAAAGAAGCATCAAATCAAGCTTGCATGGGTCAAGACACGGGGATACTAAACATTTGGAGTAAATTTCAGTGCTTACTTTACACAGTTACAAGCTCTAATGTGACTTTAAATTTGAAACAAAAGGTAAGCAAGGACGAACTATAACCCCTTCATAGAGAAACCTAGGTGTTTGAAGGTTTTTCATGTCTGTAGTCATCTTTTTACTCCAATGACTCCCATGCCTTTTGTGCATTGTCCTTTTTGCCCTTAGATTCAGAAGTACAACACAAAAATGTGAGAAACCTCCACAGTCACTGGTACACCAGAGAAGAGACACACAACTATTACCACCTCTGTAAATCATGGACCGGTGTTTATAACATTGGACAAGTCAAGAATCAATCCTTTTCATGCTGTTTGTACCCTCTGCCTCCCTCCCACATAGAAGAGCTTTCTACCTGTCCTGAAACAGACGTGTAGCCAGCATGTAGTTCATTGATGTCTTGTGTTCTAAAAAGGATCTAGAAAAACAAAATACAGGATGTATCAAGATAGACCTCAACACAATGAAAGGCAGCATAATACAGAAATAAATGATCCATTAAAAAATCCCAGAAGTGGATTAAGACAATATGCTGTACCATAATAGAAAAGAGAACAGGAGAAGAGTTATCACTTCTCAGCTGAAGTTCTTGGTGAGGCAAGAGATAGAGAAACATTACAGACTGGGGAAAAAAATTAGAAAAGCATAATATAGTATCACTCACAGGATGAGTCCTATATTGTGTTTATGGCCTAATGACAGAGTACACAGTATGTGCAGCTCTAGGATGTAAAAGCACATAGCAAGAATGGATTATCTGAAGTGAAGACATTTTTACTCTGACAGAAAAGCAACATCAGAAACAATGCTTGAGAGCCTTCCATGAGGTACAGCTAGGCAAAGCAGCAGTAGTTAAAAAACAAGGGATCAGAAAAAAGTATCCTCAACACTAAAATAAACTTTAACAAAATCCTCAATATGTGTCTTTCTGATTGCTAAGCTGGTTGATACACATATACCTAACACAGAACATGCCTTAACACAGAGCATCAGTGCAACACTGAGCCATCCTATTGGATTCCTATTCTTACCCATAAAGGTCCCATGTTAATGGGGTAGGGAATATCCGGATGAAGCCTCCTCTCCGTTCATTTTCCTCTCTCACTCGACGAAGAACTTTTATCTTGGAATGAAAAGAGAAAAAAAATAGCCAGCAAAATAGATACAATGAAAAATGAACCCTAGAAAAGTCTCAGAGTTTCAGAAGACAAGACTATTACTGCAGTCCTGGGAGTGAGCTGGGTACACATGATATCCTTAAGCAATTTTATCTTGCATTTAAATTCTGAAGGAGTCTACCACTGCTTAGAGCACATATGTATGCCTGGCATGACTGAGGGCAAGAGCAGTAAATCTCAGCAGTTCTTTTTCAAAAATTATACTTCTGTAATGTTTTTCATATACATGCACTTGCTCTCTGCTGAGCAAATAACCCCACATACTGCACAAAAGCCAAGGTAAATACAAGATATTTAATAGCCTACTCACTTCCTCCATGGAGAGACCTAGCACAGAGCTGCCTTGCCTTCCTGTTGCTTTTTCCCTGCCTGAGGGCATCGGGTTTTTAATTTCAGCATCACTGGCAGACAGAGGACGGGTACGCTGTAGAGACAGTGTGAATCCAGATTATTTCCTTTTCTTCTCTCAATTTATTTAAAAGAGAAAAGGTTACATTCAAATGCCAGGACTGCAGTCCCAGCAGAATCTACACTCCAGAGGACTACAGCCATAATTCACAAGTCCACACTCCAGCTGTTGAAGAGTCCACACCCCAGTGGGCACTAAGTGTGAGTACTCACATTCCCAGTTTTTAGCACAGCAGGACTCACAATTCAGGCATCAGTGCCAGCATTTACACCCCTGGCGCCTTCCAGAAAAACATGAGACATACCCAAAAGCACCAAAGCCAGGTTTTCATACAGAAAAATCCTCATCCAAGGGGCACGAGAGCCAGTATTCACACTTGTGGGCCCCAAATACAATTGGATTCACACCTCAGTAGTACCAGAACCATGATTCTCTGTTCCAGTTGTGTTGCTACACTAGAAGATCAGAACTGTAATTCACTGATGAGATAAAGTTGCAGGAAGAAAGCAAAAAATTCAGTTCACCACCTGTTATTCTTTTGTTACTATAATGCTGGATCTGAGCTTGCTACTTCTTACACTTAACAGACAGATCTTGTGTATGTATATACATCATGCAAATTTGCATACATATGCAAAATTAAAAATAAGAAAAGAAACAATTTGCAACCAGTCTCTCCAAGGTCATTCTTAACCTGATGGGCAGTTGTGGTCAATTCTAACAAAGGACAGGAATTCAAAGTGTCTTCAAATTAGCAGGATTATAAAACTTAAAATTCCAGCACTATACTGAGCACAGAACGTACAGAGAGCCTTCTTAACCTCGAAAGAAGAGAAAATCATGACAGAAACCTTAAGCTGGATAAGCCCGGGGAATATTCCATAGTGCTCAGATACAAACCAAACTCATGGGAAGATCAGGTTGTATCTTTATCTGTAAGGACTGTTGGAATTGAATTCCATTCTCTGTTTCACTAGAAATTGCAAGCAGCTATTCAGAACATGCAGATGAAACAACTGCAAAAGCAACAGGCACTACACTAAAATGGGTTAACACTGCAATGATTGGCACAGACAGATCCAAAGAGAAAACAGACATAGCAAGTACCAGCTGAAACATTTTGTCAAGCCTAATGAAAACTGATTAAATAAAACATGAGAAAATGAGACACTCTAGATGAGAAGGTAAGAGACAAGCATTTGCAGAAGAAATAAAAATATCAGTAGTCAAACAGGTTTGCTTGATGTTGTAGATGGCATTAAGTTGAAAGTTTAGTCTTTCTTCCTATGTTTTCCTCTATTTCAGAAGCACAGCTAAAAAACTTTGCTTAATGACTTCCTATAAAGTCTCCTGTTAGGCAACCTCCTCTTAAAAACCATTTCTTGACACTACCATAACAATCATCATGTGAGAACTGCTGCTCAAAGAGAATATTACAGGAAATTTTTCATCCTATCAGATGTTCTCCTTTACTACAGAAATACTTCAATGAAGTCATCTCCACTGTCTCGATACAATGAAGATGATTTCATTGATTACAAACAGAAAATGTATGCCTACATACTGGCAGCTCTGGCTCCTAACTGAGAACAAAACTACTGTCAAAATGCTAGAGAAAAACTCTAACTTAACTGAATTTCCTGCACAAACACTTTTTTCAGTGTTTCACTGCAGAATTCTCTCTGGTTGTAGCACAGAAATGTCTCCAACTTCACAAAGATCTTGTTTCCTCTTTGACCCAGCTTATCTTTAAAAGTATGGCTAAATCCAACCACTCTGTTTTATCTCCAAATTCTGGAAGCATCTCTGGTTCCCACATCATGATTCTAATTATACTAAGCACTGACAGCAGTTGGCACAAAGATACTTCCTATTCTCTATGAAACCTCATTATTCAGGAAGACTCTTTTCTCTTAGCCTCAGTTAAACTTACACAGCATGACATAAACAGCAGTGCATAGAATGAATTAGGTTCTCAAGATGATTCCATCTGTCCTACCCTCCTTCCGGCTGGGAACCCCAAAAAAAAAAAAATGAGAATCACCACTATTACATTTGTGCATGAAACCCAGCAGCAAAATAATGCCTACCATGTCCCCACAGAGCCAGGTGCTTAAAATTGTAAACTACCATTGATTTGTCCATACAACTTGCAAGAAGGGTGCCAAATATGGCATTTAGAAGGGTGGATCAGTCTGAATTATGCTAACAATAGTTCTACATTTTTCCATTATCTTTAATAAATCCTTATCTCTGCATCTATTTTGACCCAGTTCACTCTCAATTTTTGCTGTTTCCTTCATGACTGTCTCACAGTAAAAAATTACTTCTCTGAATTTTGAAAAGGATACTGACATTCAGACTTACTCCATCCCCTGTAGTACAGAAAAATTCCTCCTCCTCCTCCCTTTTGGTGTGAAACTCCTATTTGCTGCTGCTTTCACCAGCTCTTCCTTTGTTTTTGCACTTCCGTTTTCAATAGCCTACCAAATCCAGTACACTGTGCTGCCACTGTCCTCATCATTTGACGACCAGAGCGACAACTTTATCTTTAAACATCTATATCCAATGTCTTTAAAATGCAGTTCAGAAATTCTTGTAGGCTTAAAAACTTCGACCTGGCTGATCTTGACTCTCAGCACACCTCACCTACCCTTTTTTTAAGCTGCTAGAACTGAGGTAAATGTTTTTACAACCTTTGCTCCTGCCAGATGGAAACATATGCCAGTACCTACTCGTCTCCTCTTTTCTTGTTATCTTCCCACACACACCAGGCTACTTAGCTGCAAAATATATTTTGGGACCAATTGCCCCAAAAGTATTGTACAAGATAGTTGCATCCCTTATATTGGTGAAGGGAGCTGAAGAGTACTTACCAATCTGGTGTTTGCTGTTTGTGACTGCGCAGACACAGGACGCTGCAAGAGACACACAAAGAGAATAAAAATTTTGTGTTCTCCAACACACTATCATGCCTGCCCGAGTTGAAGAGGAGTGGTGAGTACCCTAAAGCAAGGTATAACTGAAATCCAGCTAACAGCTATCATCTCAGTTCAGATCTTCCTCCTATACTCCGCAAATGTACCCTGTCCCCATTCCAAATGCAGCACAAATCCTAACCTCAGACACACACAACTGTGCAGAATGCATCTGGTCATACATACCATTTTCAAAAGCGCACAGAAAAGAGCTCTGCAGAATGGATGAACAAACTCAACTCTCATGACCAAAATTCGTATTTTTGTAAGATAAGAGTTACCCAAAGGGAAACATTTAATAGCTATGTATTAAGGAGAAACAGATGCTGTCAAGTAGAATTGTTCATAGAAGAGGGCGTAAAAAAAAATAGTAAAAATGTGAAATTCCAGAAGCCTTTTCATTTAAATATCTCAACAATATTCCACTTCTTGTGGAGAAACAAGATGCTATTTAACATTCCAAAATAGGTGTAGAAACATCAGCAGAATGCCAAAAAGTACCCTGTATTACTTATCTGGCATCAGGCCTACAAGCAAGACCAGTTTAATGACAGTGGTAGGTTCAAAAGAAAACTATTATCATAGGAGCTTAGATTTTTCTTGCCTTTGGTGCTGTCAAGGCTGCCCTCCTCCTCTCCAATGCCCAAGAGAAGCAAATGGTGTAAGAAAGGATTCTCAAGAGACCCATCTATCACTTCTAGCTGTACTACTGCCAAGTTCTTCTCTACAGTTGGTCTATACAAAACAGGTCAAGGTCCCTTTATTAACTGATAGAGCTCCAACCCAAATCAACAGTAAGTTATATAGGAAGCGGCTAAATTGTTCATTTTCCTAGAGGGAGAAATACTCGGAGTCAAACCAAAGAAATTGTACAAGAACTTGCAGTCCAGTCTGGTGAAACTCAGAAGTTGCCATAACTATCTCATGACCAAGAACGCTGGTATCAACACTGCTTTCTCAGGAAGCAACTTTTACCGTTATTAAATATGGCCTACGTGAACTACCAAAACTTAAGACATCATGAAGGTGTTAAGAAAAACAAGAGGTTCAAAGCACCCTTTGCAACTGAGAATGGGAACAGAAGCATCAAAGATCCAACAATCTGAGATAAAATGCATACAGCGAAGAGCAGGACAAAATATTCTTGAACCATGGAAATATCTATACACCTACTTAGCCATGGGATTTCCATTTAGGTACTTAAGGAAAACATACTATAAAACTTTATAAATGGATTAGAAGCCTGTTCCTGGTAAAGATAGGTAAGGGGGACACCTGTCCCAAAAGATAAGTTAATCCCATTTCATAACTCTATCATGCTCTATCGCATGAATCTTTCCACATTGCAACTGGCCAGGCCTTAAACCTATTTGTGGGGTTTTAAGCAAAATAAATCTGTACATTTAAAGCCTCCTTAAAATTCAAAGGTTCCCAACAGCTCAATTTTCTGAGACTGTCCTGTATAATTTTTTTCAGATAAAAGATGTTAAATCATCAGGATCTGACCGCATTACTCTAAGAGAGGGTTACTTTTTCTGGAATGGTTCCTAATTTATCTGACATACATTTTGTCTGCCACAAAGAACACCTTTATGTTCACAGGGATCTGTATGAAACCTGTCTATTAAATTGGCCTTAGAAGCTTTGGACTCAGCCTCACATCCTATAGAAACTCAAATCTCACCTTACCAGCTATTCACCTCTCTCCCAGTGACTCAAAACTCCAAGTTTTATAAGAAGCAGAATGGTGCAATTTCTGCGAACACCAAAATGGACACTGTACTGGTGCTCTGTCACTGAAGAAAAGTGACTTTTTGTTTCCTAATTGAACTTGAGTTACACAGCCATGTTGCATGTCCCTCACCGAGGCATGTGCATCAGCTGCGGAGTGTGTCATTTACCTATTTGCATGAGGAGAAATGCATTTGAAAGTCCAAATGACATAAGGGATTTCCCTGCCTTTTGCGAGTGCTCTACTTCCATAGATATTTATGGAATCCATCTTGTAGCCAAAAAAAGATAGAGAACAACTGCCCTTCAGCATTACAGTGCTAAGAAAGTACTACCTCAGCAGAAAAGGTAATGGACAGTTACAGCAAGCCACATGAGGCCTCAGTCCAAGGATCCACAGGAAAGGAAGTGAGGGATTCCAGGAATGAATGGAAAAAAGCCTTAAATTTCAAATGCAAAATGCTCTTTCTGCCTAGAAGGAAGTCTTGGAGACATCAGTAAAGCTCTAGGGTCCTGGAAGTTTGTTGTCCACAACAAAATGAAAGTGACTGAACAGCCCATAGCTCAGGTGCATCCCCCCCGCATCTCTTCTGTAATTACACTAGAAATCCAGATACCCTTGTTCACTCACCAGCTCTCTCACCTGTTGTCATGGTTTAACCCCAGCTGGCAACTAAGTGCCACCCAGCCACTCACTCACTCTCCCCCAGTGGGATGGGGGAGAGAATCAGAAGAGTAAAAGTGAGAAAACTCAAGGGTTGAGATAAAAACAGTTTAAAAGGTAAAGCAAAAGCCACACATGCAAGCAAAGCAAAACAAGGAATTAATTCCCTACTTCCAGTCGGCAGGCAGGTGCTCAGCCATCTCAGGAAAACAGAGCTCCATTACGCGTAACAGTTACTTGGGAAGACAAATGCCATCACTTCAAATGTGTGTCCCCCCTTCCTTATTCTTCCCCCAACTTTATATGCTGAGCATGACATCACATGGTGTGGAATATCCCTTTGGTCAGTTGGGGTCAGCTGTCCCAGCTGTGTCCCCTCCCAACTTCTTGTGCACCCCCAGCCTCCTCGCTGGTGGGGTGGGGTGAGAGGCAGAAAAAGCCTTGGCTCTGTGTAAGCCCTGCTCAGCAGTAACTAAAACATCCCTGTGTTATCAACACTGTTTCCAGCACAAATCCAAAACATAGCCTCATACTAGCTATTATGAAGAAAATTAACTCTATCCTGGCTAAAACCAGCACACCTGTGAGCCAAATTCAATGAGAGTAACTTTCCTGCTGTCCTCCTTAGCTCTGGCTTGTTGAAGTCACTTACCTGCAGCTTCTGGTATGGATTTCTCCTGACAGATTCAGATGAATGATAAATGGCCCGGCTTGACCGCTGGCCTGGATCCTGGCACACAAAGCCTAAGGACATCAGAAGCCACATGACAATTTTTAAGACAGACAGACCCTGAAATATAAACCTAGCATTCCTGTTAATGATCTCAGTCTATATATTACCTTCCTGTCCCTGCCCAAGGACCAAAAAGGACGCTTTTCTTTATCTTGCTTTGTTTAATCCCAAACTGTACACTGCATTACATTTTTTGAGTAAAACTGGAACTTGCTTCAAACCCAAGTACTTAGATCAATAACAGGTTACTGGATAGCAGCATAGAGATAGGCTCCATTTCTTAAATAGCTGAGCAGGCTACCTGGTGACAATTCTGTCTCTTTCAGTATTAGGGGTAAGTTGCGCCAAGTAACTGAACCAAGATGTACTAGCGATGCCTAAAAGGTACTGTGCACTAAAAAGTCATGCAGCTTTCCAAGCGTGACTCCACTTCTAACATAGCTTAACCAGAACCCACACATTCAACCTAAAAAATGCATGAGTACTGATTCTGAGGGCTAAAGAGAAAGAGGAGTGCTTTCAAATACCCAAACTAGGGACTCTTAACTCCACCTAAGCATCACAAACAGCCAGATAATTCTGAAGCTGAAATGTCCACGTATAACTTCCCAGTGCTAAATACAATTGCTCTCCTTAACTAGAGTTCTCCATTGTTATACTCCTCTAATAACATGCAGCTCAGAAACCTACCTTTTATTGGTTTTAAATGAGGGAAAGATTAAAGGAGCTTTTGTTACACTCACCTACAAGAGTGAACATATCTGAGAGCATGCTAGCTTTGATCTTCAGGTCCAAAGGAGCATCACTATCCCCACATGCAACAGGAGACAAAAGAAGTTATTTGTCTGGCATTAAATGATAGGAATGCATCAATATCCAAGATATTTTCCAATACAGTTTCTTTGTATTGGTCCTTAACACAGACATAATCAACATGGGAGGAATACTCAGTGATTTTCCACACACATAGGTAAACATGAAATGATAAACATAAACAGATTAATCTGTTGTTGTTTATCCTTTTTCACAGCTTTAGTCTTCTAATGCAACAATGTATGGCCTTGTTTTAACTCTGCTTGGCTAGAAGCATTGTCTTTGAATTCATCTATGCTACATTTCATGGAAAAAAATAAAAATCAATGCATACAGTTCAGATCAGACAGGCAAAGTCTGATTCCCTGGGAGCAGAGAAATCAGCCGTGTTCTACAGCACAGTGATAGATGCCAACAGCTTAGACAAAGAAAACGGCAATCAAACCAGAGCAAAGGATACTGATCCGAGTTACAGTTTTAAGTAGTAAAGGATGCAAGTAATTCAGCATGTATGTATATGAACACAAACCACTAAACCTGGAAATTAAATGTTGTGGAAACATTCTAGTTGCACCTGAAAACAAAATGGGTACTGTGGAAGCTAGGGTTTTGAATAGTGTGTAAAAAAAATACTATGCAGGACAAAGGGGGGGAGGGGTCAAAATTAAGGTCAGATATGGCTATTCCAGGAACATGTAACTTAAAGTTTATTTATATCCTCATAACTAAAACATTACTCACAGTACTACAAGAGTGTATTGTGCATCTGTACTCCTGTAAAGTTAAACAGTAGTCCAGAAAACACACTTAGTTGGAGATCTACAAAAATAAATCCTCAAGCTCCACTAGAGTAGGAGGGTCAGCATAAGGGCCAAGACAACACTCACTCTTTAGATTTTAGCTAGAGAGTACTAAAGCAAAAATTTGAGCCCAAGCATACAACGTACTCAAGTCAAGCATAATGCTTGAACTCTACTTGGACTCAAAAAATCTTGACGTTTCTACTCAGCCAAGCAGATTGAAATAGTCTGGAGCATTTCAAAATTCATCTATGATGGGAGATTATAAAGTGTTAACCATCATGATGGACTGTGGAAGAGAAATAATTAAAAAGAAAATGGAATCCAAACTGGGTTCTTTCAAAACCTATTGCTGCAATAAGTTTGTTTATGCAAAGGGAAAAGCAAAGGACTATCTTCTCTGTCAGCTCTTAACAGTGGAACAAATACTCTGCAGGCATCGTGAAATCATGCCCTCCTAAGACCACAAGTTTCACAGACACCCATAACTAGCAACAGTCCCAGCCTCATATTAAACTAGGAATCACTTACCAGGCCAGTGATGGGGATAGGTTCACTTCCAACAGCCAAGGCTTGAGAGTATCATCAATAAGGACATCAAAACCATAGAGCTCTGAAAATACAGTGGACACTAAGTTTACCTTACTGCACCTTTAAACATTCGGGTAAGGTCCAACATTAGTGTCTGCCAGGTCATTTCTATCTACATAATTTATGTTAAATCCAGTGAATTCTCTAGGGCTGAACAAATAACATTCCACCAGTGGGAAATTTCACTTCCTCAGAGTCAAGCTTAATATATATTCTGTTTGTGGGGGAAAGATGGAAGTAGAGTGAGTCTTAGGAAGGTATTATACAGAAAAATAAACTCTTTGCTGTCTACAAACTGCATTTCATGCAGAACTCTACTACTTGTTTTCACACAGAATTGACACAAGCAGAGCAGGTCCAATCTACTTCTTCCATTGGATCCTAGAAACAACAGAACTTCATTCTCCTTTTAATTCCTATATTGATTATTCCAGTCAGCTATAGAAAAATCTTGCTTCTTTCAAGCATCAGCTTATTTTCAATTATTCCTGTATGCTTTTCTGCAATATCCCCACAGGAGTACAAGAGTCTTCTACTCAGCAGCTCCACCTACACAGACAACCTCCCATAACTCTATCTTATTGACAGCTTGCCGCTTTGCAGCAAACCACTATAGAAATACTTTTTCCTTAGTTTCTAAAACATTCATAACATATTACATCTGTTAGATGTGTTCTGCTCCACACAGGTCAGATTGAAGCCAGCTTCCCATTCCAAGACTGATTTTACTATTTCACTCTATACACACGTTCTCTCTAGTTTGGAAAGAGTTGCAAGAAGGATGCTCCACAAAGACGACTGTAAATCAGAAGTTGGCGTTAATGCAATTCCCTCTTCCAGCATTAAGAAATACTGTTAATGATCATCAGGGCAACTTAGGCACATTTTTTTTCAAACCACCACAAAACAGGGTATTGGCAGAGAATTATTTCCATGGAATTAACCAGTTCCCTAATGCCTGGAGTAAAATCAGGAGAATTTCTTTGCCATGTTGCTTTCCTTGAATTCTGGCCTTGGCCTTTTGTCGCCTGCCTGACGTTGATGCTGGCTCCAGGGATCTGGACTGCTTGACAAGATCTTCCTATGCAGACAGCTGCGCGAGAGCTCATGTAGCTTATAATGCGAACTTAATGAGCTGCGGGGGGGCACTTGGAAGGGGAGGAAATGGCAGCAGAGCAAGTATTGCCTGCTCACTTTTCTACACTGTGTAGCCAGACATTGAGTGGGAAGCAAAACAGCAGAGAGTTAAGGAGTTGGTTCACTCCAAAGAAATGAGGCTGAATCTATGTTTGGCTCTCTTGTTCCCCAGATGGGAAAGGCTGCAGTAGAGGGAAAAGGAGGAGGTGGGGATTAGAAGTGTAAACATTAGCAAGGCATTTTGACCAGGAGAAACTTCTGATTATTTTAATACATTATTTCAAAATACAATCTCAGGTCTGGTGAAGACCTGTGACTCTTAATGGCATAGCAAACTCCAGTGGACAGGCAGCTCATGCCTATGGCAGGGAAGCAACAAGTGGGCCTGTGGCAGCTGCTGGTCTGCAACCTCCCAACCCCAGTCAGGAAGCAGAACATTTTGTTTTGACTAGCTGCTGCTTCTTTTGCTGCTGGCCATTCCCTCCCTCTGCCCCTGAATGGACCTTTGCTAGCATTTTGGCTCCTCTGACTTTGCCCTCCTCTCCCACTCTTCTTCTCCCTTCCAAACCACTCGCTCTTTAAACCTCCCTCTTTCCCACCCAGTGACTCACTTACTCTGTCCACTTTTACAATACATACGGGAAACCTCTTGACCTTAGCTAGGCCTGACCATGCTGCTGGTGCTTTACATTCCTTTCCCTTGTGTCTGCCTTGTTTATTAGGACAGTAAGCTCTTTGGGGTACCCTTGTTGACTCAATTCCATTGTTAAACACAGACATCTAATGCCACCTAATACCTTAGGGTCTCCTAGGAAGACTCCACTGCTGCCCCAAGTCTCATATATTCTAGGTCATGTCTACAACCCCTAGACAGATGTCCCTGCTGTCTCAGGCCATCAGGAGTTATCCATGTTCTGGCAACAGAATCAAGCCTCACAGGTTCCCACATAGGGTTTAGCACAAAGCGGTTCTCAAGTCTGCCTGGGATACTAGGGCACAAACAGAAGATAAATTACCAATGGTTTCAACCATCCTAGAAATATCTCCTTGGCCCTCTTCCACATTTGGAAAATGTACTATCTACATTAAACACAAGTAGTATCCTTTCTACTACGAAACTCGCTATAATTTATAAAAATAAATACATAAGCAGCACAAACATGTGGTCACATGAGCATAGCAAGATCAGAAGTACACCCTCTGCAATTACAAACTTCAGCAAGACTGCCATTTCCCGCTACAGAGACAGTAAAGAAAACAGAATGACTGAAAGAGAAACACATGCCTCAGATTACGGCAACAGTAGGTTTATGACACCCCACCTTGCACCATTATTGTTAATAAGGGAAGAATAGAAGAAACTGATACCAAGTTTCCACAGTGCCTTCCCTTGCTCCACTCCTCTTGCTACTACAATCCACAAAATCATGCTTCACCCTTGCAGTTTGCTAAAGAGGTTGGAATTATACCAGAAGGTACCAGCTGTTGCCAAGACTCAGCAGGAGCCTGCATCTCCCCTCCAAGCCTCACAGAGAAGTCCCTACTGACCAAGCTTCCCAAGAGAAGGACTAGCTTCAGACTAAAGTCTAACAGCAACAGTTCAGCCAGAGATTTTTTTGCCAATGTCATTATCTAAAACTAAAAGGAAGGCTAGAGGCATGGTCTCAAGCTTTTTTGTTCTGATGAACTACCATGCATTCCAAATTTGGCTAATAATCCTGTCAAAAACTGCACTGGCACTTCCTTTTAGAAAACAGCCCCAAAGAATTTGCTATTCTCTGTAAGTCTAGAAACTAAGTCACAAGTGCTAGCCTGGTAGCACAAACAATGTTTTCATGACTTTGCATAGAATGAATAAGCTCAATTCCGTAAGGGTCACTGTGATTCTAGTCTTTGTTTTCAGCTTGTTCACTGGGGAAAAAGCAGCAGCTTTGCTGCAAAGTACATATTCTGTAATCAAATGGAGGCAACCTGAGGTTATGAAGGGACACATATACACTGAAAAAAGCTGTATAGCATGCAACTCTTCTGCAATAAAAACAGATCTCATTTTAAGCAGGAGCATATTTACAGACATTCCTAATGCAAGTTACTGCACCTCTACCACTGAAATTCAAGTCCCTTTTTCCTTCCTACTCTTTCTGCGCTTTTATATAAAGGTACCCTGCAGACCATGCTTATAGACAACATGTACCCAGGAGCTTCAGTTAGAAAAGCTAACTGTGCTAACAATTTCATTCAAAGCAGCAACAAGTCAGTGCAAGGAAGAAAAACTTCTAAGAATATACTGATGGACGTACTGCTTTGTTGAACACATTCCCAAACTTGAGGCTTCAGAGACTACATAGTATTTTGTAAACGAACTCCACTCTACTCCAGACATCAAAGGCTTTGGGGAAAGTACTGGTGCTGTAGTCTTGTGCAGGAATTTGCCTTGCACTCAAATAATACAGCTTAACTCCCCTTTTTAGAGAACTTAATTTTAACAGACAAAGGCTTTATCTCTCAGTGTTATTACAAGAAAGGACCCAACAAGAGGGGATAGAATTATTCTACATGTTGGTGGTGTTCTCTGCTTCATGAGATGCAGCCTGCACCTGCCAGAGTTTGTCATACTAGCTTGGCTAAATGTGTGACTACCTCACTTAGAGGCACTTTATCCACAGCAGGTAACCAGAGAAAGTCGATCACTTATAAGATAACTTCTCAACCTTTTTTCCTTCTACTGAAGCCTGAAGGACACTTAGTCACATTCCCAACAGGAGTCTTCAGATTTCAGGGTGCCTACATAGAATCATAGAATATCTTGAGTTGGAAGGGACCCACAAGGATCGAGTCCATCTCCCTCCTCCTCACAGGACTACCTAAAACTAAATCATATGACTAAGAGCAGTATCCAGTTACTCCTTGAACTGACAGGATTGGTGCCGTGACCACTTCCCTGAGGAGCCTGTTCCAGTGACTGACTACCCTCTCAGTGGAGAACCTTTTCCTAATGTCCAGTCTGAATTTCCCCTGAGCAGCTTCATTCCATTTCCCTGTGTCCTATCACTGGTCACCAGAGAGATCAGCACCTTCCCCCGCTGCTGCCCCCCTTGAGGAAGTCGTAGACTGCAATGAGTTCACCTCTCAGCCTTCTCTTCTCCAAGCTGAACAAGCCAAGTGACCTCAGCCGCTCCCTATAAGTCTTGCACTTCAGACTTATCTTGCTTGCCCTCCTTCTACATAAACCACTACTTTCTTTGGTGAAGAGAAGATTACAGTTGGGCTCATCGCCTATACCAAAACCAGACTCAGAATCATCCTTCTATTCTGAAGTCAGAAGAGCTAATAAGGCCATCTTCAAGGCTAACATCAAAGAACAGGAGTCTTGATACAACCTGGGCTGCCTTTATAATCCTAATCTTACGGGGTAAATAAGTTATCACCCATGAAGGAGAAAGCTCTTCAACCCTGTGTGTGACATCATAGTGAGTGAAGAGGTTAACATCCCAATAACTGCCTTTGGACATCACTGAGGAATAGCTGACTCCATAGATACATGGGTACATGTGGTGCAGAAGAAAGAGCATGTTTCCTGACTTCATTACCCAAGTTCCTCTAATTTCAAGCTCCTAAACTCCAAAAACCTTAACCCCAAACAAACTAGGAGCAAGAATAACCTGGTGTTCCTCACTCCCATGTTCTCATCTATCTGCTAAAGACCTTAATGTCACTACAAGAACCAATGGCAGAAGAAGATGGAATGAGAAGCCAGCACTGATTCAGACTTTGGTAACACAAGACCACTGATGATAAATTGACAATGCTGGTCATTTCTTTATGGCTGGTTTTGGAACAGTTAATTCTTCCTAGGTCTGCCCCGGCACCCTGAGAAAGAAAACTGGTGCTGCCAACCTGAGAACAGCTTCCTAAAGAAACCAGAAAACTTCTGCAGCAACAGGGATCCTGACTCTTTCAGCTGAGCTCTGGGTGCTAAATCATCAACAATCAGTTAGGTACCATTTAGAGCTATGAAGTGACAAGTAAGGGAAACAGAAGGATAGCTTCTGTAGGAGCAGGGAATCTATCACTAGAAGACCTGTCCATTGAACTCATTCTACTGTTCAGGCTCAGCTGACAGTTTTGCTAAATTCTGAAGATGTATTTATATTGCAAAACCTACCTTGACATGCTGTATCATCAAAAGAACTGTCCTGAAAGGTACAGGGCTCCCGAATCTGATGGTAGCCAGAGGACTCTAAGGACAACCTTTTTCAGATTCAAAATGGCATCTTTACATACGGGCTTTAAAGCAAAGACTGACAGTAAGGGTATAAAAATAGAATGCAGTAAGCTTTGGCGGGGGGGGGAGATAAGTGTAAAGAATACCTGTTCTGCATTTCCTTGACGTGTCATCTATGAAACCAGAAAAATATATAGGATGTGTATGGTATATGTATGGCTGACCTAAGTCTCTAAGAAGGGACTTGCCTATACTCACATCAAGCAAGTCTGCACAGAAATTCCTTAAGAATCTCAAATTTTAGTGTCCTGCAAAATTCATTATAGAGCAGGCCAGCACTGTTCTGTACTAACAAAACCTACTGTTCCCTCAAACAGGTCAACTGGTATGACGAAGAAAATTAAATGCTCATGAATAACAGTAACATAGATGGTTGAGAACTGGTGATTAGATACAAATGAAGACTTTTTAAAGCATTTAGCTCCAGGTCAGCACCACTCCAGTAGTATAATAGTTTATTCTTTGCTCTATACCATCTTAATGCAGATATGACTAGAAGCATAAGCCTGACCAATTCAGCCTTAGAACACAAGAGCAGCTACATAAGAAACTCATTGCTTTGGTCGGATCAACAAACATGCCTATTACCCTATCCTGCCCTCGCTTCTTAATTGCGGAAGAGCTGAACAGTGTCACTGCTGGGTTGAGGAAGTAGATGAGGCTTTCTATAGACAGCTAAATGTAGCCTCACAATCGCAGGCTGTGGTCCTCATGGGAGACTTCAACTATCCGGATATCAACTGGAAGGACCACACGGCAAGGTGCGCACAGTCCAGGAGGTTCCTGCAGAACATTGACAATAACTTTTTGATCCAGGTGGTGGAGGAGCCAACTAGAAGTGGAGTGCTACTGGACCTTGTGCTGGCAAATAAAGAAGAACTGGTTGAGGATGTGAAGGTAGGGGGCAGGCTTGGCTGCAGTGACCATGAGATGGTTGAGTTCCGCATTCTGAGAGGGGGATGCAGAACAACAAGCAGGACTACCACATTGGACTTTAGGAGAGCTAACTTTGGCCTCTTCAGGGACCTACTTGGAAGAATTCCGTGGGCTATGGCTCTTGAAGGTAGGGGAGTCCAGGAGAGCTGGCGAAGAAGCGAGGGCCGGGATTTGACAAGCTCCAAGGTAAACATTGACCTGGTCACCGGTAGGACACAGGAGCCCCCACCGGCCGGGCAGGCCTCGGCCTCTCCCTAGAGCAGAAAGGCACCGTTGCCAAGCCGCCATCGACCGCCACGTCCAACACCAGGGCACTGATGACACTGGTTCACAGCTGTCTGGCAGTAATAAGTGACAAGCAACAAGTGATGGGACGAGAGGAAACGGCCTGAAGATGCACCAGGGCAGGTTTAGATTAGATATTAGAAAAAATTTCTTCACAGAAAGGGCTGTCAAGCACTGGAAGGGGCTGCCCAGGGAAATGGTTGAGTCCCCATCCCTGGGGGTATTTAAAAGGCAGGTAGATGTGGCACTTAGGGACATGGTTTAGTGGTGGACTTGGCAATATTAGGTTTCCGGTTGGACTCAATGATCTCCAGGGTCTTTTCCAACCTAAATGATTCTACAATTCTATGATTCTTTCCCTGTTTTCATTCTCTTTGTGGTTAGAATAATTTCTGTGCTGGTATTCATCATTTTGATCCTGTGAGCTACTGGCAACTCCAGACGGGACAGCCTAGCTCTGCTGCCGGTTGTACTGCACCTTCCTACACGCCATTGCGCAGCGCTTGCCACAACTTTGTTTTCTCAGCAGCCTGAGCCAGGGTTACACAGTTGCACCATCTTAGAGTTGGACCTTTGCCTCTTGACACAGAGGGAGGTAAAAGCTGGGGAGAAGATGAAAGGGGAAGGGTTGCAGAGAGATGTTCACAGTCTATAGGAGGAAGGTAAAAAGGAGCATGCTTGGCATTATCTTCTTAATGGAAATTGCACCAAGTACAACAGAATGCTGCAACTTCACAAAGGAGCTAAATTGCATCTTCCGTTTTTTGCTGCTGACAGTTGTACCCAACAGACGCACATGCACACACACACAATTTTCTTCCACTGAGGTTGCTGACCTACGAAATCACTGTTTACAAAAATCTGTGACTATGTATGCTTTGGTGGGGACATGTGAAAAAAGATGAAAAAACCCAGGGCCAAGTCAAGTTGGTCTTTGGGAGATACAGTTATTAGGAATCATAGAACCCCTTGGATTGGGAGGGCTCTGGGGGAAGCCACCTCGTCTTGCCTGCCAGCACCCCAATGCTTTTTGGCTGAGCTGCTCCAACCAGTGGGTCCACAACCCCATCTTGATGCTTGGGGGCTATTCCAGCTCAGGGACAGGACAGTGTCTTTGTGTTTGCTGAACTTCAGGAGGTTCCTCTTGGCCCGTTCCTCTGTCTCATCCAGGGTACCTCTGAAGACTAATCCTGCCATCAAGGCCGTGAACTGCTTCCCCCCCCTCTGGGTTACCATTACCCGCCGACTTGCTGACGTGCCTTCCGCCCCTTGTGCTGGTAACTGATGATGCTGATGCTGAACAGGATCGGCCCTGACGTTGTTCCTTGAGCAATGCCACCTCTGCTGAGAGGGACCTGGGAGTCCTGGTGGACAATAAGCTGACCATGAGCCAGCAATGTGCCCTTGTTGCCAAGAAGGCCAATGGTATCCTGGGGTGTATTAGGAGGAGTGTGGCCAGCAGGTTCTCCTCCCCCTCTACTCTGCCCTGGTGAGCCCCCACCTGGAGTACTGTGTCCAGTTCTGGGCTCCCCAGTTCAAGAAAGACAAGGAACTCCTAGAAAGAATCCAGAGGAGAGCTACTAGGATGATAAAGGGACTGGAGCACCTCCCCTACGAGGAAAGGCTGAGAGAGTTGGGCTTGTTCAGCCTGAAGAAGAGAAGACTGAGAGGGGATCTCATCAACGCATACAAATATCTTAAGGGCGGAAGTCACGAGGATGGAAGCAGTCTGTTTGCAGTGGTGTCCAGCGACAGGACTAGGGGCAATGGATGCAAACTGAAACATAAGAGGTTTCAGTTGAATATGAGCAAGAACTTCTTCACTCTGAGGGTGGCAGAGCACTGGAACAGGCTGCCCAGGGAGGTTGTGGAGTCTCCTTCTCTGGAGATATTCAAAGCCCACCTGGATGAAGTCCTGTGTAGCATGCTCTAGGTGAGCCTGCTTTAGCAGGGGGGTTGGACTAGATGATCTCCTGAGGTCCCTTCCAACCCTTACGATTCTGTGATTCTGTGACTAGAGCTGGGAATTAAACAGGGAACTTAAATATATTGCTCCTTCAGGCTCATGTTTCAGTGAGTACAGCTACACTGGATGCTTGTAAAAAATGTATTTCACCCAGTTGCTTTCATTTCATCCCCTACTAAACCACCCCACAGAGAGATTTTTCAGACTGTCTGAAAGCAGGCCTTACTGCCTTTTCTAGCCCTCCCAGAAGTGCTTACTCCAGGAGCAAGAACAATGCAGTCTTTGATTGGCTTGGGCATATGTATCCCTATCGTACCTCCTGCTCCCACAGAGGTATCATGTCCCTCAAAGTCAGCACAAAATCCAGTTTCTCTTAAAGAAGGCTCAGGAGGCAACCAACAACTCAGCTAGTGACCAGCTTCAGGACAATGCAGTGGTTCTGAGTCCTGCAGCATGCCTTCCTCTGGAGCTACTGGTTAAGACAACTTCTATTTGCAGCTTAATTTTACATGAAGAATTATTATCTAGTAATAAAGAACAAAATAGAGGCTTGAGATCATATTGTTAATAACAATGCATGAACAAGGCTGCAACAAAATCATGCAGTACTTATACTACTTTCCATGATGCACTTCAGAGGAACAAAACTACTGATCATCCCAAGTCCTCTGAGCACTGATTATTACTAGAAGGCAGTAAACACCTCACATGGCATGGCCAAAAGGGGACTCACTACAATCTTTCCACAAATTCTCAGCAGCACACCACTTTGACATTAGAATAAGAATCATCCTGACCTACCACTCTCACTTTCTAGGCAAGCATGGGCAGCTGGAACCAGACAGACTGTCTCACCAGTCTTATTTTAGAACACGAAGCAGCCATGAATGGAGTCTCTTCCCTTAAATCTAGAAAATAAGTATATTACATAAGAAAACCACATTTACTTGAGAAAGGAATGAAGGACCACAGCAGAACCAAACTGTTAGAGAAATAAAATGGGCAACCTAATCTAGACAAATAAGTACTTGTGATTTAATTTTTAGCAATAAGGTGGCAATTGTGCTGGAGTCGTATTCCCTAGAACAGCATTACAAAGACTATACTAAAATACACATTAAGCTAGTCATATTTATCTAAAAGCTTTCCAAACAAGGCCTACCTCTGTATCTGAATCTCATATATAGGTTTCTGAAGTCTGAGATACTTTTCAAATGATCAGTCTTTCTTGGGACACACATGCAGTTTCATTGTTCACATCCCAGAATGAAAACAAAACAAAAAGAGGCTCTTGGGAGCTTCTGCATGCCGCCTTGAAATCTTCATTCCCAGTTTTCTCCCTCATGTTAACAGCTATGAACTTAGCCATTCTGAACATTTCCAGCTAGAAAAACTGCCTTTTTACAACAGGGTTAAAAGTGGCACAACCAAAGAGCGTCAGAACAAGACGCACAGATGAAGAATGAGCCATACAGCATGACAAGGGCAGTTCAAATCCTTGAGACAAGGACCACCACTTAATTGTGGGGGAAGGTGGCAGAAAGTACCGAGCTCTGGAAATGCCTCAGGCTCCCTAGGGAAGCAGTATGGCTCCTACTTAAGCTCTTGTTCCTGGGAAGCTCTTAATTTATGTTTACACTGAAATAAATGGAACAAAACAGTTTATTTGTGGGGGAGCATCTGAGAGGGTGGTTAGTGCAGCCCTGGGGAGACAGCAGGAAGTGGGATAACCTCAGAGCCAGCCCTAGCAGAAAGTACATGAGGAACATCAGTTTCCACATACACAGCTGAGAGGAATCTAGAAACACAACTGAGGGAGGAAAGGGAGAAGCAAAAGAAAGAGCCAGTTAATTTTTTTGATGTGTTTTTCTTAATCCAGTTGTTGATATTTCTGGAGTAGCTGATAAACTGCTACTTCACTAAAACTATTATCTAACTCATAAATCCGCATGTATGCCAAGGTTCTCCAACTTTGTTCAAAGGCAGTCAGTCAGTCAGGACAAGCTAAGGCCAGAGAGGTAGCTAGCTTGGTAGGTAACTAAATAACATATCAGCCACAGCTCTTCCTTGATTCTTGACTGTCTCATCACTCCCAAATATCCAAAGATGACAGCATTTATGTTAGTGTTGAAAGCTGCAGAACTGTCAATACCCAAGTGCAATGCAAGGACCACACAAATGGATTTACCTCTCACAGGTAGTTTAATATAAGTCCCAATACCTAAACACAGGAAAGCTTAAGCCAAGCTTGGTCTTTGGTTTAAGCACCAACTGAGACTAATTCCAGACTCACTTCCCCTGCCCCGAGACTCCATCTTCATGCGTGTATCCACAAGAGCAAAGGGCGGCTAAGAGCAGGAGGAGGCCTCTTTAGGGAAGGTTGGGAAGCAGCCACTGGAAAGCGGGAGAAGGCACACTGTGGTACCAGCCGCTGCTTTCTGGACCTCATCCCAGCATCTGCTGCCAGCAAGTTCTCAAATCCCTTTGCCAGCACATAGTTCTGCATCCAGCTTCTGCCAGAAATAGGCTTTCACGCCACCATGTGGTACTCACACACAAGCACAAGCCCAGAAGCATTACCACCACTATCATTCCAGGCACTGCATTACACATTCCTCCCTAGTCCTCGGATGCATGTGGGACAATAATTCAGAACAACATTGAGCTAGATGGCTCAATAGAAAATATTAAATGCTCTAAAGGGATGTTTAATCATCCACAGCCATCCTTTGTAAGGGTATTAGTGGGTCAGTAACTTCAACTTTCGAGCACTTCCCCAGTTCCCTTTCAAGGCCTTTTCCATCATCCCATTTTCTAGCATGAGATTCTGATGAATGACACTGGCACTGGGGCACCTGTGATTCAACAAACCCTGCCCTCACAGAGGCCTATACTGAGGGGAAAAAAAAAAAAAACCAAAAAAAAAAACCCAAAAAACCAAAAAAAAAACCCCAAAAACCCAACAAAAAACCAACAGTATCTGGCTTCCTTGCAGTAGGGAATGCACATTTCTCTGTAGCATCAGAAAGATGGAAGTTTCAAACAGTATTCAAAAGCCAATCAACAAAGATGTCCACAGTGCCTTACCAAAGCAGCTGCCACGATGTGAAAGAAAAGTTCTACAAGCTGTGGCAATGGCCAGCTCAGCAGAAACTACAGTCTTGATAATCAGGTCCTCCACGTTGGCCATCAGCGCTGCAAGGAGGGAAGGGGCGGGGGAAAAAAAAAGGAAAAAAGTAGATTGTGAAGTAGCACACAATATCT
Organism: Egretta garzetta; assembly: GCF_000687185.1. Lineage (NCBI taxonomy): Eukaryota > Metazoa > Chordata > Aves > Pelecaniformes > Ardeidae > Egretta > Egretta garzetta. Next base: position 3,131,944 of record NW_009260791.1, read on the forward strand.
AGAAAAGCATGAGAATATGCATATGGACAGATACCTTTGTGACTTAAAGCACGTGACAGCCTATGGATGACAAAGCAATGACGTTTGGAAATCCATGCAAGCATAAGTATAGAGATACATGCATAAGTATTCTAGTGCAAAAATACTCACAAATGAGAATGATGAAAGTGAGTATAAGTGCAGTGCAAGTAAGCAGAAACATGTGGCAAGCACATCAACACAAGTCAGCTGGAGTCTGATCACCGCCCACTCAGAGTATTAGGAAGGATTAAACAAGAGTGGGTTCATGAGATAAGCCCTTAAACTACAGAGAATAACCCACAGCCATTGAGATACAAACTTTTTCTGGTGGCCTTTCATGAGAACTGTTCTATGATGTTGCACCTTCCTCTAAAGCAGCTGTTCTGATACCATGATTCACATATTTCAAAATGATATAACTGGTGACAGCTCCCAGTCCTGCTGACCTATGCATAATCTACTGTTTCAATAGGGAAGCCTGTAAACAGAGCTCAGCAACAGGAATCTGAGCTGACAGAGAGAGCAAAAGGCAAGAAAAGATGCACATTAGATGTAGACCTGGATTCTACACTGGGTTTGGGATGAGTCATGCAATAGAAAGAACACCACACTTAGTTTCTGTTTTCAAGGACAAGCCATAGAGAAATGAGAGGAGGAAGGAATAAACGAACACAGGAGTTCTAGTCTGAAAAGTAAGTAGGGATGCTATGACAGCCTTCCCCACCCCTCAAAGGGAACAGAAGCAAACACACAAGACCTCCAGCAAACCCACACAGATATTTGCTAATCCCCATCCCAAAGAATATCTAATACAAACCACCTGACTAGAGAGTTTGATTTAGGCCTGCAATTACTATTTCTCACATTCAGATGATGACATGCAGGGACCTGAATCATTAGAGGAGCATACAAGCAAATTCAGATGTGAACTTCTGTGTTAGAAGACAACTAAGTGGAAGCAGCACAGCATGGGAATGTCTAAGTGCACATAAATATCCCAGAGCGCAAAAGTCTTGCCAGCCCAGACAAGGCCAGCACTTTTCACCCAGCATTCTGTTTCCCTACGACCAGAACCAGATGCATCAGAGAAAGGTGCAAGAAGCTTTGTAATAGATAGCGAAACCTGCTTTTGTTGCTCAGCAGTTTACTTAATTAAGAGTGCGTGTTTCATACTTTATGTTGGGGTGGGGTGTAGAAATGTATCAATATAAGTAACTGTGTGTACACAGCTTACTGAAAACATATGGTGCAAGTGATTGGACAGCCATGCACACATATGACAGGAAAAAAGTCTACTTCCATCTGAAAGCCAGATTCAACCCCCTTCCTCCAACATCTAAGTGTTCCCTGGAAACATTTGCAATATGGACATAGCTGCTATCAGTAGTGTTACTGATGCCTCAGTATCGCAGGTAAATTATCCCTTAAAGGATATACCTGGATTCTCCTCTGCAGATGCACTTACTCCCAGCAGACCTGGCAAAGGTGTGGAAGAGGGAGCTATTTTACATGAAACACAGACTGAAATGAAAACACCCAGCAAAAACCTGAGCCATGGAAAGATGACACCACATCCAAGAGTCATTCAAACTGGCACAGTTCTCCAGAGGTTGGTCACTCATCAGACTGAACAGGCCATGGGAGCAGTAGAGGGAGGGAAGCTTTTAGAAGGAATGGAATGACCTTAAGAAACGGGAAATGTAGGTAAAAATATTAAGAAACACACCCTGAGAAAGTCTCAGAATATTATTTGCAAAAGGGAAGGGGTAGGCCTCATCTCTGGGGATAGAGCTCATCTCTGGGGATAGAGAATAAATGCACAGCTCTACTGAGTAAGCTGTAAGGAACAATGCTTCCCTCCACCCTGCTCTCGTGCTAAATGGGACTCACTGGGGCTCTTCCCCGACTTCTTAGGATTCACACTAGTGAGATGATTAAGATCCAACAAAGGAATAAAAGAACAAGATCTGTACTGACCTGCCGTGTCTCTCCCCTCTTGTTTTAAGTACCTCAGCATTGCACTCATGCTCCACTTGTTTCCATAATCTTCTACTTCAGGATCATCACAGCTAAAAATAAATGAAAGAAGCAAACTGACACCGTTGGCCTACCTCTATGGACTTGCCTTAGACCAACTTAGGTAAATTGGCCCAACATCTAGAGATCAAGTTCCATTTTCCAGCCAAGTACCTGACATAATCTCCACTCTTCTTGTTGACGCTATAGTTGGTCAGATGCATGAACTGGTTTTTAATGTTCTTGGATGTCTGGTCATACCTCACTGTTGCAAACCTGTAAAGAGGGACAAAGATTCACAGCATTTCTTGAACAAATGACATGCTTGCTAAGTATGACGTACTACACAGACCACTCAACAACAACTAGGGACAGAATGCATGTAATGAGGCTTCAAATGCAACCTCTCCTCACAAAAATACAGTTTATTCTCAAGGGCCACATCCAGGTGCATTTTTTCTCTTTTTCAGTGTTTTAGAGCAGGGAGCATCATTTGTTCTCCTGGGACTTTCCACAGCCTAACACTGTACACATCATGCTAGGCACATTTTTTCCTCAAATGCTTAGATTTGTGGCACTCAGGCCTCCTGGCCAAACAAACCACTTTGCTTTAGACAGTCAGTGTCACAGTCCCTTCAATTTCTCAATAGGACCTACCATGAATATGTAAGATCCACCAGTCATGGGAAATACCCACATTCAGAGCAATCATACTACATATCACATACCGCAGTCAGTCCTGAAGTCTCACACAAGTACAGCTCAGTTTTTGTGTACTCTAAGGATGCCTTAGGAAAGATTGAGGCTGGAAACAGATTTCTACCATGAACAACTACACAGCCTACAACTGCCAGTCCTCTTTCTCCAGAGGCATCCAGGAAACCAGGTACAATCTTCAGGTCAGATCAATTTGTCCAACAAGGCAGCATCTACTCCAGGCTGCTGTCATTCTCAGAGACTACACAGCCCTTCCACAGCTCAAAGATGTCACCTAGCTGTGTACAAGCCCCTGAATGAGCATGGGAATACAGCATAAAATTGCACTAAGCAATTTAAATAGTAATCTTTTCAATAGCACATGTCTTTAAGAACAGGTTGAATGAATGCTGAAACAATATAAACTTCTGAGGGAGGGGAAAGAGCTTCCTGCAACCAACTGCTAGTACAGTTGCCCGTGCTACCCCTCCATTCCAGTTTGTGCCGTGCAGCTAGAGGGGAACTGATCATATACCTCTGCCAGGAAAGAAGAGGGTCAACATGAGAATGGGAACAGCAGCCAGGAAGAGTACAGGACTGTTTCTCTTAATAGCCATACCAATTTAAAGTGTTTAAAATTACATCTTGTGCAAAAATTGCTTTCTAAAGGTGTAGTTGCATGATCGGCCTTTGTCAATATGAGGATGCACTGCAGCTGAAAGCTCATCACCTGCTCAGTTGCACGCTCCAGCCACTCTACTTGATCTGCTCCACAAATTATGCAGCCACAGGCAAGTCAGATCACTTCACAGATCTGACTGAACAGCCACTTGAGCAAACAGAAAGATACTAATTAATTTTCAGTCAGATGCAGGTACACCCTCTTTCAGACTTAAAAAATGAGAATTTTAGGATGCAGAATCAGGACAGAAAGAAGGTGGTGCCTACATTTTAGGAGCAGGCCACAAAACAACTTAAAAAAACAAACAACAAAAAAAAAATCAAACATTAAACAGAGGCCAATACTATTTGTGGTAACATGCAAAATCCTACATCCAGACAAGGACATGCCATCATGTTAAATAGAATGTAATAGAATAATTGCAGTTGGAAGGGACCCACAATGATCATCTAGTCCAACTGCAATCATTGTCTTAATCTGCCTGTAATCAATTCCTGTTTCAATATATATTTGAGGACTCAGAGGGCAGAAACCAGGGCATCTGGTTGGCAGAACAACCAGTATGAGCCACTGCTGACCACCACAGATCTTAACAAGCAGCATGTTCTAGTTAAAAAAAAACCAAAACAAAAATCAACAAGAGAAAAAACACCTTCTTCACTCTGACCACCCTCCTATGCCACAATAGCTTAAGATGCCAATGTCTCAAAAGAGATAAAGCAGAGTAAGAATGGGTAAAGGGGAGGTCAGACACATGCTATCCTAAGAAGGCAAGAAAGTAGCAAGAAGAGCTGGGTTAGTTGAAGAAAAGGAGAGCAGATTTGGGTGAAGCCTCAAAGCAGGAAAAGGGAGGCAGTGTTCAAGAAAAATGGAAGAGGGAGAGGAGGAGGAGAATTTGGAACTGTGCAATGAAGTTAATGTCCCAAAAAGAATGCATCCCCAAATTGCTTTATTAATAGTAATCTCTCTTCATCCTTCCCCTATTTTCTGTAGTTCAGAAGAAAGTGAACTATACGAGGACATTAACAAATTGCACAAAAAAAAAATCCTTCCTTTAGAAAGGACTGCCAAAAAAAAAAATATATCTCATTTCTCAGTGAAAATGAAGCCACTACTGCCCTCACTTGGTAGCCATTTTGGAGAAACACCTCTCTCTACACAAGAACTATACCAGCAAATCCATAAAGATGCTCATCAGATTATATCTATCCTTAAATACACAGGTGGGAGCAGGAAAAAGGAAACTCTCCATGATGGCACTAACTCTAAGTGGCAAGGTTAAAAAAAGTGAAAAAAATTTGCACCACATTTTTCTGAGCACTAACTACATATGAAGTCAGAGCAGCTGGCAACAGAAAAGAGTTTGGAAGTTTGGATGCCTTTTCCACATATTTCCACAGCTTAAAGTATTTGAATTTCTTTTCAGTTTAACTCTAAGTTTCCTGGATTTAGCACTTCTGTTTTGAAAATAGTGACAACAGCCCTATCATATACTTTGTTCTTAATTATGATTTCATCACCTCCACCTTAACAAACGTTTACTGGCAGCATACTGAAAGCATTTGTTTGATAATATGCTTTCAGTCAGGTCCTGGAAGATACTGACTACAAGCAGCAAGCTATTTCAAAGTCACAGCTCCCTTAAAACTTTGAAGCAGAAGGCAATTAGATTCACTGTGCTTATCAACTTTTTTTAATTATGCACATAATCACAAATATGAGGATATGAACCCCTGGCAGACATAAACAATACTTCCAAACAACAGTATTTCTTTACCTTGCAAATGCTTTCATTAGCTTCTTTCTACAGAGACCATCCTTAATTATTAGGTGGTCTGAGCTCCATGCCCATATAATTTACATTTCCATGGGAATTGATTATTCAGAAGGGATTTCAACATGTTCTAGAGCTCTCAGTACATAAACTCTCTTCTACAAGGATGCTGTCATCTTAAGGGATATCATGGGCCAATTCAGCAATGCATCAGAAAAATACAAAACATTTACTCAAATACACTATCAAAAAATCCCAAGCTTTAAATAGAATCAAATGCCAGCTTAATACATTCTCCAAAAGCTGGTTTGACAGCCTTACTAGCCTCACGCTACGGGCGAGTCTGCAAGCGGAAAATCCAAGTTATTTCTAGAGCCTCTATCAATAGCCTCTGGATGTTAAAATGGTGACAGATCACAAGTACAACGCTGGCAATAGCGTACACCCCCTTACACAGTTTCACACTTGCTTGGGATTGGAAGAGCATTACTACCACTGAAACACCAGTTACGATTATCTTCAGTACTCTATAATTCTACAGCTTTTCATATTATACTTCACTGTAGCTTTCTTCCACTGTAGTACCAAGGCTACTCATCCACCACACTTGTTCTCTTCAGAAAAGACAACAGACTTTGCATGCTACAGAATGTCTTGCTTCAACAGAAACTTACAGGTTATTTTTAGAGACACTAAGGTCATACAAACAGGCCTTACAGCAGGTGTGGAAAGTAGGAAAATTTCAATGCTTGTAAAATCTTCTAGGTATTAACCCGAGATTAGAATAAACTCTTGAGTAATCTTACAATCTTTTCAAGAATTATTTAATTTTGGTGCCCTCTCTTTTCCAATTTTGGGCCCCTTCTAAGAATAGAATATTTGTCACCTAAAAGGTAAGGGCCAAGGTCCCAAAAGCAATTTAGAAACTATATGGTAAGGCAGCACAGAAAATAAAGGGCAAGCCTGATGTTTTCCCAGTAACACAGTTTACCACAAGCACATGCTGCAACATTCTGCACGAGCTCTTTTTCTAAGCATTAAAGGCTTCATGCCCAGGTATCTCATATTGCTATAATCCAGCCAAAGAGTGATGAAGGCACAAATAACTGAGGCCAGGTCATCATCTGCCAGGATAGGACTATTTCCTAGCCAAAGCATTACTCGTGGATGCTGCTATGTGGGAGCCTGCAATCAGCCAGGAATCCAAGAGCACTCCTAAAGTGGAGGCTGGACTGTCCACTTGCAGAGGCACATCTTCAGCCAAAGGAGACTATTTTATCAAGCGAAACTCTTCAAAGTGCTATCTTCTGCTCACTAGCACCACCTCTTTCTTGCTCTGCTTCAAGCAATTTATTTTCCCCCACTGTGATCCCATCCTGTCCAAGTTCTGGAGTACTCCATAGGCTTTGCAATGCAGAGACCCAACACACTTAACACTGCTGTGTATTGCTGGAAGCTAAGTGTGTGGTCTGAATGGTTCAACAACTGGATCCACACTGCTTTGAGTTCTTATAAAGAATTTTCCTGTAGGAATTGTCAAGAGGAAAAAAAGAAAATCTAGGAACAGGTGAAATTTTTCACTATTAGTCAGACAGGAAGGTTTCCTGGCACTTCAGTTCATTCTTCTGACCCCATCTCATCTAAACCAGCAGTTCTTCTTGTTAACAATGTGAAATATTATAGAGGTAACCAATAAAAGAATGGATGTCTGTTCTGTATCCACCATCAGAAGGATATCAACTCTGTTTTGGCTTGAATTTAGATTTGCTTTCTCCATAACTCAGGTTCTAACCACAAGTTTTCAAAGTTGGATTTCTCCTGTGTTGACTGAACTCTTTCACCTGCCAATGGACTTGGGGGCAGGGGGAGATGTGCAAAGGATGCAGGAGGAATGGTTACCTATCACAGTATTAACCTGGGTCACCTCTGTCATATGTATTACACAGAGATAATATAGCTCACAGCAGCAAGGACATAGGAAGCACCTTCCCCTGTCTTGATGTTATGTACTGTTTGTATTCACTGTCTAAATTGAACAACAAGTGATAACAAAGATATTAACTTTCATTAGCTTGTTTCCATGGCCTTATTGCACTCCCATTCTCTCCAAGATCCTCCACTTCTAGTGAATCTTGTCCTCTTAAAATCTGAGGAAAGGGATAAGTTAAGAAAATTAAGGACACCTACTAACATGATATACAAGAGATTAGATTCGAAAAGCATCTTAATAGAAATATTGTGCAAGACCTTCTACCCTAAAACTACAGACAGAAATAGGAAAGGTTAAAATGAGGTTGACTGTGCACTGTTCAGTTTCCACACAAACTGCTGCCAGCAATACAGCCTCCCAGGCAGGAGTAGCAGCAATCACATTGTGAACAGCCCTGGCAGCCTCCCTCCCTTTCACTGCAGCTTCTCTCTTTCCTCAGCAGGACAGAGGAGATGCCCTTCATTTCTGAATTCAAAACTTAAAATAGAGAAGTCACATTTGTACATTCAATTGTTCGGATACACCTGCCCATGTCTCAGCTGGCCACAGCCAAGTCACACAGGCACACGCCAGCTCAGATAAAGGCAACAACCAGTTCCCTTTACCAGCATCTGCACACTGCTACAGAGCTCACCTTCAACAACAGCACACTTGCCTTCTCTCTGGCTGCACTTCGTCTTGGATCAGAGAGGAAGAAAGAGCATTTAAAAGCAAGCTGTAGGGTGGCAGTAGGGGCAGCAGGTGGCCTGGGCAGCAGGAACAGAAAATCAAGTGAGAAATCCTTACTAATTCCTTCAGACTCCAGAATTACACTCCAGACTAACAGTACATCACGTAGAGGCATCCCAGCTCTCTACCGCCCTGTCATGCTTCAGACTTCCCCTGTTAAAAATCACTTCTGACATTCAGATACTGACATATTACTGCCCTCCACTCCCCATCTTGTAAGAGTTCACTATAAGCCTAATGAACAGGCTTAAGCTCCACTTTCAATAGGCCACCTACTCCACAAGTGACATACAGCACTTTCCCTGTTGACCTAGCAATGTACAAAACATGTCACAGAGCCCACACTTATCTCTAGAAATCCCTAAATCCACCACACCACACCAGATTTGATTGGCCTCTAACCCACACCCCTACACTGCCTTAACCCAACCAACCTACCCTTTTACTGTCACACATTCATACGGGACACTGCCCAAGGGGTTGTACACCACTCTTTGCCTTATCCCCAGCGTTACTTCAGGAAATGAATTGACCACAAGGTAAAGTTTGTCATATGCAAGTCATTTTGGAAATATGTAAACTGGATCATTAAATATTTACATAAGTTGTTACATGGTTTTGCATGAAACTTGGCAGCTCTGGAATGCTTGAGACATCTAGCCAGGGCCTGGGAAAGGAGGAGGAGAAGATAAAAAGACCCTGGAGTGGGAAGAAGGAAAGAATAGTTAATCCCTTTTCTCTCAAACAAGTCTTACAGAAAAAGCACACATTATGATAGTCTTTTCCATGACTGCACACAGAGTTCCTGCCTAAGTGTCCTGGAAATAGTGTAGTGTTTCTATAAGCACGCTCCTCACATTTTATGCTTGGAGTCACTTTCTTAGTCCCCCTTCCCTCCCCCTCCCCAATGCATTAGACTTTGGCTCCCCTGTTACGTCTCTCAGCTGCCACTTTGTTTAGGGAACTAAGGCCACATAGAAAGTTATTTTTCTCATAACCAATTTGAAAATTTTCAACTTATGCACTGCCATTAACAGGATTTTGAACCTATGGAGCATAAGGAAACACCATGAGGGTGACTGAACACTGGTACAGGTTGCCCAGAAAAGTTGTAAAGTCTCCCTCCTTGGAGATATTCAAAAGCCATTTAGATATGGTCCTGGGCAACTGGCTCTAGTTGAGCAGAGGGGTTGGACCAGATGACCTCCAGAGGTCCCTTTGAACCTCAGCCACTCTGTGATATGGTGAACCTCTTCTATTCCGTTTCTCATATTCTCTAGTTTCATATTGTGCAGACTTGTCACCAAGAGTTGCCAACCTCTGCTATTCTTTAGTACACTGACCTTGTCTGTTAAGCCCAACAGTGGGGTCATGTAGTTATACCCAGAGACCCACTATGCCTAGGTAGACCACCCTCTGCTACCCACAGACAGACTCAAACGACTAGGGGAGGGGAGGCAGAAAAAAATAAATTGAGGAATACGAAAGATGAAGATGGGTCTACGAAAGAGGTCAAGAATTAACTTGCTAGTTAGTATTTAGCTACCTTTCCTTCAGAATTTCCTAAAATATGCCATCAGTAAGACACTTTTTACTGGAGAATGGCGATATGCTATGTCCATATTACAACTACATCACTGCAAGATACTACAAATATTGCTTAAGGATCCATTTTTCCACTCCTTTTTTTAAATAATGCTTTCAACCAAAAGAGGAGTTTTGATGAAGCTCAAAAAGAGTAGGTTGTTCAAAATGAAACCCTTGTCCAAGGACCCTAACTAAGGGCCCACATCCTATACCACAGACAAGTGTTTAGCTATCTGCCATGGAAACCAGATTTAACAGAGGGCATCACTAAGCCATGACTTAAATATATATAGTAAAAAAATATAAAAAAAATACTTATCTTACTTCCTTGGCTTCCTTGCAAGTCTCAAACAGTAGCAGCCTGAGGCCCAACTACCCCATTTTACAGAAAAAAATTCAAGGTAAAGCACATAGTCTAAAATCAGGTAACAGGTGTCTGTATGAGCAGTAAATTTCTATTAATAGACATATATAGACAGACAGACCTTTCCCCTCAGTGATTCAAACCCTGCTTAATCTTAATTAAAAAGCAAGGAAGCAGCAGAAAGTCTCCTGGCTTGATGCTCTACCCACTGGTCCAAAGTCCACGGGGACATCTAGTGGAAAAACACTGCTCCATGGCTTCTGTACAAGGTGATGTCTACCGAAGTGGTTGCAGTCTGATCCCAGGTGTCCATGTAGAAGTGAGTCATGGTCCTTAAAAAGCGGAGGCCTGCCAGGCAGGGGTTACTGCAGGGGGGATGGGGCTGCTGCAGCCAGCTCGGCCAGCTTTGGCCTAAGCGCAGCCTGTGAGGTAATGTGAATTCTTGGCTCGAAGCGAGCACCTGAATTCTTTGGAAACCACAGGAATCCAGCACAGAAAAGGTAAATATCCCAGTGTAGCCAGTGCTAATTAGGAAGCCAGGCTACCGAAGGAGGAGGCACTGCGAGGCTGAGGGGGGCGAACTCAGGCAGCAGGATAGCAGCTGGTGGCAGCTGCTGTGAAGCCCAGCTGCCTACCCCGCCATTACAGGAACTCTCAGGTCCCTCTGGAAAGTCTCCTCCAGCTGCTGCTCCTTGGGCCCTTTGCAAGAACATTTGGTTTTCAGCTCAGTTTTGCCTTTTTTTTTTTTTTTAATCTATTTTTCAAATTCAGCGTAAATCTGGCAAAGAAGGTCCTGCTGGGCTAGGACCCTTCCAGCCAGAGCCCAGCTGCCTACCCCGCCATTACAGGAACTCTCAGGTCCCTCTGGAAAGTCTCCTCCAGCTGCTGCTCCTTGGGCCCTTTGCAAGAACATTTGGTTTTCAGCTCAGTTTTGCCTTTTTTTTTTTTTTTAATCTATTTTTCAAATTCAGCGTAAATCTGGCAAAGAAGGTCCTGCTGGGCTAGGACCCTTCCAGCCATTCGGGCTCAGAAATAAGGCTGCCTCAACCTGGTAGTTTAGGAAAAAAAGTAGGCTATAGAGAACTCTCCCCAAAACATGGAGTCATTTCACTATGAATTCCCGACACCCTGTGTCAAGTCCCCATTACATCTGCAGGCACCAAGCAAGACAGGTCTGCCAGGCTCCTTTCTGTCCCACAAGGAGGTACACAGAAGGAGGGAAAGTCAGACAGGAGAGAGAGAGGCACCCCTAACTGGCAAAATGGGGGAGGTTCACAAAAAGCTCACAAGCTATTCCTGGCCCCATGTCCTCTTTAGCTGTACTTCAGACACAAGTCAGGCTTGTTATTCTCTCCTTGCATGGACGCCCCCTCCAAAAGCCAGCATAATCCGCTAATTCAACAGTTGGCTGTAAGAACAGCCTTGGGACTTCCACATAACTGGGCTTGGTGAGTCACCTTCAAAAGCACAAAGTTTGTAATTAAGACTGTAATTTATTAACAATGCACCTCTTATTCATACTAGGATATAAAAGGTGAGTCAATAAATATATTCCATCACCTACTTGGGAAGTCTCAGATAAATAAAACTACCTAGACTTTTAACATATGATCAGTTTAACATATGACTTTAACATATGACAGTTACACTGTCAGGCAAACCTGGACAAAGCTTGCCAAGACCACGTCATTCTCCAAACCTATAGCTTCAATGCAAAGGTCCCAGCTACAATTCTCCATGCTGTGAATGACAGACGGCCAATCTAGATGATAACTATCCTTTCCAGTACCAAGGTACTAAATATCTGCCAATTTAAACAGATGTACAGCAGCACGCTTTGTCTACTTGTATTTTAAATATGTACTAGAAAAGTGCTAGTGCATTTTTCAATCCAGCAGACAAGGATCTTAAGTCACCCCAGTGCTGCTTTATGCCTTAAGCACAGCTTCAGTCTTATTTCAAGCCTCAAGAAAAAAAAAACCCATCCCCACTCCCTCCAAAACAGATTGCTGAATACTCCCACATGAATCTATTAGCCATGTTCTTTCTAGAGGTGGACCAAGCCCAAAATATGCAGGAGGAGATTTGATAGAGTTTGAGGGAGGCAAAACCAGAAAAGTAGTATTGTAACGAAAGATAAAAAAACATAGAACACATTCACTGATACCATTCTTAGTAACTCTCCAGAATTCTGATACCTGACTCAGTTGACCTAAGGCTTGGTCCCTATGACTCTGTCCCTACTAAATACAGCTTCTTCCACAGGGAATGGGGTGGAAATAGCTACAAAAGGAACCTACTCAACATCAGCACTTCCTAAGTTCTACTCAATATTCTTTTAGGGAATAAACAAAAAAAAGCTTTGAGGTCAAGATCTTACTGAAAAATGGGGGGGGGGGGGGGAAAAA